>NC_068545.1:23420622-24032497 GCF_026212275.2 Microplitis demolitor | reverse complement strand
TGGTGGCTATTTTGAAAGGACACACTAAGAAAGTTACCAAGGTCGTTTATCATCCTGAGGAAGATGTCGTGATGACAGCATCCCCTGATACGACAATACGCATATGGAACGTCGGTACAAGTCAAACTACTCTGCTACTTCGCGCCCACGATGCTCCAGTTACCGGCTTGTCGTTGCATCCTACTGGTGATTATTTACTCAGTTCATCTTTGGATAACAATTGGGCCTTCTCTGATATTCGTACCGGTAGATTATTGACAAAGGTAATTTATAATATTATTATGATCAAAGAGTCATAAGTAATCAATTATCATCTTAAATTTCAACAGGTTTCCAGTCCAGAAGCTTTAACAGCAGCACAATTTCATCCTGATGGTTTGATTTTTGGTACCGGAACAGCTGATTCTCAAATTAAAATTTGGGATCTCAAAGAACAATCAAACGTTGCTAATTTCCCTGGACACGTTGGACAGATCACGGCAATAAGTTTCTCTGAAAATGGTTACTATCTCGCAACATCAGCTGAAGATTCATGTGTCAAGCTCTGGGATTTGAGAAAACTTAAGAATTTTAAAACATTGCAACTGGATGACTCGTATGATGTCAAAGACCTAGCTTTCGATAAAACCGGAACTTACTTGGCGGTCTCTGGTACCGATGTCAGGTAAATCAACTGATTGATTATTATTTTATCTGTTTGATATTCTACTAATTAATTTAATTATGGTTACAGAGTGTATCTATGCAAGCAGTGGCAAGAATTAAAGGTATTCAATGATCATACAGCAGCGGCAACGGGTGTCAGGTTCGGTAAAAACGCCCAGTACATGGCATCAACGAGTATGGACAGGACATTAAAACTCTACGGGTTATCTTAAAAATAAAAACAAAATATAATTTATGTATATGAAATTATAAATTAATTTTTAATATTATTTGTTAATTAAGAAATTGATTGTGTGGACTTTAGATAATAAATACTTTTCTTATTATCTTATACATAAATAAATGTTCATTTATTTTGATTCGAAATAATTTGTCTATAAATCGAAATTTATGAATAAATTTAGTTCGTAACCTTTCCTTAAATTCGAAATTGATGACTTAATTGTAAATATTTGATAATATTCATAAATAAATTATGAATATTATTAGAGTACCCGAGTGCTCCAGTTATTTGGATAAATCTATGGGCAAATATTCAAATTACATATTAAGAGTTGTGTTATATTCTTGACGGTTCAAATTTCGCCCATTGGGAACGTGGTGGTACTCTACTCTCGAGATAGAAAAGCGCGGGTTTTGAGTTATATTTGGGTGCCTAAGAGAGATCCGAACGAAAATGTAGGCAACGGCAACAAATGCAAGAAAATTTAAAATCAAAATTGGTCAAAATCAAAGTATATACATTCCACAGCTTACAAATCAAAATAAAAACTCTAAATTGATATGACACTGACACTTCAATCGTAAAATGTGATAATTGAACAAAAATCCAGTTACCAACATGAAAAAAACAAATAGTATGAATAACAAACTCTTTAAAAGTATCTAAGCTAAATTTTTCAAAAAAGAGACAATTCGCCCTGATAACACGAGTTGATCGTGAAAAAGTTGGTCATTCATTAGTTTCCGACCAATTTGACGACAAGTTATCGACAACTTCAGCTTTTGCAACTCTTGGCTACAAGTTACCGCCAACTTTCTCAAAAAGTTGGCGCCAGTATGGAGCCGCAACTGGAATGCAAGTTTCTGAGGAAATTTAAAGGAAACTTACCGTCAACTTATGATTGCCAACTTTTGCAAGCAACTTTTTCCACCAACTTTCTTAGAAAGTGACCATCAACTTTTTGGATTTCCAACTTTTGCCACCAACTTTCTCAGAAAATGTCTATCAACTATTGGAGGTACCAACTGTTGGCGGTCAACTTGGTGTCCAGTTGCGGCTGCAAGTTTCTCGTCAGTTTCTCGCCAACTTGGCTGTCAGGATCACATCACGTCGAACAAAAACTCAACCGTCGGTAAAGTAAATCTTGGTAGGTAACTGACTAATTAGGTAATCAAGTCTTAAGCTACTATAGTATGGAATTTAAAAAATTTTTTTATATTTTCAAATTATTGTAAAATGCTTAAATGATGTAAAGTAATTAATGATAAATTAGTTTAAAGAAAACCATGTAAAAAATTTTTTGTCTTAATTAAATTCCCAAAATAATTCTAAAACATTTCAAATTATTAAAATTAAAATTACATTCAAAAACTTTTTAACGTGGAAATATTATTATGATTTATGATTAATAATAATAATAATAATAAAAGAATAAGTCGCGTTACTAAAACCATAAGGGCGTATCTCAAAATATACGCCCTTTTGGTTCTGCAGAACCAAAAGGGCGTATAAAAAAACTTTTTTGCTCCAATCAATGTAAAAATGTTGACAACATTAGAATCTATTGAAAAAACGAAAGAAATTTTTTTTTTTGTTTTACGCCTTTTTGGTTTTAAGAAAAAATTTTTTTAAAATCATAAGGGCGTATCCTGTTTTTTCGATTTATTATCAATAATAGGTAAGAGTAAGAAAAAAAATTGCCAGGGTAATAAAAATTATCACTCCACACTTTAATTTATATGGACAAATATTTATTTAAGTGAAAGAACAAATAAAAAATAGAAAAAAAATAAATTCATCAGGGTTTTAGTCCTATACCATCTCCATCGTCAGAATCATCTGTAGCTAAGAGTATGAAAAAAATTTTTTTAATTTTTTTTAGAACATAACTTGACAATAATAAAAAAATTTATAAACTATTACCATCGCTGAAAATTAATCTTTAATAATATTGATAATATTTTTGTGGGACGGTGCCTGATGCACAAAAATGATTTAGGTCATTAAACTTGCTTCGATATATTGGTATTCTAAAACCATAACAATTCTCAAGAACAACGGCAATTGATTTTTGAAAATAAAAAGAAAAAAAAACAGGAAATAGAAAATGAAACCTTGATTGAAAAATGAAAAAATGCACCTTTGAAAAATTGAACAATCTAAATGTGCATTTCTTTAATTTGATTAAATTAAATTTCACAGCACTCATAGAATTTAGAATTTTTTAGATGAATTTTTTTCGTTCTCGAATTATACATATTTTTTACATCCATTGTTGAATTAAAAAAATTGTGATAAGATTCGATCAAGATTAAATAAAGAAATTTGGTTTTTTATTTAAATAAATATTTGTTCAGATAAATTAAGTTGTGGAGTGATAATTTTTATTACCCTTGAAATTTTTTTTCTTACTCTGATCTATAATTAATAATAAACCGAAAAAATAGGATACGCCCTTATGACTTTAAAAAAATTTTTGCTTAAAACCAAAAGGGCATAAAACAAAATTTTTTTTTTTCGTTTTTTCCGTAGATTTTAATGTTTTCAATATTTTTAAATTGATTGGAGCAAAAAAAAAAATTTTATACGCCCTTTTGGTTCTGCAGAACCAAAAGGGCGTATATTTTGAGATACGCCCTTTTGGTTTTAGTAACGCGAAGTATTAATTTAGTCAGAAAAACTTAAAAAAAAATTTCGGGGCAAGTTATCCGCAACATCAAAGATCGCAACTATTTTTTTTTTTTATTTAAAACAAATTATATACTTTTGTGGAAATATACCCTGGCTTGAGAAATCCGATTAATTGCAAAAAAATAGTTGCGGTCTTTGATGTTGCGGATAACTTGCCCCGAAATTTTTTTTTAAGTTTTTCTGACTAAATTAATACTTATTCTTTTATTATTATTATTATTATTATTATTATTAATTATAAATCATAATAATATTTCCACGTTAAAAAGTTTTTGAATGTAATTTTAATTTTAATAATTTGAAATGTTTTAGAATTATTTTTGGAATTTAATTAAGACAAAAAATTTTTTACATGGTTTTTTTTAAACTAATTTATCATTAATTACTTTACATCATTTAAGCATTTTACAATAATTTGAAAATATAAAAAAATTTTTTAAATTCCATATTATAGTAGCTTAAGACTTGATTACCTAATTAGTCAGTTGCCTACCAAGATTTACTTTACTGACGGTTGAGTTTTTGTTCGACGTGATGTGAATTGTTTCTTTTTTGAAAAATTTAGCTTAGATACTTTTAAAGAGTTTGTTATTCATACTATTTGTTTTTTTCATGTTGGTAACTGGATTTTTGTTCAATTATCACATTTTACGATTGAAGTGTCAGTGTCATATCAATTTAGAGTTTTTATTTTGATTTGTACTTCATTTAGTGTAATATATAAGCTGTGGAATGTATATACTTTGATATTAACCAATTTTGATTTTAAATTTTCTTGCATTTGTTGCGTTGCCTACATTTTCGTTCGGATCTCTCTTAGGCACCCTTATATTTAAGAGCTCGTATTATCCTTTGATTATCATTGGATATTATTTCTAAACCTCATCAATATAAAATAACAAAATACTAGAGGGAAAAATTATTACTCAGCCCCGAATCCATTACAACGGCTCACAGCACAAAAGTGGCCATCCGAGACGGTGATCTAATCATTAGCAGGCATCGTCTTGGAGTTTACACCTGAACAATAGGATTTATATTATTTCACTGTATAATTGTTATATATAGAGATTAAATTTCTCAGACGAGGCCCAACAATCTTTATCTGATCTGGGTTTTCCTATAATCTCCTTTATATTTCATACTCATTTTAATTATCCGGGTAGCCAGACATAACAATACTTAGTCATTAAAGGGAGGGACTCGTTTTCGTATATTCAAATTACTGTCATTAGTTCTAATCCTAAATATTTATGACCTCAGTTACATTAATATTCAACTGCTTTCATCTTTCTTCAGGTATACGCAGTCACGTCATCGAAATCGAAAGTAAAATGTCGTACTTAACATTACTACTAAATATTTGAATAATTATATACGTGCGTTTTAAATAACTTTTAATGCTCTCATTATATTTTTAAAAATTTTTTCAGCACATCTGTAGCAACAATTTTTAATTTTCTGATATGATAGTAAAGTTAGCAGGAATTTGAAATTAAAAAAATTTCTATTTAGTCGACAAATAATAAAAATAAAATGCATATATCAAATATTTCATTAACTATACGTGTAATTTTTCAAAATATTTTTTTAATATTTATTCATTTCGTTAAAAAAAATTTTTTAATTTTTTAACGAAATGAATAAATTTTTTAAATGTCTGCTTACTTTATTGTCATTTTTCCGATATCATCGAAATCGAAAGTAAAATGTCGTACTTAACATTACTACTAAATATTTGAATAATTATATACGTGCGTTTTAAATAACTTTTAATGCTCTCATTATATTTTTAAAAATTTTTTCAGCACATCTGTAGCTACAATTTTTAATTTTCTGATATGATAGTAAAGTTAGCAGGAATTTGAAATTAAAAAAATTTCTATTTAGTCGACAAATAATAAAAATAAAATGCACATATCAAATATTTCATTAACTATACGTGTAATTTTTCAAAATATTTTTTTAATATTTATTCATTTCGTTAAAAAAATTTTTTAATTTTTTAACGAAATGAATAAATTTTTTAAATGTTTGCTTACTTTATTGTCATTTTTCCGATATCATCGAAATCGAAAGTAAAATGTCGTACTTAACATTACTACTAAATATTTGAATAATTATATAAGTGCGTTTTAAATAACTTTTAATGCTCTCATTATATTGTTAAAAATTTTTTCAGCACATCTGTAGCTACAATTTTTAATTTTCTGATATGATAGTAAAGTTAGCAGGAATTTGAAATTAAAAAAATTTCTATTTAGTCGACAAATAATAAAAATAAAATGCACATATCAAATATTTCATAAACTATACGTGTAATTTTTCAAAATATTTTTTTAATATTTATTCATTTCGTTAAAAAAAATTTTTTAATTTTTTAACGAAATGAATAAATTTTTTAAATATCTGCTTACTTTATTGTCATTTTTCCGATGTCTGTTATCTGCAAACTCATATACAGAAAACATGTTTTCCTGAATAAATTTTCTATTTAATTTTATTAATGAATATGTCCCCGGGTTTTTTTCTGCGTCTCCATAAATTTTATTTAAAATACGTGGGCACGGGAATAACCCATCGTGAAGGTGGTCGCAAGCACGCACCATAGTTTTCCTCATAAGCGTAATATTAATTTCGCCGAGAGCAGCGCCAATGAAAAATACAAATTCAAAAAATGCCGTCACCTGATTGGCCGCTCTCAAACCGGACATGACGATGTCGTCATTGGCCGCAGAAACAAGTGAGGGCGCTGGCAACATCCTCGATGAAATTGCTGAGGTCCAAAGGGGAATGGTCGTGTCGACATTTTGAGTTCAGACTCGACTCAGTTAACACGAGTTGCGGCATTTAATATGTGTTAATTTTTTTACATCAACTGGTGCAGTTTTATTTATAACTCCAAGTGCATATTAACAACGATATGAGTATTTAAGGTAACAGTTTATGAGATTAATAATTAAAATAAGAGTTTATAATTTTTAAAAGTAGTGGTCGTTTTTTTTTTTTAATTGTGGTGAAAGTGATTACAACGGGCGTTTAATTTAACAATTTATTTACCAGTTTACTGCACTACCACCGTGATATAAATAATTATTTTAGTTTTTTATTTGTTCATTAATTCTGATAAGCGTTTAATAATTTAATGTGACTCACCTATAATTGGTTAGTTTATATTTCAAGTGTATATACGTATTATTTTTTTTACGTCTAATATCATCGCTGATAAGTACAAGCTTGTTTCGAGGTTGCGCGGATCCGAACCAGCTGCTATTATATAAATATCTCACTGCCTTTCTTATTGTAGTTTTTCAAATTTATTAAATTACATATTTTTTATTAAAAATATAATATTACATATTATTTGAAAAACTACAGAAAGTCATATATTGCAATGAGTTAAAAAACATTTAAAATCAATTGCGTGCAACGTGGTAGCGCAAGTTAGTGAATAGTTAATGTACGACAATAATAATACTAATTTACGTGGGATTGGTTAAAGTGCGTCGTTTTGTTAATTTAATTCCATAAATTTATTAAATAATGTTAGTAAATTTTTATTTGTCCATTCGAAGTACGGATGATAATGTCGACATGCTTTTTATTATTTGTCATGTAAATAAACCATTTTATAAAATGTGTAGTGAGATAAAATGAGTAGTAATTAGTGACGAAAGATATCACCACGTGTTTTGTATTTTATTCTAAATAATGATGCAACTTTTGGTGGCATCAATTTAAAGTCTTACATTAAATAGTTATGATACTTAAGTTAGCAGACGTCTAATCGTTTTTTGAATTTTTTTTGACATGATTTAGTATAAAAAAAAATATTTCAAAAAATTGCACCTATAGCTTTTTTTAATTTTCTACATGTGCATTTTTTTTTTAATTTATTTGTTGGAAAACAAAATCTGAAAATTTTTGTTTTCTAACTTGAGATTCTGAAGTGAGCAGACGTTCAATAATTTTTGAATTCTTTTTAAAATGATAAATTATAAAAAAAAATATTTAAAAAAATTACACTTATAGATTTTTCAATTTTCTACATGTGCATATTTTTTTTTTTTTTTTTTTTTTTTTCTTTTAAATGACTCGTTGAAAAAAAAAAAAAACAAAAATTCTTAATTGTTTACTGACTTCAGAATCATTCTAACTTTAGGATCATTAAATAATTTATTAATTTACTTGATAATCATGAGTTTCTTTTTTGTATGTTATTTAGATACATCATCAAGCTGGACAAAATAATTTAGTAGCGACAAAGTATAATTTGTATTTATAATTTAAAAATGACTAAAATGGCGTCAACAAAGTCGAAAGAAATAGTGGAGGAGTACAGTTCGTCGCTTTCAGACTTGACAATTAACAGCAAGCCTCTTATAAACATGCTTACGATGTTAGCAGAGGACAATGTTGACCATGCATCGGCCATCGTCAAAGCGGTTGAGAACCACTTGTTAAAGGTTATCTATCATCTGTAGTTAAATTTAAAAAAAAATATATAAATAAATAAAAATAAATAATAAAAAAAAGTTGTCGCATGTCGATGCAAAAGACGGATTAAATGGATTTTCTATCTGGAGGGGTGTTCTATCTGATATGCATTTTTATACACAAGACTACTGAGTTTTGTAGCTTTTTCTTATATTTTATTGATACATCTTAGACTATTTAAACTTAATCATGCACGTTATTACTGCGTTGTTCTAGATATTACTAACTATAATTTAAAAAAAAAAAGAAAGAAAAAACAAACGTGTGTACGGACTGATTTAACAGCTCCATTGTAAGGGAGGCTGTTGTATACCTGAGTCCGTTTTGTACTTACATGTATATTTAATAATTACTCATACTGATAAATTAAACTTAAAGTTGATACGATACTTAGTTGGTAATTGTTAGTTTTTTTTTTTTTTAATTTTTTTCTTGATATAAATATAATTAATTATTAAGGTAAAATAGGTCCGGGTTACAATAGTCTCCTCCGGTAACAACGGAGTAACATTGAATGATTTATTTTGTTGCGACTGTTTAATTAAAAAATATATTTATGGTACGACGATAACAACAAAAAAAACATGACTGTGATATTAATCAGTATTATGAATAAATAAATAATAAAGTACCATTTTTAAATCACCGATTCTGCTATCGTTTGTTTTTGAATATTTTTTACTCTGTTATTATTCTCAAACTATTCTCTGTATTTACTGTCAATTAATCCGTCTACTATGCACGGATATTTTTTAAAAATAAATGGCTTTGTATTTTAAATATATTTTAAGGAAATATAATTTGCCTATAAATATATATGTGTATATATATATTTATATTTATGTTTATAATTAAAAATATGAATTTTATCTAAAATAATTTATTGGGGAATGTGGTGGGAGCTTGTGGTAAAGTGAAATAATGGAAACATATATGATATAAGAAGTGATTCATTAGTCAACTATGACGAGATGGATTTGGAAATATCGAACAAATTAAAATAGTAAGTTATTGTTTTATTATTAGGTTTCAAGTGATGTCAAACTACCGGTCCTTTATCTCATCGACTCGATCGTCAAGAATGTTAGTGGAGCTTATTTAAAACTCTTCACTGATAATATAGTTAGCATATTTTGTAATGTCTTTGAAAAGGTAATATTATAATTTAATTGACTTAAAAAAAAAAAAAAAAAAAAAAAAAGAATTTAATAAATAAAGAATCAACGGCAACAATTCGATGGCAACTTGTGATGGCGAGCTTTTAAATCCGCTTTGTTCTTGTGATCATTCTGGAATTCTATTGTCTATAATAGTTATTAAAAATTCATTGATTTATAAGATAATTGTTTCAGCTCAAGAACGTCGACCTCTTGCTTCCCTAGTTAATCAATATTAGTCTTGAGTTCACGAGTTACGATCGAATAGTTATCACTGGTTCTTAAACCCGATCTTCAACTGATCAGTTTATTTATTATTTTTTTTTTTTTTTTTACATTAACAATAAATACGAATGTATGTATAATTTTTTTTTTTTTTTTTATTATAAAATAGGTTGACGAGAGTACAAGATTGAGCATGTGGAAATTGCGGCAAACGTGGGGTGAAGTATTCCCAGCAAAGAAACTATTTACACTGGATGTACATGTCCGTAATATAGACCCAGCGTGGCCGGTACCAAATGCGCCTCTTTCGAGTGGTTCTATTCACTTTAACCCTCGTTTTTTGAATGTGGTAATTTTATTTTGTTGTCGATAAATAACACTGGCATACCTATGGAAACAATTACTGACTGATTATTTGTTTTTTTAGCCCTCGACTCCAACGCCAGCGGCACCAACACCTGCAGTACTACCTGGTAATAAAGTTCCTTCTGTGGAATCAACAACTGTAAATGAAGCGGTGATGCGTGAGCAGTTACTCAAAAAACAAAAAGAGCTTCTTGAGTTACAGAAACAAAAAATTGAGTTGGAATTACTGCAGGCTAAAACGAGCCTTGAGCAGCAACAAAAACAAACTGCTTTGGTCAAAACGGAATCGGTAAGTTGTCTTACAATAAACATTTATTTCTACATCAATAATATTAATAATAATAATGAAAATCAATACTAATAATAAAAAATTACTATTGCAGTTAATATCGGCACCCATTATTCCGGAAGTTGCTGAAGAAAAGCCGGTAATTGCTGCGGTATCTAATCTAGCAACCAAGCAAGTTGCAAAACAGGTAAATATTTATTATAAAAAATGAATTGAAGAGATTTAGTGAATGGAATATTAATTCGATGATGTTGTCACAGTTTCCAGCAGCCGCAGCCTCGCTTCTGAAGAACGTGGGTACCAACAATGGCCCCCGAATAGCACCAGCAAGCAGTCTACTGGTAGCATCAGCACGTCCAGTGTCACGTGACCCTCGTATAAAACTCCCTCCAGGATCGGAGCAGCAGAGCTGTGATATAGACTCCCGTCTGCGCCAAAGCACCTTATCATCGTTGTCATCATTAACCAGCGATTTACCGTCTAAAACACAATTATCAAAGAATCAACATGCCGCGTTAAACACTGTACTTTCAGATCACGTAATAAAACAGCAATTATTAACGAAACAAGCAATGAATCACATAAGTGAATCAAATCAAAGTGGTGGTGGCCTTAAGTCATCATCGTCATCTTCTCTCGCGTCAAACAATTCTTCAAGTCGTGGTGTTGGTAGTGGTGGAAGTGGATTAGGTGGAACTGGAGGAAGCGAGACAAAGTCTAAAGACACTAAGAACTCGTCGTCACGTGGCAGTTCTTCAGTGTCTTCAACAAAAGATGATAAGTCCTTCGCTTCCTCAAAATCCTCCTCGTCACACAGAAAATTAGGCAACAGATCCCGGTCAAATTCAAAACAATCGCAAGTATCACCTACTAAATCAACATCATCATCTAAAATAATTGATCGAGATGCAAGTCCAATTAGGTCGAAATCCCGTGAGAAAGATAACTCTGACACCTCATCATCTACATCCTTACGTTCATCACCCAATAAATCCTCATCTCCTATCTCAAAGAACCGTAAGAAGAGTAGTAGTAAATCGAGAAAGCGTACACCTAGTCCACCTTATAAAATTCCCCGAAGAAATAACGATTCAAAGTCATCTAACTTGTCAAATTTAACCTCCTCTCTGTCATCGTCATCCTCCTCGCTTAGCGGGCTGGTTAGTAGCGCAGTTGGTCTTACTGAGGAAGAACAGTCAGGTTCGTTAATTGTCTCTCCTCCTCATCCGCCTACTTTTAAAGAAATACGACCAAATACCAGACAGAGAAATTATATTAAACGCAACAATAAAGATCTTGGCAGTCATAGTCCTGATAATAATTCTAGTCAGGATCTTTCAAATACTCAGGTTACGTCAGATGTTTTAATTCAATCAGCAGCAAGTAAGGATGAGGATTTAAGAGCTGTACTCCCGCCACCGGCCAGCATCGTTGTCCCGCCAATTGCTGAAACAAGTAAGTCTCACCATCAATCGGCTCAATTTTACTTCTTTTATTTTTCTTCGTCACTTCTATTTCTATACCTTTCAGATATTTTCTCATGATGTTAAAATTTATGTTAAACTAATTTTTTTCTACTTTAATTTGTTTGTTATTTTAGAAGAAGACTTAGATTTGCGTATATTAGCACCACCCCCTAGTAATAAAAGACAAAGCTCCGAGCACGGCGATTCGAATAATAAAAAATCTAAAACTGAAAAATTTGATACGTAAGTATTTTTAAATTATTTGAATATTTCAAAATTATTAAATTTATTCAATGGATTTTTTTTATTTCTATTTATTTATTTGTTTCAGTTTGTTTGGTAATGAAGATGTTGATTTACGAACACTGACAAATCCCAAAGCTGGACGACCACCAACTCCACCGCCGCCAGTGATATCAGGTGAAGAAAATAAAACAAGCTGGGCAAAATTAAAGACAACATTTAAAAATGACCGTGATAAACCAACAACTAGTGACGATAAACGTGACAGAGATCGTAATAAAGATCGTTCATCTAGAGGCCGACCGTACAATAAACCATCCGAGGACGGTGTTAAAGATCGTCGACGTCCATTTATAAATGACGATGATTCTCGGTCATCTGGTCGTAGAAATCGTGACTTTGATAAATCGGATCGCAATTCGGAGCGTAACATCGAGATAATAATGAAGCAGGCTGAAGAGCAACGGAAACAAGGTTCTATTTCTGAAGCTGACTACACCACGTTGATTCAAGAAGTCTGGCAGATGAACGAAGACCAAAAATTGAGAGCAGCACAAAGAAAAGATAGAGAAGTGGGTGCAAGTGTTTGGGAGAAAGGAATTGACATTGGAGGTTTCAGTCCAAAAGACGATATGGGACACCGAGGGAAAGATCATCCGCACTCGCGAAACGGACCACGCTGGCAACCACCAGGACCTTGGCAGCCTCCAGGTCCTTGGGCACCTCCACCTGGACCAACATTCGGCAATCCATTTAACCCCGATTTCCGAGCGATGGGTCCTTGGCAAAATCCACGACAATTCGGACCAATGCGACCTGACTTCAATCAATTTCACGGTTTCAACTCAGGCATGGGTCCACGTATGGGTCCTGGTTTAATGGGACCTATGGGTCCTAATGGCCCTATGATGCCAGGAATGATGCCAAATGGACCTATGGGACCACTGGGTCTACCAAATCCTGCCATGGCTAATATGAATGGGCCACCTAGTCTTTTATTGAACGGCCCTCATCCGCCTCACAATAATTTATTAACTCACGTTCCGCCACCTTCAAGAAACATCTCGCCCAACTCAATGTCCAAGTTTGACAATGAAGAGACACAAAACTTTATGGACAAACTTACTAAAGAACACGGCGGTCCAAGCCGCGAACTACCTCTACCTGACCCAAAATTATTAGAAGAAATAGCCAATGACACTATGAAATCAATAAACATCGACAATATACCTCGTGAAATTCGTTACTACGGTCAAACTGCTGTTGTATTTATGAGCTGGGACGACCCAAGAGAAATCGGTTTCCAAAATGGTTCAAGGAGGATAATGATTGATGACAAAGACACCATCACCTGTTCGTTCAACGAGCCTTACAAGGAGTTTATGTACGACGGCAAAGTCCACAGGATAAGACTCGGTGCGCCAACGAGAGAACTGTTTGTTGATGACAAATGGTACGAATGTTACTTCGGTGGCCCGCCAGTGCTAGTTGACTTAGGGAACAAAAAAGTAAATCTTAAATTAGAAGGACCACCGCCACAGGTTAAAATTGGTACGATAAAACGAACTGATTTAGTCATAGGTAAAATAAATCTTATTATTAATGCTAAGAATATGACTCCGGTATTTGTGGATTCGAAGCCGCAGATGTTTGAAATAGATAATCAGCCACAGACACTTGAATTTGCTGATTCTCTGGAAACGATATTGCTCAATGGCAGGCCATTTAAAGTTGAATTTGGTGGATTACCTAAACCAATTGTTGTAAGAGATAAAAAACATTTCATAAGATTTACTGTATTACCACGAGGAGCGCATCCGGGATCTGTTAAAATTGCTGGTATGAAAGGCAAGTGTCCAGAATCATCTGCTGCTGATAACAACAAACCAAGTGATTCTACTCTTCCGATTCCGGGAGTTGTTAACTCTGAACCCGACTCGACTTCACAAGACGCGTCAGATGTCTCATTGGCCAAACCAGACTTACAATTAGATATGTTGTCTTCGGCGCTTTCCTCAGCGATGGCACCCTCTTCTGGTTTATCTTACCAAGCCGAGCCAATGGAAAAACCTGCAGCACCAGCACCAACGCCTATTCTGCCGCTTAATCTCAACCTCAACGAGCTCTATCAAAGGCTAGTCGATACCGGAATAGTGCCAAGAAAAGGACCCAAAGTCGAGGTGAAGAAACCTGAAGAAGAAGTCAAGAAAGAACCGGAAATAGCACCAGCTAGCTTAGACAAACCAGAGACGCTTAAAATAGTACGGCCTATTGGTTCAACTTCGATGTACGGTGGAATGCAGTGCAGCTCATGTGGTGCGAGGTTCGCTCCCGAGTTAGCTACCCGGTACAGTCATCATCTAGACTGGCACTTCCGGCAGAACCGACGGGGCAGAGATTCAACCAAGAAAGCACAGTCGCGTGAAATCATGTACGAAATAAGTGACTGGAATCAGTTTGAAGAGATTGAAGACTTGGATGACAGAGGTAAATTATTTTCTATTACTATTTTTATAAAATTTTTTTTATGAATTATCAGCAGCAGTATATAATAAAATGATTTTTTTAATTGAACAGTACAAAGTTGGTTTGAAACCGAGAGACAGTCTGCGGAAACGGAAAGAGCCAACGGTGAAGATTCATCACAAGACGCAATCCAACCAAGTGTGCCTACAAGCAGCAACAATGATATTCGGTGTCAAGTCTGTCATGATGATTTTGATCAGTTTTACAACGAAGAAAAAGACGAGTGGCATTTGAGACCAGCTGTTAGCTTCGAGGATAAAAATTACCACCCACTTTGTCTCGAGGATCACAAGGTTTGTTTTGTCTTTGTCTAATTTATAAACTGCTAAGTTTAATTTATTTATAATTGTATAAAAAGGAAAATTGTTTTTTTAATTTTGTTACTGTTTACTCGGTGGCTATATACTCTATGGTGTACTTAACAATTCATGTGCTGGGCATATCGATTAATATTTTTATTTTCTTCGCATCCTTACGCAAATAGGAAAAGTGTCTCGCGGTACGTTCTTCTTATTAATTATCACCATGGTTAAATTTTTTATATCCCTTTTTCCCGTTTATTGCTTTCCTGTCACCACATTTTTCACCACGTTTTTTTAATTTTTTTTTCATAGATAATTATAGAAGTAGCGTAGAACCTATTAAATTATCCACTACTATTTAAATTTAAATGATAAGTTAAATAAAAATCTTTAATAAAATTATTTATTTGTAGCGCTACTTAGAAAAATCAGCATTGAATGAGTCTATTATTGAGGATGAAGATAACAAGGATGAAGTAAGAGATGAAGATTCAATAGAGTATTTGAAAGACGAGGACATGCCAGAGCTTGATGCTAATGACGAACAAGTTGAAGCCGAAGAAAAAATTGAGGAAAAAGAAGAGCTCAAAGATGACAGTACGATTGAGGAAGTGTCTGAAGACACCAAAGATAATGTTGACGAGAAAATGGTAATAGATAATGTTGAAGACGAGAAAGAAATAAAAGAAGGTGACGTTAATGAAGATGTCACTGATAAATTACAAGTTTCTGAGCAACCAGAAGAACAAGAAGTCAAGTTTGATAATGCTAAACCCGATGAAATGGTGACAGAGTCTTTGGACATTGATGTCAAAGTCAAGGAAGAGCCAATGGATGTCAATGAAACGGAAATAAACTGGGACAATGTTGAAGTTAAAACAGAACCAGTTGATACTGAGCCTGGTAAGTTACCGCATACTTTAATTATTCAAAGTTTTCGATCTAATTGACGTCAATTAATTTTTCTTTTTATAATTATTTGTTCTAGAACCTGAAGAGACTAAAGTAGCGGAAATCGGGGCAGTGGTAGATACGACCCTTACTGCAGTAACGAGTTCACTGGACGGCAACGTTGAATTAGAATCAACTCCAGCGACGCTGCCCACTGCGTCAACGCGAATAAAAATAAACATCTCGAAGCCACTTGTAAATAGAGAACCAGAGGAACCGAAAGAAAAACCTCCAGCACCTAAAGCGCCTAGTGAAGAAGTTGAGGAAATAATTTTAAAGCCCAAGGCAATCAAAGCATCACTAAAAGGTAGGAAACTTTCTACCTTGCCTCCCGTTCAAAGAGGCCAAGAACTCTCGGGGCTTTGTTCGATAATGTAAATAATAATAATAGTAATAATTATTTATTAAGTTTGGGTATTGACAATACTGCCAGATAGTATCGCAAAGTCGTTTTAGATAAAAGCCAGAAAGTATTTTCAGTGGCTGTCTCTCGCGTTGCAAACAAAAAAAATTTAGTTAATCTAATTGGATATATCAGATCAATAACGATTTAATATATGTATATATTAATTGTAAAACTTGTATGGCATGAAGTTTTGTTATTTGTACACATTCATTTTTTCTACTTTTTTTTTATTCGCCTCCACATTCATTTTTTTAAATTTCATTTAATTAATTGACGTTTGTTTTTTTTTTCTTCTAATTTTTTTTTCATATTTAAAAAACATTTAAATAGAAGCAACGACACATCAAGTCATACAAGTTAATTACGCGAATAATAATTAACAATTGTACAATTCGATATTAATTTGTTTATCTTATTTTTATTTTTTATTTATAATTGTTATATAAAAAAGCTGGAGAGATGTCGAGTAAGTAATTTAAATTAATGAGAGAATGAGTAGACGATTGTGATTATTTTTAATAGACTAATCGGAGTGAGTGGCGGAAGATTTAAATGATAGTTTAAGGTGTACATAATTTAATGATAAATTAAATCTCGGTAGTGACTAGATCATCGAGATCTACAAATTTAATGAAGAGGAGTAATAGATTAATGAGTGAAATTAAAAATTAAGTTATTTAATTAAAATCATTCCGCGTAGCATATGTGCAATTAGAGTACTTGAAGCAACACTATGTGTCGTGTTAAGTAACACAAAAAATGCACAATTATTATAAACTTAAAATTTCATACTGTTTGTACTGTAAATTAATTGAAAAGTATCGTAGGACTTTTTTAATTTTTACATCGATTTAAATATATATATATATTTATTTTCAATTGTTATTAAAGATAATGTGTAAGCATACGATATTGTTACCTTGAGATGAAACGAAAACAAAAAAATTTATATGAATGCATTGGAAAAAACGTGAAATCGTTTAAGAATGATCTCTGGGAGATACACAGCCGACTTAATTGAATTTAATTATTTTATTTTTTATTTAATTATTTTTTCAAACCAATTTTGAAATGTAAAAAAGTGTGATATATATATGGTTGTTACGATGTGTAAATACTTTTCACGATGATGATAATAGTGATTAATGCGAGTAATTTAATTTTGGTATAAAAAAGAAAAAGAAAAAAAAATCACTAAATGATAGAAAAAAAAATTATTTTGTTGTATAAAAAGAAAAAAAAAAAAGAAATTGTTGACCACCCGGTGGTTTGACTTTTTTTCAATTTCATTTATCATTATCCTGTATGTTCACTCCAATTATCCTAAGGTAGAATTTAATGTTATACTTTTAATTAATACTAGTAATAATAATAATTATAATAATAATATTAATAGTAAGTAAGGATTATTATTAGAAGAAAAAATATAAAATTAAAAAAAAATAGTTTAAAAAAAGTTATAGCTATTAAGTAGCATCACTGAAGAGATGCTGAACCCAAGGATCCTTCGTCTTTAATGATAAGCCTCCAGATTAATGAAAAAAAAAAAACTATTCAAAGGATTTTAAGTGTATAAGGAATCTTCGTCTTAATATTTAATAAAGAGAACCTAATTTAAATAAAACTGTTGTTATTTCTGAACCTTCCTGTCCTTAATTCTCCAACTGTCCTTAGACTAAGTATAGAATTAATGAGAGATGAATCGATAGAGGAATAAAAACGACCTGATGAATGACGAATAGTTAAACAAGACTTTGGGCAGCATCGGACCTGAAATTAGCATCTTTTTTTTTGTCCATCATCTTGCTCCGGACTGTCAGCCTCTCAAAAGTTGAAACTGGTTATTTCTAAAACAGTTTTGGCATTAAAGGCATAGGGGTGATAAATCATCAACACAACACCCTGAAAAGTTTATTTGTTTAAGTTTTCATAGACTGCAATTGTGTGGCCATCTAGGAAAAGGAATAACATCTCTTATGTTAGGAATCCCGAGTACGACTTGAAGAAATCTCTCGTAGCCCATCCCAAATCCACCAGTCGGGACATTCCCGTACTTTCTCAGATCTAGATACCAATCAAGATCAGCATTCACTGGTATTTTATTTTTCAACGCTTGATAATTGTCTTCTCTGAGACTTCCGCCAAATACTTCCCCTACCACTGGCGCCAGCAGATCCATAGCTGCGACCTTTTGAATCATTAAATAAATAATTATTCCTGCACGGCTACTCAATTAATTTAAAATCATCAGCTATCACTTCAGTTTACTCATCATACCTTGCTCGGGTCATCAGAACACTCTTTCATATAGAAAGGCTTTATTTCTTTCGGCCAGTTGATAACGAATACCGGTATTCCTTCATTGTACTCAACCAGAAACAACTCGTGCTCTTTGGGCAAAGCGCTGCCACGTCTGACGGGTACCGAGAGTTTGTCCTGATGTTTTTCTAGAACATCAATCGCTTCATCATAAGTCATGTACCTAAAGTCTTTGTCAAGCCAACCAGGTGTCTCGGCATTTATCGCGCGCATGTCAGAAGCTCCTTCTTCCACCAACGCTCGGGTAATTGCTTTGAATAATAACTCGGCTTCATTTGTCAGCTGCCTAATGTCCGTTACAAAGGCTTCTTCAGCTTCAATCATATAAAATTCCGACAAGTGCATCCGTGACTTTGAATTTTCAGCTCTGAACGTTGGACCAAATGTGTAAACCTTTGACAGCGTCCTAAATAAAATAATTATTTATTATTATTATCATTACTAATATAAAATAACAATAATTAATTACTAAACAATACCACCTTGCCATAGTCTCCAGTTGCAGTTGCCCAGATACCGTAAGATAAGTGGGCGCATCGAAATAAATAGACTCCCGTGGCTGATTGTTACTTTTCTTCATACTGTCAAGTACTTGCCGTGATTCCGGCACTACTGTAAAGACTTCACCCGCACCCTCGCAGTCATTTGACGTTAAAATAGGAGTATGTATATTTATAAAACCCCGCTGGTTCATATGTTTACCGATAGCCAGCGACGCCAAACTTCTCAGTCTCAGCAAACTAGAAAACTCACGTGTTCTGGCTCTTAGGTGTAGAAGCTGACGTAACTCATCAAGTATGTATTCTTTTTTAAATGCTAGTGGATAACTACCGTCTGCTTCACACGATCCAAGTATGCGAACTTCGTCAGCTCGTATTTCATACCTGCCATTTGGCGCGTACGCTATTTCACCAGCAGCAAATACTGAACAGTCATAACTCAAATTTTTAGGCGCATCTATTTTTTTTATTACAACCTGAGTATGTTCAAATGTCATGCCATCATTTACTTCAAGAAATACCTTGTCCTTCATTTTTCTTATCACTTTGACCCATCCCTAAATCAAAATAATAATTTTTTAAAAATATTTAGAGGAAGTTATACTAGAAATATATAGAAAATTTATTATAAAAATCGTCCTGTCCGCCATTTAATGTAAAATAAGGTGGAAAAAAATCTAACCTGTACTTTGCTACGCTTTCCTGTCCCTTTATCAACAATTTTTTCAAATTTATCAGTGACGTTAAGTGGCTTTTGATTTTTCGATCCACAACTCGTTGATAAGTAACGTAAAAAATTTCTCCGATACATTTTTACAATTAAATTAGTCAGTATTATGTTAAGAAACTTTATTTTCCATAATTAGATTTTATTTAAAGTTTTATTGGCAATGATTGAAGACGGAAATTATGTCACTGGGGTACCATTTCCATGAGGATCCATTGATGCTGATGCTGCAATCCTAAAAGACCTGACCAGCCAATCGTACGATCACAAAACAAAAGTTCTGCCGATATCCAACATCTAGGTGGAGCTATGACTTTAAAACGTTCCATAGAAACATTGCCCGTTCGTTGTCCAGACTCTGTCTCACTTGACTTGATATAATTTATGTTTTATGACACAGACAACAGTTGATTCACTGTCTAATATTGTCTTCACACTATTTTATCACAGTGCACTGAAAAAAATATTTTAAAAATGTTTTCACTTTTGCACTAGCAGTATTCTACAAGTTGGTGTTTAAATTTAATAATCAGCATCATGGGATGTTGCTGTAGTTTGTTTAATAAAGACAGTGGGCCGCAGGTATTTATATATTTACTGCTCACAGTGTACATTGTTTATTATTTTTATTTTTTTTTTTATCAAATTTATTTATCAGTAATTTTAATTACTCCGAGAATCAGAACTGCGGACTATTTATCAGTTATATTTTATTACTTTTTAATGGGGTCATTTATCTTTCAGTGTTTTATTATTTTTAAATTTTAAATTATTTATATTTCAGGGCGGTGAAGCTAATGAGAGAACTCATTTGTTAGTTGATCCTGTTAGTAATAATACTAATATTCCACGTGTACACAGGTATTTGTTTATATATTTTTTTAAATTTATGTTGATAAACAATAAGTGCGAATGTACTGATTTTTGAATTTTTTACACGGGGAAATTGATGAGTGTGAATGTAGCAGACATCAGGCAAATTTAAAATTATTAATCAGAATAAATAGTTGATAAAATAAAATTTTAAAAAACGCGGGCTTAAAATATTTTTAAAGTTGCTAGTTATAGTCATTGATAAATATGATTATCAATTTACTAATTAAATATAATGTTTCAGCGATGATTATGTTAATCAGTATGCAAGTTCTATTCCAAAGAAAACAGATGAACAAAGTGCTTTAAATAGAATATTACATGAAACTGCAGCGTATGTATTTTATTTATCATCCTTTTGTTGACTTTATTGTAAAATAATAATTGATATTAATTTTTAGAAATGTAATTGATGTTGGAGCACTGGATTCTCATAATTTGGAGCAACATGAATACATGGATAGATCACGAGCATATTCTAAGAGAATAGAAACCGGTGGTGTTAAAATACCACAGACAACTTGTTGTTTACTTAATGATGTTCCAGCACCGGAAAGAATATTATCATCAGAACCACTTGCCGCTGAAGATCAAGAACTGGTACGTTGATGACATCAGTGATTACTGAATCCTGATAGCTAAAGTTTTTCATTAGAAAATTCGTGTCAGTTGTAGTTGGATTGATTTTAAAAAATGTATTTTTTTGTGATTCTAGATAACGAATATGGTCAAGAGTGCAGTCAATGCACTAAATGATGTAAAAGTGGAACACAAAGAAGATCTGGTGGTACCTTTTCTCTCGTGATTGCTTCAGAATTTAAAAAGACACAAATCACGAGACTCATCCTACCTTACGAAAAGAAATCCCCTATTAAACTTTATATAATTTATTTTTTAATTACGTATGTTATTTAAGGAATTGCAGTTGCATCATTTTTACCGTTGACGATTCGTTTAAATGGAAACAATAAGAGATTAGTTTGTTTCTGAATCAATCATAATTTTAATCAGTGGATTTACGAATCAAATTATTTATTAATTCTCAATTTTCAAAAAAAATACTAATATACAATGAGGCTTTTTACACTAAAATTGACAGTTACTAATTATACATAAAATAAAATTTACTACTTCATTTTATATTTAATGGATATTATGAAAAAAATTTTTATTTATTAATTGATACCATTTTTACAGGTACTAAAAATTATACAAGTGATATTTACAAAATATATTGATAGATTGATATTGAAATGTATGTTGTAAAAATAATGTATAATAAATTGTGTAATGCAGTTGTAATATAAATAATATTCATAAATTTAATTAGCTTTTTGAAATTAATTCACATAAACTATAATCTCTTCACTTTAATTATAATATAAATTTTTTGTAACTTATATTTTAAAATAAGCTAATAGAGTTTACACTAATTAATTGTACAATTACTATTTAAATTTTATAGTAAATAAGTAATTTATATATTTACTAATTTATCAATAAATTAAACTGTCCAAAAATTTGATTACGATAATTGTTGAATTAATTTTAAATGTTAATGACAAATTTTGATTCAAAAATTATCCAAAAAAATGTTCAAAGAAAATTTCCTAGAACTTTTTAGGAATTTCAAATTTGTTTTTTATTCCCTATGTCGCGCACATGCGCAGTAATCTAATGGCTGTCATAAAATAAACACAACACTTTTGTAAACTTATTTCGTGTTCGTGAATCGTGGATGTATGACTGTAAGTGCCAGGGATCTATCCAAATAAAACAAAAAAAAAAAAAAAAACATTACGAGTGAAAGTTTTGAAATAAACCCAATTCTTCATCAGCGCTCTTCCTAATTTGTCTTAAAATAACATCAATTACAGCTATAATTGCTAGCAATATTATTACTAGATACTTGTACTATCAAGTAAACTAAAACTGAAGACTTTAAAGAAGTTTCCAGAAAATACGAGAAGATTTTTTACTTTCCAGACTTCAACATACTGGTGGCAAAAAAATTTTTTAAACTTTTGATAGTCAGGTAAATTATTTTACTGCTTAATTAAAGTAATTAATCAATTATTCATTTACTATTATTATTATTATTATTATTATTATTGTAAAACAACTGACCATTCAATTTGTCCCAACATAAATAATTTACTAATTTACCAAAGGGTTAGCGTCCATTACTTCAATTTATTTTTAAATTTGAGTAAAAACAATGAATTGAATAAAAAATTAATAAGTTATTGATTACAATATTTATTATTTGATGTAAATAACAGAAGTTAGTTGAAGATTATGAAGGCCTCTGGTGAATTCATAATCAGAATTGACATCCTACGAGAAATTGATTTTGATCATTTGACTTTTTGTTTATTTTTAGACATTTACAAATTAAAATATCTATAATAAAGATGACAATGCCGACACAATTTCAAATGATTCATCCACCAGCTCAGAATCAAATGCCCGGACCTCATATGCACACACCTCCGTCAATATTTGAGCACATGATGGGTCAACAGAACCCACCTCAGGAGCCGGGGGCTTGGTCACAAGTGCCCCAGATACCGCCGATGTACATGCCCTGGAGTATTCCTAGCATGCAGCAGTCGCAGATGATGAGATTCACTGGGGAAAAAGATTCATTTGCTCCTACCAGCGTTCACCAGAAGAGAAAGCTTGATACTCCGTATGTTTCTGATACGTAAGTACTCGTTTATTACTTTACTAATTAATATCTAGATCATTGTAGATCAATAATAATAATTATCAAACAGGAGACCAACAAAACAATTCATATCGGAAGAAAAAATGGCAGCGCACTTTAATAATATGCATATAAGTTCGAGCTACAATCCAACACCGTCGTGTTCAACCTCAGCAGACTACAGTGCTCAACCATCAACCAGCAGCCAAGTTGATTTGAATGTAGAAACAAATCCCTTGAATGTAGAAAATGGTGAAAATTTGCATCCAAGACTGATAATATCAGAGGAACTGAAGAGAATTCAACAAGAGCCCCTAATTCCTGCATCGCTCCTCTCAAAATTGTAAGATCTATTATTATTTATTGAGCAATAGTTATAATAATATTATTTATCTACACGCGGAGAAATTAAAACAGATTTTCTGTTACAGGGAGCGGCCCTCCATGGCTCTAGTCCTCTGGGAACCCCCGAGCAAACATCTCAGATCGTTCATCGTTCAAGCTGGAATACAACTGCCGTCTACTTCTAGAAATAACGAGGAAGATAACAACAACAACAACAACAACAACAACAATAACAGTAATAACAATAACAATAATAATTATAATAATCTCAATCTTAATAATAATAACAACAGTCAGTTGGTGGCAAATTTGAATGAATCATTGGAGCCAAGTAGTCTGGAACTCGAACCCATGGATCTTTAAATTATCAGCAGCTTTTTTTTTATTATTGAAATGATTAATAATAATGATTAGAATGTTTAAACGCGTTATTTTTAATTACTTGTATCAAGTTTATTATATTACATTGATATAGTTGTTTTTATATTTAGGCATTCAAATATCGACAAATTTATTTTCATTATGTAATTGTATTATATTGTCATTTAACTATAATTTAATGTCACGTAATTGATAATTAAATAGTTTATAAGCGAGCAATCGATTATTGATAAATATTATAGAAGCGGGAAATTAATAATCTGATTTAGAATTTGCTGATACAATTTTATTATATCGTAATAAGTCTGAGTATGGATGGTGAGCCGTTGAATTTAAACGAGTGTAAAACTTAGTGATAAAAGCTATGATAAGCTGTTAGAGTTTAGATAGATTATACTTTTTTTACGTTCATTTATTAATGAGTGGGAATATATTAAAAGTTTGAATTTATGTATATACAATAAATGTTTTTTCATTCACAATACAACTAAATAAAATATATATATAAAAGTTAGAGATTTCACTGTAAAATTTTCCCAGCAAGAGAGTGTACCTCGGTTGTTTCATTTTTTACTACTACTTTAGGTGTTCTGCGGACTAAATTTTCCCCAGTTTTACTTATGCATGCGCAGTTTTGAAGTAATCGGTAGCGGAAGAGATTTCGGAAGCGCATTCTCTCTCTGGGACAAGTTTATAGAACAATAATTGTTTAATGAGACATTAATATTAAATTAAGCTTTACAGGTTTGCGGTTCTGTGATTGGAGTAACAGTAGCATTTTCCGTAGGTATAGGGTCAGTGTTTTCCACCGGGTCATCATTGAGTATTGACGCTATTTTAGTATCGCTTAGTATCGTCACATGATTACCTTCGATGATATGTATTTGGATTTTATCGTCAGTGATGCTACTGAGACCGTATTCTTCGTCGGTGAATTTAAAAACCGGCATTGAAGGTTTCAGTAGTACGACGGACGACCGCAGAGGTGGTAATTTTGTATGATCGTAATTCTGTAGGGCTATGAAACGATTCAAAACTGCTGTGAGAGTACTACTCAGATGATCACGAGATAGGGGCAATGCTTCCATTGGCAATTGATTAAGAACAGTGTCTAGTTTTGATTTCCAGGAACTGCATTTTTCTAACGAAGCAGAGAGCTGAAAGGAATTATTTGTTAATGATTTTTGTAACAATCGATCAATAAATAAAATTATTATTTAATTTGGTTATTACTTCTTCACTTAGCGCGGGTATGATCATATCTACGATGCCCACAAGAATATTGTACTGCAATTCTTCATCGTTTGACGATGGGAACATTTGCTCTTTGAAAGCTTTTGTAAAATCGGGAGATCCATCGATGAGTATTAATTTACCGTTGAAACCTAGAGCTTCTAATTTTCTTACTAGTTCAATAGCTACCAAAGCTCCGAATGAATATCCGATGATCACGAAATCTTTTCGGTCTCCATTTCTTTTGAGGAAGTGCTGAAAATAATTTTATTAGAATTTTTACAGATTGATATTGTTAAGTAATGACTTACTGGTAATAATTGGTTGGCCATATCAAAAACTGATAAATATTCGGTAATGTTGTTGTCTAATTGCAAACAGGTTGCGGGTGATTTGATTTTGCTGGCGAGGTTTGAGAATACAGATGCACGGCCTTCGATACCTGGTATGAGGAATACTTCGTTTCTATCGGCTTGGTCGTGAGTTTTTAATTTCACACAGACTTCGGAGTGTTCTTCTACTTCTCCCATTAATTGGATGTATAGTTTTAATCCTGTAAGTACTTCCGAATTGGCGTTCGATTGACTAGTTGCTTTCTTCCCGTAATCTTTCGAGCTCATCTCTAACAATTTAGCGAAATTGAGTCCTCGGATGTCTTGAGCGGTGAGGAAAATCTCAAACTCACGTTCTAATGACTGTTTTATTTCAACGGCCATCATTGAGTCCATACCGAGCTCGGCTAGAGATGTGTGATGACTAATAGTTTTTAAGTCTTTCAGGCCCATAATATTGAGTACTGTGTCAATGACATTGAGTGATCCAGCCCCGCCTGCTCGTTTCTCAGCCACAACCATACTAGAAACGATTGGATTGTTTTGTGTGAGGAAATAGTTGAGTTCTTGAAGGCACGATGTTATTTTTTGCTGCAAAGTTCCACCGATTACAAGTTCTTTATTGTCTTCTTGCATGTCAGCAACCAGACCTACGTCTCCAACAGCTCCCCATTGGACAGCCAAAGCTGGAAAACCTTGGGCGACTCGTTTCTCACAGATTCTTTCCATAATAGAGTTGGACATACCGTAGTTTGTTTGTCCGGCATTACCACGTCCACACGAGACTGAAGAAAAAACAACAAAGTGTCGGAGATTCGGGCAGAATTTTCTCGATACTTCATCCAGAACTTTGGTACTCCAAGCTTTGACTGCGAAAGATTCTTTGAAAGTATCCGGTGTTTGATTCTCAAACAAACTGTCTTTCAAAATAACTGCGAGATTAAATATTCCATCAATTGGCGCCAGATTTTCTGCTGCTTTTATAATGTCTTCGCACTCTTGACGATTTGCGGCATTTTTCCCAGCTATTATTTCAACTTTGACACCGTAGCTTTTCCATAAACGTACTCGCATACGTTGATAACCATTTCTTAACCCAGAACGTGAAGTAAGAACAAGATTCTGAGCCCCGCGAAGTACCAGCCAGTCTGCTAACTCTAAACCAAATCCGCCGAGACCGCCGAGAATAATGTAACTACGGTTCTCCAGACAATGATAACGAGGTAGAGCGAGTACAGCAGTGTTCAGGAGATTTTTTTCGTCTATTACTTTGATTAAAACTTTTCCAATATGTTTGCCAGCAGCCATGTATCGGAAAGCAGCTTCTAGGTTGTCTTTAGGAAAAACTGTCCTTACGAGAGGCTTAATAATGCCGTTATCTAAACCTTTTTGTAAAAGTCCGTACATTAATTTCTTTCGCTCACTAGATGCCATAAAGAAATTATCTAGAAGTATTCCATGGAAGCTGATTCCCTTTTCGAATGCAGCCATAGCAAGATGAGTATCATTTGACATGTCAAATTTTCCAATTTCTAGGAACCTACCTCCAGTTCTTAGACATCGAACTGACGCCTGAAGTTTTTCATCAGCTAATGAATTGAGGACAATGTCAACACCTTGCCCATTTGTTTTTTCCATTATCATTGTCTCGAAACTAGTGTCACGGGAGTTTCCAATATGATCATCTGGAATTTGAGGGAAATTGTCTCGAATAAATTTACGCTTCTCTGGAGTACCGACAGTCGTGAAGATTTCACAGCCTTCGTTGAGTGCCAGTATAATGGCTGCTTGTCCAACACCACCAGTTCCCGAGTGAATTAAAACTTTATCGCCTTTCTTCATTCTACCACTGTCGTACAAAGCGTAGTACGATGTTGCGTACACACAAGGCACGGTAGCAGCATCTTCAAGAGTCCAACCATCGGGAACGTACCAGGCAAGATCTCGATCGATCACGGCTTTATTGGTGATTGCCCGTGATGGCAATAATCCCATGACTCGTTTCCCAAAACGATCTATTCCGCTGTATTCAAAACCGAAACAACATTCCTGAAGGGCTCGGTTAAAGGAAATAACTTCAGCAGCAAGCTTACCACTGGTTAACATAATATCACGGAAGTTAATAGCAGAGTAAACAACATCAATGAGGTCAGGGTGAATAAAGTTTGGTCTTATTGGTCCTTCGAGCCAGCGGAGTGAGCTTATGTCTCCTCGTACGAGTTGGTTGCCCCAGGCGTGATGAACAGGACGAGGAACTGGGGGTGGCAAGTGAAGATGGCGATAAGAACCCCAGGTGCTGTTGGGTCGAAGAACATTCAAACCGAGATCCAGCTTGAGTTGGTCCTGATAAAGTGGCAAGGACAAAGAAAAATCTGGTGCTTTTTCGTCTTGGATTAGAACTCCTCGAATCATTTCACCTCCAGGTTCTTGACGTAAACAGTTGACTAGTCCCAGAAGCCCGCTCTCAAAATTCTTTTCACTAACTAAAATAATACGATCATTACCACTGCGGTTGTCTTCTTTTTCTGCTTTTAGTATGGATTTCAATTCGTCTATCCATTCGAATGACTCATTTTTTACATAGACAACTACTGGATTTTTTGGTGGTTTGTCCCGTTTTCGTAAGAGTAAGCATTCTGAGTCATCAACGATTTTTTCCAATAAAATGTCTAGATTGTGCTTTTTCGCTGCTTCAGAAAGATCTCTAATATTTCTGCGCTCTAGAGTCAATACAAACCCTCCGTTCTTGAGAGCAGGTAGTAGTTGAGAAAGCGATTCATTATTTGTTAAAAGACCACGACCGGTTAGCAGTGTAGCATTGGTTTCTGGTGTCATTTTCTTAGCTTCAGTTATTTTGACATTCGC
Source organism: Microplitis demolitor (assembly GCF_026212275.2). Taxonomy (NCBI): domain Eukaryota; kingdom Metazoa; phylum Arthropoda; class Insecta; order Hymenoptera; family Braconidae; genus Microplitis; species Microplitis demolitor. The sequence continues at coordinate 24,004,204 of NC_068545.1, read as the reverse complement.
TGGCTGATCTTCTTCGTTGAAGGGATTGTTTGTAGTAAGAATATTCAAATCTGCTTGAATAAGAGGTATGTCACCAAGAACTTCTTGGACAATCGGAGTAAATAAATCTTCAACCAAGTACTTTTCATCGGCTTCCAAATTCTCTAGAGTCTTGACTTTTATTCCCATGTTATTTTCCAAGGCTATATGAGTTGCCAGACGCACGACTTCTTTTAATGAAACGAGAGCACGATCTCGGTGAGCTACGAATTGATAATACTCGAGAACTGGTTCACCAGCAGGTTTCCTTCGACCAATAGCACTAGCTTTTAGCCCTCGGATTTCTATTCCTCCTGCTACGATCAAATCTAATGTCTTGTATCGATAAATTGGAAACTCTAAAAAAAAATAACAATTTATAGATTACAAACAATTGTCAAGAAATTGAAAAAAAAAAAAAAATAGTAAAATAGTATATCAAACCTTTTACATCATCAGGCATAGCACGGATTTGATTCAAGTGCGCCTTAGAGTCAATGACAAGTCTTTGGATGCCAGTAGGAACGAATAATCCTCGCGAATCCATTTCAAGTATTTGCATTTGCAGCATATTGTCCATGAACGCGACCCAATTATTTGCCCAAGCTATTTTTCCGCGCTGACCGGTCGTCGATGCACTTTTAATTCCCCGGAAAAGACCGCTGTAATGGTAACCGCGGAGTCGGAGTTCTTTGTAGACATCTCTGCTGGACATTTCTTCTTCTTCGTCATTTTCAGGTACCGGAGGATTCATCTTAGCTAATGATGGCTCAGTAATGTAATGAACATATCCAGTAACGACAGCAACATCTCCTTCGACTACTTCAAATTTTCCTGAACCTTTCTGAATCAGCAAGGTAAATTCTATCGTACCTTCTTTGGGAATAGTCGTAGCCCGAAGGAACTTGACGTCATCAAAGACTACAGACACTTCGGTATACAATTCACCTTTCATCAAGCCAATACTTTCCCAAATAAGTACAAGGTAGCCAGTGGCGGGGAAGAGGTTTCTTCCATCGATCACGTGGCCCGACATGAACTCAAAAATTTCGTCGCGTAGATTCACTTCAACCAGCCGCTCTCCTGAACTTATTCTTTGTTGCGCTTTGTATGATATAATGTACCAGTCTTCAGAATGATCCCATTTTATCAGCGGAGAGATCATAGGAGTTCCACGAGACACTGGATACTGAACCTCAGGATAGAGATTGTAAATTTGCGGCTGGAAACCAATGCCGTGAAGTTTGCCGATTGCTTGGAGAAAGACCTCAATATTGGCGCTCTCGCTACGCTCAGTCAAGGCAATATTGATAACACTAGGGCTAAGAGATGTTCTGAAGATATCTTGTAGAAGCGGATGAGGCGCGATTTCAATTGTCACAGCATTCTTTGGGATAAGATCTGCAATTTTTTTGAATAGTACAGTATTCAATAGATCACCTGTTTCTGTAGAACTCAGATTTTGTGAGTAAGCTTCCAAAATCGTTTGCTCGGCAGTCAAACAGCCATCAGCGTAAGCGCAACCAAGTTCTCCGACAGAGTGTCCAATTATACGGTCAGGAACGATGCCCAGTGATGTGAGAAGATCAACGAGACCTATTTGAACAGCAGCGATTCCAACAAAGGAATTCAAAATATTGTCAAAGGTCGATTTATTTGGGTTCGTCAAAATATCGTAAATATCAACACCACGAGGTTTCAATACGGCGTCACATTTTTTTACAGCTTGGGCAAAAATAGGGAACCGTAAGAGAGCAGTACCCATACCCGGCCACTGCGACCCCATGCCGGAGAAGACAAACCAAATAGGTCTCTTGGCACCTGGGTAGTGCTCGATATCTCTGATTCGGTTCTCCTGAGTGGTATGTTTACTTAAGATAGTGTAGCCTCTGTATAAATGTCCAGGAATATCTTCTGAATGAATGTCTTGAAGCAGGCGTACGTATTCAACGTCAAGTGGTCTGCTTTCCACCTAAAAAAAAAAAAAATAATATTTAAATACTGCGTCAATGAATAAAAAGTTGATCCACTTACATCATGAAGCAGAGCTTCAACAGCTGCTTCAGTTCGACCAGAAACCACAACCAGCCTCGGCAAATTATCATTCGGAGCACCTCCATTGATCTTATCAATAGGATTGGACTTGAGTAAAATATGAGCGTTAGCTCCCCCAAAGCCAAATGAATTCACAGCTGCATATCCGCCTTCCCAAGGCGTTGCCTCCGCAATGACTTTTACCCGGCCTTCTTCGAGTGCCTTTACTCCTTCACGAGGGCGATTGAAGTGAAGATTAGGCGGTATGATACCTGTTTCATTAGCAATCACAACTTTAGCAATAGAACACATCCCACTCGCAGGTTCGGCATGACCCAAATTAGACTTAATTGCTCCGATCATCAATGGCTTTTTGCGTCCAGGACAAAAAACACCATCGATAGCATTCAGTTCTTCTGGATCACCAACCGCAGTACCAGTTGCATGAGCTTCAACGTAATTGACAATACTCGGCGGGATTTTACACTCCTCATAAAATTCTTTCAGCAGCTCACCCTGCATAAGACTAGATGGAAAAGTGATGCCTTGCTCCTTGAACCCATCGCAGTTGGTTTTGCCATGAACAACCGTAGCGTAAATACGTTTTGCGTGTTTTGCCTTCTGTAGGAAAACTACACTGACCGTTTCACTTCGAGCATAGCCGTTAGCGTCATTGTCAAAAGACTTACAGGAGCCATCAGGTGACAGGACACCTTATAATTCATAATAGATAATTTAAATATTTAATATTTTTTATTGCTTGTAGTTAAAGAACAAAGTTTATTACCAAGTCGAGCGAATAGTATCGATACAAAGGGATGAAGACACAGATTGGCACCTCCAACGAGTGCAGAGTCACACCTCCCATCGCGAATAGCTCTGTAAGCATGTTCCATAGCAAAGAGACTTGAACTGCAAGCAGTATCAACGTTATAACTCGGACCTGTTACTCCTAGCCAGTGTGAAACACGATTAGCCAGCATAGCTTTACTGCATCCGAGAACTCCATATCCCTTAACCTGATAATCATTTTACATTATCAATAACTTATCAGTCATAAAATTAGTGACATTGATAAATAATTACATCATAATTTCCATAGATCCACGTTTTTTCCGACTCTGAATAACAAGCGCTAAAAAAGACACCAGTTTTAGTGCCTCTCAAATGCTTAGGATTAACACCAGCATCAATGATAGCTTCAAAAGAATGTTCCATCAGCATTCTAGCCATCGGGTCCATGCTGTGCGCCTCCATGAAATTAATACCAAAAAAGTCTGCGTCGAATTTCTCCAGGTTGTTTATTTTTCCAAACCGTTGAGGAAGCTCAGGATGATCTGAAAGTTAAGTCTGCTTTTAAAATATATATATTTTTTCGTTTTTTTCTAACATGATACCAAAGTATAGTCTCACCCATGTTCCAACGACGATCATCCTTAGTAATGAGATCAACTTTATTAAACAGATTATCTTGAAAATGTCTCATATCGTCCGAGTCCGGGAATCTTCCAGCGATGCCAGAGATGACGATCTCCTCACCAGACTCCATTATGCTCTGAGTGCAAGGATTGAAGCTCACGGAGCTTTTTACCAGGTTTTTAGTCTTCATTATGTCTTTCTACAGATAAATTTTCCACAGAAGATAACTTTTTTTCACCATTAACAGAAACACGATATAAAAAAAAATAATTCGATGATCATTTCCTATAAGGTCTATAATAATCCTAGTCAGCGTTGCACAGCGGGCAGGTAACTAGGATCAACGATCAATGATGAAGAGTATAGTCTTGATCAGGTTTTTATAATGTAGCTACAGTTACCATCCCACGTGCTAACAGGTCAACAGAATGCCATTTAATTCTGATAAATTTAACTATTAAAAAAAAATCATTGAATTTAAAAGTCACCTTTGATTTTATATATTTAATTAATAAACATTTAAGCTGTGAAATCATTACCTGAATTCATCCATTTAAATCTATTAAACAAATTTAACCATTTAGAACAATACTCATTAATTATCATCTACTATATGCGGGTATTTATCAAAGCTAATTTAATTATGCCCAAAAAACACTTTTTATGAATATTCAAATTTTGAAATTCGGTGTCAAGAGTTAGCGGATATTACGCCTATAACTTTACATTATCAATTAAATATTATTCCTTCATGAGTCATCAACATGGGCTTCAATTAATTATTTATTTCTTCATAATTTTTAAATATTTTACTAGTTTATTGTTGTCTTTGCATTAATTAATAATTACCATCAACGAAAACAAGCAACTGCTGATCCTATTTTTCATACAAAGTTATATATTCGATCGGGAACAGCCAAAAAAATTTGAAAGTCCAAAAGTCCAGATCTCAAACGGTCATATTATATTTTTTTAAAATAATTTTATTTTACTTAAATTCAATTCATGCATGCAGTAACGGGATCAAGGCAACTTGCAATTGAATAAGAGGATAATTTTTGTGCTTTTATTCTGTAGGAGCATGTACATCTTTTGTTACAATTTTTTTACATTTCTTTGAAATAAATTTAATTTAAAATGATTATATAGATATTGAACAAAGAATAATTTGAAGACCTTTTTCTAAAATTTGAAAATTATTCATCAGTTTTTGACTTTCATATGCTTACAGTGAAGAAGAAATCACTTTTAATTTAGAAGTTTTTAAATAAAAAATAGAAATTTTTAATTTTTTTTCTACGTCCTTATGGATCCAGCAATTGAAAATTTCAGAACTTGTATTTCTTAAATATGCACTTGAAATTATTTTTTTTTTTTACATATATTATTATTGATAATAATTATATTGGCACACTTATAAATTAATGTCTTACTATTATAAATAAGTTTAGTTGGGTAAAAAATTAAAAAAAAATTTTATATTTTCATAATATACTTTTATTAAATCAATAAACTTTTGTGTGGACATCATAAGTGGGATTAAAATTTATTAGGTAGATTAATTGGTAAATGGGTTACAAAAATTTGAACTAATGTATATACAATAAATGTGTCTTCATCCAAAATCAATGTAACATGATATTGTAATTATTACTCCGCATTGCATTAATTAATGTTAGAAAAAAAAAAACAATTTCATTTAAAAATAAGAGTATTAAGTAATTATAATATAAATTTGTGAAAATATGAATTATTAACTAAATTAAATTAAGCTCTACTGTAGTGTGGATCTGAAATTGGAGCTAGAATTTTGCCATCTTCCATAATTCTAGCTTTGAAAGCTTCTGCGTCTTCAAGCGGTTCGCCATTTATTGCAGTCGCTATTTTAGCTTCGTCTAATATCGTCACATGATTGCCGTCAATAACATGAACTTCAACTTTCTCGCGAGTAATACTACTGAGGCCGTAATCCCCACTGACGGATTTAAGCGTCGGCATTGACGGTTTTAGAAGTATAATAGACGAACGCAGAGGTGGTAAATTTGAGGTGTCATAATTCTGCAGGGCAATCAAACGATTGTAAACTGCCGCACAAATATTGCGCTGATTCTCACGAGATATTGACAATGACTCCGTTGGTACCCGGGCCATGAACGCATCAAGTTTTGACTTGAAGGAATCGCATTTTTGTAACTCCATGAAAAGCTGAAACATAAATTTATTATAATTATAATTTTATTGAAGACGATTCAGAAAAAGAAATTTTATTTCATTTTGATAGAATGTCATGTATTTATCACCTCTCCACTCAGTGACGGCGCAATCAAATCGATAATGCCGACGAGAACATTCGTTGCTAGTTCTTCATCGCTAGATGATGACAATTGCTGTTCTTTGATGGCCTTCATGAGATCAGGTGAGCCGTCAATTAGTACTAGTCTACCAGTTAAACCTTGAGCTTCTAATTTTCTGGCTAGTTCGATAGCCACGAGAGATCCGAATGAGTATCCTGCGATTACGAAATCTCTGCGACCTTCGTTTCGTTTCAGGAGGTGCTAAAAAAATTTTTATTGAGTTGTCTATAAATTATTTTTATGGATCGAGATTATTAATTAATAACTTACGGGTAATAATTGGTTGGCCATATCGAAAATTGATAAGTATTCGGTATTGGTGTTGTCTAATTGCAAACAGGTTGCTGGTGACTTGATTTTGCTGGCGAGGTTGAAGAATACGGATCCACAACCTTCGATACCTGGTATGAGAAATACTTCGTGTCTACCGGCTTCTTCCCTGGTCTGTAATTTCATACAAATCTCGGAAAACTCATTTTCCTCGCCGAGTAATCGGACGAACAATTTCATTCCTGTTAGTGTTTCTGTATCAGTATTAGATGATCGATTCATTGATTTCTTTTCGAGATCTTTCGAGTTCATCTCTATCAACTTGGCGAAATTGAGTCCTCGAATGTCTTGAGCGGTGAGGTAAATCTCAAACTCACGTTCTAATGACTGTTTTATTTCAACGGCCATCATTGAGTCCATGCCGAGCTCGGCTAGAGATGTGTGATGACTCACAGTTTTTAAATCTTTCACGCCCATGATATTGAGTACTGTATCAACGATATTGAGTGATCCAGCTCCGCCTGCTCGTTTCTCAGCCACAACCATACTAGAAACGATTGGATTGTTTTGTGTGAGGAAATAGTTGAGTTCTTGAAGGCACGATGTTATTTTTTGCTGCAGAGTTCCACCGATTACAAGTTCTTTATTGTCTTCTTGCATGTCAGCAACCAGACCTACGTCTCCAACAGCTCCCCATTGGACAGCCAAAGCTGGAAAACCTTGGGCGACTCGTTTCTCGCAGATTCTTTCCATAATAGAGTTGGACATACCGTAGTTTGTTTGTCCGGCATTACCACGTCCACACGAGACTGAAGAAAAAACAACAAAGTGTCGGAGATTCGGGCAGAATTTTCTCGATACTTCATCCAGAACTTTGGTACTCCAAGCTTTGGCTGTGAAAGATTCTTTGAAAGTATCAGGTGTTTGATTCTCAATCAAACCGTCTTTCAAAATAACTGCGAGATTAAATATTCCATCAACTGGCGCCAGATTTTCTGCTGCTTTTATAATGTCTTCGCAATCTTGATGATTTGCGGCATTTTTCCCAGTTATTATTTCAATTTTGACTCCGTAGCTTTTCCATAAACGTACTCGCATACGTTGATAACCATTTTTCAACCCAGAACGTGAAGTAAGAACAAGATTGTGGGCACCGCGGAGTATTAGCCAGTCTGCTAACTCTAAACCAAATCCACCGAGACCGCCGAGAATAATGTAACTACAGTTCTGCAGACAATTATAACGAGGTATAGCTGGTAAAATTGTATTCTGAATATTTTTTTCGTCTATTACTTTGATTAAAACTTTTCCAATATGTTTACCAGCAGCCATGTATCGATATGCAGCTTCAACATTTTCTTTCGGGAAAACTGTTCGTACGAGAGGCTTTATAACACCGCTATCTAATCCCTTCTGCAAGATATTTTTCAATGCAATTTTTTTTTCCGTTTCAGCGTTGAAGAGAAGGTCTAAAAGTATTCCGTGGAAACTTATCTCTTTAAGAAATGCGGCCATACCAATATGACTGTCATTGACCATGTCAAATTTTCCGATTTCTAGGAACCTTCCTCCACTTCCTAGACACCGAAGTGACGCCTGGAGTTTTTCATCAGCCAATGAATTGAGAACAATATCAACACCTCGCCCATTTGTTTTTTCCAATATCATTGTTTCGAAACTAGTGTCACGCGAGTTCCCAATATGATCATCTGGAATTTGAGGGAAATTGTCTCGAATAAATTTACGCTTCTCTGGAGTACCGACAGTCGTGAAGATTTCACAGCCTTCGTTGAGCGCCAGATTAATTGCTGCTTGTCCAGTACCGCCCGATCCCGCGTGAATGAGAACTTTATCGCCCTTCTTCATCTTACCGCTTATGTACAATGCGTTGTACACTGTCGCGTAGACACATGGTACCGTAGCAGCTTCTTCAAGAGTCCAACCGTCAGGAACGTACCAAGATAAATGGCGATCGATTACAATTTTATTGGTGAGGGCTCGGGCTGGAACCAATCCCATGACTCGTTTTCCAAAACGATCGATTCCACTGTATTCGAAACCGATACAACATTCTTCGAGGAATCGATTTTTGGCTACTACTTCAGCAGCAAGTTTACCACTGGCCACCATAATATCGCGGAAGTTCACTGCTGAGTAAACAACATCAACCAAATCGGGATGACTGAAACCAGGTTGAATTGGTCCTTCGAGCCAGCGGAATGAGCTCATGTCTCCTCTCACGATCTGATTTGCCCAGGCGTGATTAACTGGACGAGGAACTGGGGCTGGCAAGTGAAGATGGCGATAAGAACCCCAAGTCTTGTTGGGTCGAAGAACATTAAGGGCGAGGTCCAGCTTGAGTTGGTCCGCATACAATGCTGATGTGAGAGAGAAGTCTGGCGCTTTCTCATCCTGAACCAGTACCCCTCTTATCACTTCACCACCTGGCTCTTTACGTAGACAGTTCACCAGTCCCAAAAGTCCGCTTTCGAAACTCTTCTCGCTCACTAAAATGACGCGGCTGCTGCCGCTGAATTCTCGTTCTTTTTCTTTTTCTAGAACGGACTTCAGTTCATCGACCCAAGCGAACGAATCGTTGTCGACTCTCACAACTACTGATTTCTTCGGTAGCTTGTCCCGTTTTCTCAAAAGTATACATAGCGAATTATTGACGAGCTTCTCTAGAATAATATCAAGATTGTGTTTCTTAGCTGCGGCAGATAAATCGCTTATAGTTCTTGATTCAAGAGTTAGTACGAACCCTCCATCTTTGAGAGCAAACAGCAGTTGTGAGAGCGATCCACTCTTTTCTTTTGTTAAAAGACCACGACCGGTCAGAATCATGGCATTGGTGTCTGGTGGCAGCTTCTTAGCTTCAGTTACGTTGATATTCGCGGGTAGCTTGTCCTCTTCGAAGGGATTCCCGTGAGCGAGAATATTCAAATCTGCTTGAATAAGAGGTATGTCACCAAGAACTTCTTGGACAATCGGAGTGAATAAATCTTCAACCGGGTACTTTTCATCAGCTTCCAAATTCTCTAGAGTCTTAACTTTAACTCCCAGGTAATTTTCTAAAGCTAAGTGAGTCGCTAGACGCACAGCTTCCTGCAAAGAAATTTCTGCCTGATCTCGGTGAGCGACGAATCGATAAGACTCGAGAACAGGTTCACCAGCAGGTTTCCTTCGACCAATAGCACTAGCTTTTAGCCCTCGGATTTCTACTCCTCCCGCTACGATCAAATCTAATGTCTTGTATCTATAAATTGGAAACTCTAAAAAAAATAACAATTTACAGATTAAAAACAATTGTCAGGTAATTATTAAAAAAAAAAAAATAATAAAATAGTATATCAAACCTTTTACATCATCAGGCATTGCACGAATTTGATTTAAGTGCGTTTTAGTGTCAATGACAAGTCTTTGGATGCCAGTAGGAACGAATAGTCCTCGCGAATCCATTTCAAGTATTTGCATTTGCAACATATTGTCCATGAACGCGACCCAATTATTTGCCCAAGCTATTTTTCCGCGCTGACCAGTCGTCGATGCACTTTTGATTCCCCGGAAAAGACCGCTGTAATGGTATCCGCGGAGTCGGAGTTCTTTGTAGACATCTCTGCTGGACATTTCTTCTTCTTCTTGATCTTCAGGCACCGGTGGATTCATCTTAGCTAATGATGGCTTGGTAGTGTAATGCACGTATCCAGTGACGACAGCAACACCTCCCTCGACTACTTCAAATCTACCTGTACCCTTCTGAACCATCAATGTTACTTCTACGATACCTTCTTTGGGAATAGTCGTAGCCCGAAGGAACTTGACATCATCAAAGACAACAGACACTTCGGTATACAATTCGCCTTTCATCATACCAATAGTTTCCCAAACAAGTGCAAGGTATCCAGTGGCGGGAAAGAGATTTCTTCCATCGATCACGTGGCCCGACATGTACTCGTAGTCTTCGTCGCTCAATGTCACTTCAACAGTCCGTTCTCCTGAAGTTATTTTTTCTTGCATTCTATATGACGTGACATACCAGTCGTCCGCGTGTTCCCATTTTATCAGAGGAGAGATCATAGGAGTTCCACGAGACACTGGATACTGGACCTCAGGATAGATATTAGCGATTTGTGGCTGATATCCAACGTCATAGACTTTGCCGATTGCCTGAAGGAAAACTTCAACGTTATCTTTGTGCCCACGCTGAGTCAGAGGGATGTTGGTGACACTGGGGCTGAGAGATCGTCGTAGGATGGCTTGAAGTAGTCCGTGAGGCGCGATTTCAATTGTCACAGCATCTTTAGGAATCAAGACTGCAGTTTCTTCAAACAAGACAGCATTCAGGAGATTGTTGGTATGATATTCTGCTGATGACAGCCGAGCTTGAGGTGTAGACCATTGACTACGTGGCACTGAAGTACTCAACCACTTGGGACTTCTTGGTTTAGGATCGGGAATTACTTCTTTTAAATATTTCATTAGTTTTGGCCCGGCTTCGGCGATGTAACGGCTGTGATAAGCGATATTACTGCAAGGAACCTCTCGGGCAAAGATTTTGTTCGATTGGAGCTTAGCTACAAAGGCCTTCATAGATTCTGCGGGTCCACTTATAGTTGAACTTTCAGGGCCATTGTGACAAGCAACTTCAATGTCAGGTGGGCAGAGATCTTTGATGTCTTCGTAGCCCAATCCTACAGCGGCCATAGAACCGAAGATAGTTTTGGTCTCAATAGAAGCCAGACCACGTGAGTAAGCTGCCAGAACCATTTGCTCGGCAGTGAAGCAGCCATCAGCGTAAGCGCAACCAAGTTCTCCGACAGAGTGTCCGATTATACGGTCAGGAACGATACCCAGTGATGTGAGAAGATCAACGAGACCTATTTGGACAGCAGCGATTCCAACAAAGGAATTCAAAATATTGTCAAAGGTTGATTTATTTGGATTTGTCAAAATATCGTAAATATCAACACCACGAGGTTTCAATACGGCGTCACATTTTTTTACAGCTTGAGCAAAAATAGGGAACCGTAGGAGAGCAGTACCCATACCCGGCCACTGCGACCCCATGCCGGAGAAGACAAACCAAATAGGTCTCTTGGCACCTGGGTAGTGCTCGATATCTCTGATTCGGTTCTCCTGAGTGGTATGTTTACTTAAGATAGTGTAGCCTCTGTATAAATGTCCAGGAATATCTTCTGAATGAATATCTTGAAGCAGGCGTACGTATTCAACGTCAAGTGGTCTGCTTTCCACCTAAAAAAAAAAAAATAATATTTAAATACTGCGTCAATGAATAAAAAGTTGATCCACTTACATCATGAAGCAGAGCTTCAACAGCTGCTTCAGTTCGACCAGAAACCACAACCAGCCTCGGCAAATCATCATTCGGAGCACCTCCATTGATCTTATCAATAGGATTGGACTTGAGTAAAATATGAGCGTTAGCTCCTCCAAAGCCGAAAGAACTCACACCTACGTATCCGCCTTCCCAAGGCGTTGGCTCCGTAATAACTTTTACCCGGCCTTCTTCGAGTGCCTTTACTCCTTCACGAGGTCTCTTGTAATGAAGATTAGGCGGTATGATACCCGATTCATTAGCAATCACAACTTTGGCAATAGAACACATTCCACTCGCAGGTTCGGCATGACCCAAATTAGACTTAATTGATCCGATCCTTAGCGGCTCTTTGCGCCCAGGACAAAAAACAGTATCAATAGCATTGACTTCTTCCGGATCACCGACTTTGGTACCAGTTCCATGAGCTTCGATATAATTTACAATACTTGGTGGGATTTTACACTCGTCATAAAATTCTTTCAACAGCACACTCTGCATAACACTTGACGGAAAAGTGATGCCTTGCTCTTTGAACCCATCGCAGTTGGTTTTGCCATGAATAACCGTCGCGTAAATACGTTTTGCGTCTTTGGCTTTCTGCAGGAAAGCGATACTCACAGTTTCACTCCTAGTGTACCCGTTAGCGTCAGCATCAAACGATTTGCAACGCCCGTCAGCAGACAGGACACCTATAAGTAGTTTAAAAATAATTTAAATTATATTTTTCTTATTTTACAGGTAGACCTCTCTATCTACCGACGATTTCTTACCAAGACGAGAGAACTGAAGAGACACATATGGATGAAGGCACAAGTTAGCGCCTCCGACAAGCGCAGCATCACACTGTCCATTGCGTATCGCTCTGTACGCGTGTTCCATAGCAAAGAGACTTGAACTACAAGCAGAATCAACAGTATAACTAGGACCTGTTACTCCCAGCCAGTAGGAAAGACGATTTGCCAGCATAGCTCTACTACATCCAGTAATTCCAAATCCATTGACCTGGTAACAGTTTGTTTTACTTTAGAATATCATCAACTCATCAATTTTCTAATCCCTGTTACAGGAGAATTTAACAAGATACCTGAAGCTTTTCATAAAACCAAGTTTTTTCCGACTCAGAGAAACAAGCGCCAATAAAAACGCCTGTCCTAGTTCCTCTCAAATGTCTCGGATTGACACCAGCATCAACAATAGCTTCAAACGCATGCTCCATCAACATTCTGCACATGGGATCCATAGTATGCGCCTGTTTAAAATGAACGCCAAAAAAGAGCGCGTCGAATTTACCCACGTTATTTATTTTTCCCGTACGTTGGGGTATTTCCGGATGATCTAAAAGATAAAGTCAATCAGTTTATTTTTTTTAAATTAAAAAATTCAGTAAAATAATAAAAAATATACGCACCCAATTTCCAACGACGATCGTCATCGGTCACAAGATCGACTTTATTGAACAAGTTCTCCTGGAAATGTCTCATATTATCAGACTCCGGGAACCTTCCAGCAATACCGGAAATTACGATTTCTTCACCTGGATCCATCATGCTCTGGGTACAGGGATTGAAGCTCCCCGCGCTTTCTGTCTGGTTTTTATCCTTCATTTTAATTTAAATAAATCGAAAAAATTTCACTTGATAAAACTTATTTATCTCAACACCCAAATCACAATTAGCAAGAGTTCATCAGCAAAGAATAAATAAGATGTCACTTTCTACTTCACATGCATGAGATTTAAATAAAATTTAATAGCGTCAATCCCTCCAAAATCACTTGCTAATATTACGCAAACGGAGGGTGACTTATAATGGTGGAGAAAAAAGCCTTCCTCGGGTTTTTATAACAGCGGTTCTTCCCACCAAGTGCTGAGGACAGGTCAATAGGATTGTGCGATTAATACTTAATTATTTAAATAAAATTATTTTATTTAAAATTAACCTTTGGGGTTTTATCGATCTAACTAATTAACATTTAACATCCTACTATACAAGAAATCATACTTAAATTTATCTAAATCTATTAAACAAATTCTTAATTATGATAATTAAAAATTAATCTAATTAACAATAATATCTATTGTTTGATAATTTAAATTCATTCCCAAGGATTTGATTCATTATTTTTTGTATTTAATTTAATAATTTAAAAAAATTGTTTTTGGGCCTTGGATATAATTTACGCATGCGTAAAATTTAAATTTAAATAAATAATTATTTAAACAATGACGTAGACATTGATTTTAAGATCATTGAACTTGGATGCATCAGATTTCAATTCATTGTTCGGTAGGCAGATTTATTACTTAGCGGCAAAAATATATATATATGACAAAAGTATATACCCTAACAAATTGTAATAAATATTCAGTTTTTAAATTCAGTGTCAAGGGTTGCCGGATGTCGCGCCAACTCTACATTAAATATCCATTCAGGTGACGATTAATTCTTAGTAAGTTTTAAAAAATTTATCTTACAATTAAATAAAAAAAAATTTTCTTATTCATAATTATTTGTATTTATTTTTACAAATAATACAAACTTTTTTTTTTAATACAAAGAGAAAAGTCGTAGAAAAAAAAATATATTTTATTGTTACATTAAATAGATTAATTGTAATACAATTAAATTTTATACTTTAATTAAAAAGAATAAGTACTTAAATTTTTTTAATTTATGTTCATGAAAAATTTCTTTCATTTATTAACAGATCATGTATGAGTAAATTAGTCATACAATTTTTTAAAAACTAATAGATTTTATTATAAATAAATAATTAAAAGTATGTCAGATCTAATTAATACAATTTTTTTTTATCTGCTTATGAGTAATCATACAAAATAAATATATAATTAGATTTATTATTGTCTAAGTTTGTGAAAATTCACTTAATGGCAAGAGTTTGTACTCTCGTTTAAACTTTTTGTAATTAATTACTAAAAATTACGATAATTATTTAATTGATAATATTAAATAGTTATATTAATTACTTTAAGTAATTATTCATTGAATTATTAAATATCAAAATCAGTTATAAAGTTTAGTAATCAAATTTAAATTAAAACTGAGAAATTTAAATTGTTCCAAAAAAAAATAATTAGCATTTTAGTAAAAATTTAAAAAAGGTAATAAATTATTTTTTAAACTACTTGGTAAAACTATTACAAATTAATATCAACGATTAGAGAGATTGGCAAAGTGGACTCGCTTATTGGGATTGTCAAGAGTTTCAAGAAGACTGGGGGTGAAGCTGAACTCTGAACTGCTGTCGTCATTCTGACATCTGTAATAAATATAACAATTATTATTATAATAATAATTATTAATTACTGATGCTAGCATAGAATACTTACATCGAGTCTAAGCTCGAAAGACTGTCGCTCATTCGGGAAAGAATTGACGCAGCTCCATCAATTTTTACGATATCTAGCGTTGAGTTGCTGACAGCTGAGTAAATTCCTTTAGCTCCAGCTAATCCTAAGTAACGCGGGTTGTTTAATTCTATGAGCGTTTTCTCAGGAGTTCTTGATGCTGATGAAAATGCCTCCGGTGTCAATTTAATTACCTCGATGGACGAAAAGTGTGCGATAAATAGATACGGCTTTCTGAATGCTAAAAAAAAATATATCGAGCATTAGATACTTATATTTTTAAATGTTTAATTGTTTGTTGTGATAATTTATTTAAATTAAAACTCACCGAATGCAAAAGGTAAATGACTCCAAGAAGGATCGACGGAACGGGTTCGTTGACCGGATTCATTGACGAAAACTCCGAATTCATTGTAACATAATAATAATTCTGTTGATTGTTGTGATGTCGAAACATTTAATACCGATACTGGAAATATTCCTAATTTAGCGACCCCTGCAAGTGCCGCTTTTACGGAACTGTCGTCTTCCTCGGGGAAGTCGTCAATCATGTAGTCTTTCAAGTCTATCTGGAAGAATTTTTGACATCCGACAATAAGATTTCGTTTTGTGAAAATAGCGCAGCTGCATGGTTCCTGAGTTTCGATTTCTTTGATGGCAATAAATTCACCGCGTTCACTGTCACTGCGCCATTTAAGTAAAATAACACAAGAAGCAGTTGCTGCACATAGTATGTTTGCTTCTAGCTGATACAGATGACAGCTGTCTGCACCCGTAAGAATACCCGTGACATTTATCGCGGGCCTTGAACATTCAGCGGCGATTGCATTATTTTTAAGCTGTCTCAGATCACAGGAAACAAGTTGTCTATCTTCGCCGGCAATCATCAGCGCGAGATTGAGATGAGGATGCAAAGACAACTGATGAACACGTTTAACACCGCGTATGGCGGTCAGCATTTTAGATTGGGCTGGTCGATATGAGTAGAGTCCTTCTTCGGCGCCAATTAGCAACGTGTTCTCTTGCTCCAGCTCAACGATGCAATTTAAATCCAGACGATTTTTTTCTAATCTCAGTACAGTTTGTAGCATTGAATTCTTAGCATTTTCTTTAGTGCTATTTTGATAAGATATTGATTTTAAAGCATTTAACCAGGTTTTCTTTTCTACTTGACTGAGAGCCATGATGTCCAAGCGGGAAGTCGGCCAGCATGTGTTGGAAGTATTGGATTCAACTCTTATGATGAATGGTAAGTCTGATTTGGCAGTTCCTGGTACCTCGGCTTGATAAACGTCCTCAGTAATTGAAAATCCGTAGGATGATTTGTCAGTCAATTCCATTTTACTTATAGGAGCCATACCTGGACTTGGTTTATGCTCGTAAATACAAAGACAAGTGCCTTCTAAACGTAAATATTTTCTGTCCCAAGAGGCTTTCCCTCTACCAGGTATTTTTACCCAGCTCTCGGCAATGACACCATCACTGGCGCGAGGGTTTCTAGTGTCTGATTCAGTGTAGTCTGGCTCGTCGATTGTTAAAGTCTGTACACTGCTGCAAAGAGTCGAAACACTTTCAGCGCTGTTCTTCCAGGACTTGCCCAAGTGTTTGGCAAAGTCACCTGGCATTCCACAGTTTGCTGGAACCAACAATGAACACTTTAAGTGGGTTAATATTTGACACTCGCTGCAAATAGCTGAACGTTTTCCAAATTGTATTGGCTCTAGGCAGGCAGCGCACTTGCCAGCACGCATTGACAACTCAAGATTGAAGCGATGAGGAATATTGTGACGGATTCGCTGATTGGACATCTGTCTTGCTAAGGTGTTCTCTTCTTGATCATTGTTGGGCTGGTAAGTCTGTTTTCTTGGCTCTGGGCTGGCACAATTCGGCGACACTGGAGCTGATGTTGCTGCTGCGGCTTTGTAAGCCAGCAATTGTTCAGTAAGCGCTTTAACTTTAGCGCGTTCTCTTGTGAGTTGATTCTCGAGCTCACGGTATCCAACGGGCATACCAGTTCCAATTGGTGGAACATTCTCTTTCTGTTTGCTTTTAAATATTTTATCACAGACAGTCTTTTTCTTTTTGCTACACTCTTCAAGTTTAAGCTGAAGATAATCAATGAGTTTAGTCTGCTGCTGTCTGGTTCCTTCGGATTTAAATTCATGTTCCTGATAAAATTGTCTCATTTCTTCAAGGACATTTTCCAATTCAGCAATACGAATTCTCAACTCCTGTCCCTGGTCAATACTAGACTGAAGATCAGACATCAGGTCCTGATTTAGGTCTTTCATTTCGTGAAGTCTTGTCAGATGTTGAGAACATTCTTCCTTCACGACAACGGACTCCCCGCGGGCTGATTCCAGAGAACGTTTTAGCTCAGCCAAGTCACACTCTAGTTCACCGCACCGCGTAGTTAATGCAGTGACTTGTTTGTTCAAATCCTGGGTCATTTTCTTGTAATGATCACGCTGAGAGAGTAGACCATTTCTTTCCGACTCCACGTCACTTGTTTCCGCCTCCAGACGTTCAATAGCTCGTTCAGCCAGCAATCGTTTAGTCTTCTCTTCATTCTGCGCAGTCTTGGCCTCGCGTAGTTTATTCTCCACTGCTTCAAGCTCCTTCTGCAGCTTCATTTTGTCTTGAATCAACGTGTTCTCCCGTGTCTCGTGATCACTGGTCAGTCTTTCATAGTCAGTCAGTTGTTCTTCAAGAACAGTGCAAGTTTCTTTCAATAAATCAATATTAACTTTAAAACCATTTGCTTCCTGCTCCAATTTCTCGAGTTTAGCTTCCAGTTCGCTCTTTTCCTCATTGTGTTTTGAAATAGCCAAAGTCAATCGTTTGTTTTCAGCATTCAAGGTGTCAACGCGATCTTGATTTGTGCGTAATTGCTTGCGGGTTGCATCTAACTCCCGTCTCAATGCAGCACTAGATGATTGAAGCTCTTCAATCTGCGTGTTGGTTTGAGTTAGCGCTCGTTGTGCTGAGTCAGCTTGTAATTTATTTCTCGAGGACTCACGAGTAAACTCAGCCAATGATGCTTTGGCAGACTCCAACTCAGCCAACAATTTTTTTGATTTTTCCTCTTCGTCTTTGTACTTTTTATTGAGTGACTCTGTGAGTTTTGTTTTCTCTTCCTCAAGACGTTTTATTTTTTCCTCAGCGGTCTTGGCTTCTCTTACAGCGATACGTTTGTCCAAGTTAGCATCTGATAATTCCTTTTCTTTTTTCCATAAATCGCGTTGCGCTTGTCGTGCCGCGTCACGATCAGCTGTTGATTTTTCTCGTGCAGCCTGTAACTGTTTCTCCAATCGTTCAATCTGCTGTTCCAATGCTGCCTTGTCAGCCGCTGATGTTTTTTCAGCAACACTGGCTGCGCCTGTTGATGCGCGACTGGTAGTAGGTTTAGAATTATCAGTAGATCGTCTCAAGCAGGCATTTTCGGATTCCAATTTAGCGACACTCTGCTGAAGACGTTGAAGTAAATCTTCAAGTGTATCCATCTTACGTAACTGTTCATTCTCTTTTTCCCGTGAAGCTTCAAGACGTTGCTGCAATTCATCTTTATCATGAGCTTTTTTCTCAAAGTTAAGAGCCAAATGTTCACTCTTACGTAAATTATTTAACGTGTCATTGAGATCACTTTTAGCAGCTTCGAGCTGCCCTTTCATTTGTTCATTTTCTAACTGAAGTTTTGCTATTTCATCCTTCAAATTGCTGATCGTCTGCTCACTTTCACTGACACTCTGAATCTGCTGTGTTCTCTCTTTCAATTGCTTACGCAGAGTCTCGATTTCTTGATCCCGCGCCGGTATCATCGCCTGAGTACTTCGCAGCTGTTCCTGACAATCCTTGAGCTCTGACTGAGCCAACTCGAGGGCGACATTCATTCTCGACATGCGACAATGGTTAGAATCGCGTTCATTCCGAAGTTCGCTTTCCAATTCAGTATTCTTGGCAATCTCCATTTCCAATTTCATTCTCACTTCACCCAGTTGATTATGCGCCCGGTTGGCAATTTCTTCAAGTTTATTTTCAACTCCCGCAACACTCTGCCGTCTCAGCTCCCGTGTCTTGGCCAACGATTCCTTGTACTGAATTTGAAATACTTTCAATTTATGAAGCTCAGCATTGGTCGTCTCCAACTCACACTGGGTTCTCTGTAACCTGGAACTCATTTCATTATTACTGGTACAGAGTTCAGTGATACGAACCGTCTGAGCTTCGATATGTTTATTAAGCCGAGCTATTTTATCCTTTTCAGCAGCTTCCCATTTTCTCTTGGCGCCTTTTATTAAATCCAATGCTGTAGTTTCCAGATCTTTTCTCTCCTGGCGTTCCAGCTCAAGTGTCCTCTTGATGGCTGCCAAGTCCGACTTGGTGGCTGCCAACTCACGCTCAATTTTATCTCTCTCCTTAATAGATGCCTCCAACTTGATGTCCTTCTCCTCAACCTGCAACTCCAGCGCAGTTATCATTTTAGTCTCTCTGCTGGTCTGCTCGTGGAGGTCCAGGAGTTTTTGCTGATACTCCTGCAAGTCTTTCATTTTCTCGTCTAATTTATCTGCAATTTCAAATGTTTCTTTAGTCAGTGACAATCGGGTGCTGGTACTTATCTTGTCCTGGAGTTGAAGCATTTTTTTCTGGTACTCATCGAGCTCCTTCATTTTTTCCTTAAGTTGCACTGACAGTTCAAGCTTCTCAACAGTTGAATTGTCTTTGCTTATAATACTTCGAGTTAAACCCGGCAGCTCGAGCATTTTTTTATGCTGCTCAGCCCGTTCTTTTTTCTTGTTTCTCAGTTGTAATGCCATTTCTAATTTTTCTTTTGTCATTTTACTTGATTGCTTAGGTATTGCAATCATTATTTATTATTAACACTAATTATTATTTAATATATATTACACACTTATTTATTTGTCACAATAAAAGTCGGCATCATTATTTTAACCGTTACGATACACAACCACAAACTCCATTTTATAAATTTAAATCCAACCAGATGTCGTTTGTAAATATATCAAAGTATATATGATTTCATTGGTTGATCATTTTTCTTATTCATTCAAGTACATTTACCTACCAACAGAGCGCAGCACTCTACATATCTGGAATTTTGAATCCTACGAGGTCGCTGGGTGCATTCAGAACCCGGTGCGTTGTCGTAGAGCGGAAGCTAGAGCTAGAGCGTTTCCAAATGCACCCTAATTAATATAATTATTGAAACAAATAATTTTTAATAAAATAACTAAATTTCAATTTTTAAATTTCGCGCCAAGTTGGCGCTACTGCGCCTCAAGGTATTCGACGCTTAAAATTTTGCTAAAGTGAGGGGAGGAGTCGAATGAACCGCAAAATCGATTGTTTTGTATCAACTGGCGGTTCAATAGCGGCAGTTAGCATCATCGACAATTGCAGTGGTAGTCCAGATTCTTCTTTACGTTTGAATTGAAACACAGTATTGCAGTTAAGTCGTGTAACATTACGCAGTGATTGTAAAATTTATCTTTTATTAATTTAAATTGTGCAAAGTATCGGTGATCTCTTGGATTTGTTTAGGATTTGTCTAGGATTCAGAGAAGTCTTCTGGAAGAGTGCTAGCATATATAAAAGTAGAGAAAAATGATGTGTGGTGTAGTTAAGTGTTCAGTTCTAGTGTAGAGTGCTAGTGCCAGTGTAAATTGTTGCTGATGCTGATAACTTTCAAGTTCCTGAGCAAAATCATCTGGCATCGTCTGGTGGGAAATAGCAGTTAAGTGACGTTTTTTGGCTGCAATACACTTGGAGCAATTTAATTCAAATCTCCAAGTGTATTAGGACACCCTTCTGCATATTATTTCTCCGCCGAGGTTTGTTTAAACACTTAAGTGTTTTTTTTAATATTTTAAATATTTTTCTATGATATTCTGCCACCATTTTATTTTTAAATTCAAATTTAGCTGACAAGTAAATTTACTTAAGATAAAAACATATTAATATTATTATTGAAAAATTAATTATTTTTGGTTGAAAGTAAAAATATATGTAATTTTAAATGACTAGATGTCACTACTGCCATTAACTTGGGCGGGAAAAATTAAAAATTTAAATATAGTAAATCAGAATTTTTTTTATTTAGTTAAATTTATTATTATACAAATTATTAATTTTTAATTAAGAGTTACAATATGTAATTATTGATTTAAAAAATTATTTTTTATGAAGATTTACGTCGTTTAGTTGGAACAATATAATCATCATCATCGTCTGACAAGTCGTGATCACTATCGCCCAATTTTCGGGAGCCATTGTCATAAAATTTATCTTCGTAAGCAATAAAATATTGAGTTGTCTGAGTGGACACAACAATATATGAAACCCCACGAAACTCAGTGACATTTATGCCGACAATGGGCTCATCGACTAATTTAAACGTGTCATTTTTTTCATTCGGCGGGTTATTAAAATGACTGAATTCTTCAATGCTATTTAAATAGATTTTACTAAAATATCCTGATGAAATATTTAAACAAAATAACATTAATTTATTTGAAAAAAATTAAATTTTTTAATTAAAAAGTATTTTACCTGAATTCCAACCCAGAAGTAACAAATTCGCGTGCATTGACGCACATGTAATAATTTCGTCTTCAAAGCTAGTCAATTCTAAATCATTCCACTCCTTAGAAATCGATAGAGTACTGCGATAAGCCATTATATTATTTCCTGAAATAAATCAAATTATTTAAATATTAAAAATGATAATTACTCGTGTAAATATTTAATGAGTGGTCTGACCATAGAAAATAAGCCCAAGTTCTTTAATGGGTATAATGGAAATCATGACACTTGAATATTTAGAAATATCAATAATTTTAATGACTTCAACGTTCGTCAATTTGGGATCCGTGGCCATTTCTTTTGAAAAATTTATTTCCAGTACTTGTATTACATCATCGGCTTCTATCATTACCATTAACTGCGTTAAAAAATAAAATACAAATTATTTGTTTTTTTGGCATTAGAAAATAAAATTAAGAGTTTAATAAATTACTAGATTATTTTCACTGTGCATAGAAAGAAATTTTCGAGATGACGTAGAGGAACTTGTGGAAGATAAATCACAAGTTCTACGACAGTGTATTTTATTTTCAATAAATTTATATTCTGTGACACGGAACTTATTTTCGGCAAAAAAACGATGGTCGAGGCCTACACTGTAATAAAAATAAAATTTTTTAAATGACTAAGTTATAAAAAATTTTAAATTTATTTCTAAAAAATCACCATATGTTTGTAGCATAATATTTAAATGAAGTTGAGCACAAGTGGTGGCGATTGGGATTTGAAAATCTGAAAAGCCCCTTGCCAGGATTTTCAATAGCAATTAGATCCTCACCTTGAGTAGTGAGATTAAAAAATTTCAAACGTTTATTTCTAGAGAGTACAGCAATCACTGCGATGACTTCATCTGAAATAATTACATTTTAAAATTTTATTATGTTTTTAGTTTGGCGCCATTTTTAAAGGAATTACCAATACGCCAGACTTTCAATTCCTTTATATAATTTTTATTGTTGAACCCGATAGCAATATTAGTAGGATCTTCTTCGATGTCAGACAAAAATATTGTGCCTTGATTTGTTCCGGCAATTACGATATCTCCTGCGAATAAATCGATTGCGATAAAACCGAGACAAAGTATAGAATACTATAAAAATGAGTAATTTAATCTTACGCCAGACAGTAGTGCACGTTATTCGTTCATCAGTGCTGAATTTTAGAGTATAATCAACTTCGAGTGCTAGTGACGTGAAGGTTGACTGCGACCTCCACTTGCAGTAATGCAAAAAAATTTCCTTCCAATCTGCTTGACTGGATATTTGCTTCACGGTATTTGTTAATTTTTTCGGACGTACTTTATCCATAATTTGATATGCCCATAATTTAATATTATCTTCACAAAATTTTTCCCACAATTTATTACCTTCGAAATATTCTTCGATCAAAACTTCAAGTTTTGAAGATACCTCACGAAGACGAAGAATTTTTATTGGATTTTCAAATTTATTAAAAATTATAATCCACAAATGGTCTGGAAAAAAAATATGACTCATTTTTCGTTAGATTTCTTCACATAAATTTACAAATATTTCAGTCACGTTCTGCAACAGAATAAATATATTCGATAATCTTTTATATATTTAAAAGTGAAAGAATATTCGATAATATTCTAATAGAATTTTTTTTTATTTCTATTATTTACTTCTTCAATTTAATTAGTCATATAAATTTTGTCTATTAAATTGTCAGCATGCACTGAGACAAAAGTTTTTAACACTCATACCTAGAATGTTAATTTTAAATGTTAAAAATTTTTTTTAAACAAATTTAAAAAATTCCGCTGACATAAAAAAAATGACAGGACTCAAGATTTACTTTTAAATTAATATTTAGCAATTAAATACATTATTATTTCAAAAAATTATTTATTTAAATTATAGTTATAATCATACACTTGATTAAACATCAATATAAATAAGTATATTTATATCAGTATATCAGATATTAAATATAAATCAGTAAGCAACAATATTTAAATTATGTTAAAAGTATTCGTTAATTATTTAGTAAAATAATATGATGATCTTTTAGTAGTAAAAATGGCATACAAATTATTATTTGATTCTGTAAAATTAATAGCGATGATTGGTTCGTTAAACGTCAGTGACTTTTTAAACTTTTTTATTACAAATCCGGTTTTATTTTTAGTTTTCTTGATAGTAACTTTATCAACCATTCCTTAAAAATGAATACATAAATAGTCATTGAATATTTTATTAACTTTATAAGGTAATATTTATTTTATTCAACAAAATTACCTGAATCCCAACAAAGAAAATAAATATTTGCAAACATAGAACCGTGTACAAGTTTACCCTTAGTCGCATCAGTGTATCGTTTGTTTAATTTATAATGTACCCACTCTTGTTCTAGATATTTATCAGTAACAAGTATTTCTTCTTCTATAAGAAAAAATTTAAAATAAAAAAATATAGAATGTATTTACAATAATAAAAAAAATAAATATATATATATATATATATATATATTACAGACCATTCATGACAAATCCAGACTCTTTTATTGGTATAGAAGATGCAATATATTTATTTTCATTAAAAGTCATGTTATAATTACTTATATATGATTCTTCCAAAGTCAAATCTTCTGAATATGTGCTGGGAAAATTTATCTCATATACAATAATTACTGCTCCATTTTTTACCATGACTATAAACTGAAAAATTGTTTAAAAATCAAATTAAAAATGATACTGAAGTTGGCCAACTATTTTACATTGGAAGAGTTTTGAAAATAAAGTAGAATAATAATCAGTAGGCAGAATAGAAACGAATCGACTGATGGACACTCAAAGTCTACTAATTTGAGGATCTTCAAAATTAAATTATTTTAATTATTATTGATGTTAAAATATAATTACTTTATTGCTTAGGTTGTACATCGAAAGAAATCTTGATTCAGCTAAATTATCATAAGGAATCCGACATTGTCTCATAGGAAATAGTCGATTGTCCACATATTTAAATTCAACGAAATTAAGGTTATGCATAACAAAACATCGATTGTCGAGACCTACACTAAAAAATAATAATACAATTTAAGTTGGATATATTATAGTTATTGTTATTATCATAAATTATAAGAATACTCTATGTGATGAGCGCCATAAGTTATTGAAGGTGAAATTTCTTTGTTTCTACTCCAATGCCAAAATTTTAAGTCCTTACTCTCTGTCACGATAGCAATAAGGATATTTTCACTGTCTGAAATACAATTTATGGTTATTTAATAGTAGTTGAAGACAATTAATCCTTAATTTTATTTTTCAATTACCAGTAAACCAAAATTTTATTTCGCTTATGGGATTTTTAAATTTCGCGGTCAAAAAAAGTAAATCTGGCGTTGGAATTTCAGCATAATGTACTCGTCCGAGATTAGTTCCGAAAATTATGTAACCAGCTAATTTAATAAATTAATCATTAATGAAAAATTTTTAATAATTAATTTAGAAAAATTTACTCACCAAAGACATCAGTGCAAGTTATTTCTTCATTCTCCAAAAAAAAATTTTTATAATCGACATTAATGTTTGGCTCTGCCAAAGTTAATACTCGCCGCCACTTTTGAAAACTTATGTAATGATCTTTGAAATTCTTATGGGACAAAACATCAGTTCCTCGAAGTATACTGTAAGGATATTTCAGTTTCAAAATATTATAAATCCAACTTTCGATCCTCGGAGTACAAAGATTTTTCCACATACACGTGTCTTCAAAAATTCCATTTATTTTTTCGCTGAAATATTTATGAACTTCACGGAGCTTCATAAGCAGCGTAGAACTCCTTATCTTTCTGAAAATCATGTCCCAGACATGGTCTGCAACAGAAATATCCTTTGTCATTTTAAAAAAAAAATCAAATTCGCTTTAAAATTCAATCAAATCATATCGCGTTTTGCAACCCACTAAATGCTCATTCAATGCACGCTAATTCTACAAGAATATTCAATAAAATTCTGCAGTGGTCATTTAATACATCATTATTAAATTCTAGAGTTTTATCGAAACTTATCAATAATTAGAACATCCGCAAAACATATCTCTGCATATTATCCATAATAAAATTTGTATACCGACATATTATTCATACTTATATATATATTTTCTATAAAGTCACATTTTATTACATTTCTAAACCGGTAATATAATTAATACTTAGTAATGTAAATTATTTCTCTTAAAAAAAAAAAATATAATTTATTACAAGACTTAGTAAACAAACAGATAAATAAGTCTTAATTATGCTTATATACATTAAATATTGTTTCATAACTACACTTTTAAAAAATTGCATAAAAAATATATATATAAATTTAAAATAATTATTTTTAGTTGAGATAATTTCCGGTTGATTTAAAATTTTACCTTTCACATTAAAATAACATAAAGACCAGGCCCGGATATTGGCAATATTACCAAGTGAATATTCACTTGGTCATCGATATATTCTCGGAGAAAGTGATAATCAGGAACTGAAAGACCTGTATAGAGTACTCTCATACACACTCACATAATACATTATATTACACTGTATGATATCATACACCCAAGAAAAGGTAACGTAGATTAACATAAACACAGTCTCGTGCGTCCCGTGAAATGTCAGGGCCGCGACCGATTCGCCTACTCAACTTAGCGGTTTAGTTATATATACACTGCAGTAATTGAAGAAAAATAAGAGAAGAAGGAACATATTCCTGTATACGTGTATTTAAATTAAACGGCCACGCATCAAACCACTGCTATCAATAACGTCATTTATAATTTATTATATTATTCATCAATATATTCGTCGTATTAATAATAGTATTTCATTATATTATATTATATTATCAATGCCATAAATTAATTACATTTTTTACTATCACAATAGCATAATTGTAAAATGTCATATATATAAGATTTGCTAAGCTTTCTTATTGTCATTTTATATTAATGGTTTTATAACATGATATGCCGACGCTCCCAAGTGCTCTTTAACACTTTAACAAAGTACTTGTACATTTTCTACCTACTTTGCAAAAATATTATTATTATTATTTTAATATTTAATTTATTCATTTATAGATTACACTTGAAAAAGTATCCGACTATTGAATTTATTTCTTCATGCGATTGAAAAAAATATTTAAAAATTTTAATTGCCACTTAATATTTAAAAATAGTAACATTGTAAAGTTATTGAAGTTTTTTATTATAATAGCAGTTTGTGTGGATGCCAACGTAGGACAAGTAAATAAATATAAATAAATATATAAATAAAATAGATAGAAAGAAGTGATGGTATATGACGTAGGCGTAAAGCTTTCCTCCTCACATGTAATGGTTTATGGCACGTCAGTAGCCTTAGGGTTTATTTTATTTTTTTATACTATTTAGTTTTTTTGTCACGTGTATATCTGCTGAGATCTTGGGCTTGTTATTTAACCAATCGCGAAGCTGAGTAATGACATTCTGATAAATGACTCAATGCATTGACACTGAAAATCAACACATCTCTTTTATTAAATAAAATAATAAATATGCAATTAAAATTTATTATTTAGTCATCCGTGAGTTTTGATGTTTAATCATGTTAAATGATTAATTATTTTTATTGTTAATAGTAAATTACAATGATAAAGTAATCTATTGATCGAGACCTTTGTGCACTCAAGGCTATGATGAACATAAGTTTGAGAGAGTTCCCAGAAATAATAATTCTGGGACAAAACCTATAATTAAAATTCCTTAAGTCACTCTTGGGAAATTTCTACGGTGAAATTCAATATGTCGGTCATCCAATTGCTTTGACACTCGAGTGAAAAATTTCTAATTGATATTTCCTGCTATCATATACGATAATAAATAATATACATCAAACATTCTAATACTTTCGATTATTAAATAAGTCTGTTAATACCAACACTCATTTTTTTTTCTTTTTTTTTTTTTTTTTTTTCATTATCTTGTTTACTTTTTTGTAAACTTTGTTTTTAGATTCTTGCTGTGAAATCGTGTTTGATTAAGGTGTGGTGTATTGACAATTACAAAGTTCTCCGTCTTCATTTTTTATTTCATCTCTTCCTTCGTCTTATTCTTTTTCACTCGCGACATGTACAACTATTCCGATATACATAATGCATTGACAAACCAGACGTGAACAGGATTAAGCGAATCATATGTATTCATGAATTTTTACTTTTTTTATTTGTTTATTATTATAATCAATTTATCCAGTGGGCACTTTTCCCTTTGCCTGCTTCAAATATTTATTTCTAAATTATATTAACATCCGTTTTTTAAATTTAACCCCAAAACTGAGTATTTCTTCTAATAATACCAGCTTCAAAATTTTAATTTAATTTTTCACAAACTAGTAATGCTACAAAATGAATAATTACTATAATTTATTTAGAGTAGAAAAGTATCTCTGAGCAAAATCTTGTCTCAGTAGTTCGATATATGTTCGATTACTCTTTGTGGATATTATAATAATAATTTTCTTCTTTCTTCTTACTTGTTATATTACATCTAATGTTATACAAGAACCAGACATCATTTATGATCGCCCTGTAACGTTGTATATACACATTTTATTTTGCACATTAATTCTTATGTACATCTTAGCATTACATCACGATGAAACTTTCTACATGCTTTTTCACATTGATGCGAGCACATATATTTATATAAATATATACATATACATTTATATAAATATGTATTATTAATGTGTATATAGTACCCATGACAAAAAGTCATCTTCAGTGCTAAATCATACCGGATGAAGTGTAATCTTAAAAGCATCGTTGCAATACTTACATTAATACTTGTATTAAAGTTGTTAAATACATCTGCATTTTTATTCTCATATTTTTATTATTATTACTTACAAAAAAAACCAACAACTTCCAGCATTTGTCTTAAAGTCATCGCTTTTTATCGTCATCACTTTTTTAAATCCTCTTTACACAAGCATTTATGTCAAAACATATTCATCATAAATTCTAATTAATCTTTTTCGTTTTTTATTGTAGCAGATAATCTCTCTTCAAAGCTACTATATCAGTTGTCCATCATAATCATCACTGCTGAAGTTGTCAGGATTTTTTTTTTATAATCGATATCTGCGAGGAAAAATAAAGTACATTTCAGTGAGATAATTTTCTGAGATTAATTCTTGTTTCCGCTGGTTGTTGATGTTTAAGCCGGTAGCACGTGATTACTGAATATATATATATGTATATATATTTTTTTTTTATTGACATTTTTACCTTATCAATGCAGGCATCGTAACTGCGGAGAATCTTCCAGCTTATTTACTTACGTTGAGTAACAACCGACTGAAAATAATTTCTGTTAAGCTTTACGACAAGTAGTCTTATATGAGCTTATATATAATTCAAACCCATTGGAAATGGGTTTAAATAAAATATTATAATAACATTAATAATATAAAAAACATGTATATAAAGCCCTTGACATTATATCGCGATAGTATTCTTAATATAACTTCTTACAGATAAAGATTTTATATTAAGTTTAAAATATAATATTTATAACTTGTGATAAAGCGTAAGATATAAATCTAATGTATTAAAATTTTTTCATCCTCTTTTTCTACTCGTTTTTGTTGATGCGTGTACTCATGTATAGAGACAAGCATATTTGCTGCTCTGCATAATAAAGTACGAGTCAGTAAGTCGCACGCAAGACAATTCACAATTTGTAACAAAAGGAATAATGAAATGAGTTTAAGAAAAGTGAGTCATGACCCGACCGATTTATATAGATATATGTACATACATATATTACGTTGCGTATTGTTTTCAATCTCAAATCGCTGGTCCATGACATTGTACTCATCTATGGTTCATTATGGGGGTTCAAAATCTGAAAGTGTCAGTCGAAAAATATTAATGATTTTTATTCCCCCCTCCCTCTCTTATATTTACACCTTAGCCTTGTAGATCTTCCGACAACATCTGGAAAAATAAAAAAAATTTGAAGTGTTTTATAATTAGATATATATGTATATTCTTATAATAAAATATTTGTTTTGAATAATGTTATAATAAGTAATGTACAGTGACTTACCAAGGTGATAATAATATCATGTGCTGGTCGGAGCGAGGTAATAAGCGGGAAGATAACTCTGCAGCACGTGATCGCAGGTCCTTCGGGGAATGGCATCTTTTAAAAAGATATAAGAGATGTTGTGTTAATATTATCTGTCAGTTTTGACCGTTGGTTTAATTAGACACATCAGCATGGATCATTATTGGGTACAGTGATAGCTATAATATTGGAAAACGGTTATATATTATTGCTACGGAAATATAAATATATACCAACCTCATCCAAGTTCAATGTCCCTCTATTTATTTTTATTTTATTTATATTTTTTTCTTTCCAAGAATTACTACGACTTCCTGTGATATAACATGCACATAGCTGTTTTTATCGTCATCAAAATCAACAGTTTACGAGGATAACTTTGAGATTCGAATAGAGCTTATGCACGAGAAAATTCGCCTTACCTTGGCATGGGTTTGATGCACTTGTGAGTACAGCTCGAAAGAGTGTTATTACTTTAAACATTTATTTCCTCATATAAAAACACGTGTTACTATTTTAATGGTAAGTAAAATAAAAATCTTCAGCAACTCACCGTTATAAATTTATTGCACCACAAGAATAATCATTTTTATTGTGTTAGTTAACGCGTCAATATAACGCGCGCAGCTCTAAAATAGTCAGGTGGCCATCAATCATCAGAAGTACAAGAGGCGTTGCAGACCAATAGTGACAAGATTAATGTCGCTCTATTTAAGTCGATTGCCTGCTGCGAATTATGCGAAAGAGAAAGATGGTATGTATATATAAATATATTTATATACATATTTATAATATTATAAAAGAGACGATGAACCTGCGCACTTTCACAATCTCCAATTGGAATTTGCGCAAGACTCGGCTCTTTACAGGTGGTCCATGGTCCATCGGTTGTAAATTATTTTAAGATTATTGACATGTGTAGCAGACCGACATGTTAAGTCTCAGTACTTATCGATACAAGTATCTGTAGTTTTGCGGCTCTTACATATTTAAATAATTACAAGCCTTTGAATCTTTGGAAAATTAATTACGTTAGCTGTCACAACATGCCAATTGGAACCTGGTACTGACAGTCATGATAATGACATTCTCACTAGTTAATTTATTTAAAATATATATAATGTAAATGTTACTTAGGTATCACCCCGTATAAGTATACCAGGTAAATTTAAACCGCGACGGGCCTTCTCAACCCACGAGCGGTAACTTCCCCTGGCTGAGGGAGGCCAGCAAGAACCAGTTGAGTGGGGACAAGACACCTTGCTGCTCATTCTTTATACTACTCATAAGATCATCGAAGAGCAGGCATTAAATTTAAAATTTATGTTTGTTCACTCCGGCAATCCACCTGCATGTGTACTTTGCGGTGGATGACAATGCAGCAGGAAATGGTGATGCCTGTAAATGGAACTGTTACGTTACATTAGGCAAGTTTGTAAAATAACGATAGCTTAGTTGGGACGAAATCTCCTAACCGAGAAGCTCGCTCTAGTCTTAAAATTATCGAGGATCGGTCGGTGGATCGGACGCCAAGGTGTGGCGAGAGCGAACTCTCCTCCTCGTTTCACGTTTCTCTGATATTCCCCTGTCCCCACTTTGAACGCCACCGCCAGCAGCTCCTACTGTCCTTCTCCGTTCCCTTTCCTGCTACACCGCAAGTCCCTCTCCAGTTCGTCTGCACACCAGCAGCCCCTTCTCCTGGACTTACCTGGCAATCCACCCGTAAGTTCGTCGCTCGTTCGGTCCATTGCGGTGTTTCGCGCCGCGCAGTTGACACGCCGTGTGTACAATCACTTTTTACCTGTTGCTAGACTGTGTTGATAGTAATAATATTATAAATAGTACCAATAATAATAATAATAATAATAATAATAATAATAATAATGTCCTGGAATATAATTTAAAAATAAACATCGTAAGCTTAACAACAAAAGTGCAATGAACCGGTGATAGTAAAAAATAATATTACCAGTAAAAGAGATTCGTGTCAGTGAATCCAAGTGTGCTAAAACGACAAGGTGGATTTTTAATTCTTGTAGAATAATAAAATTATTTTATCTCTTTTAATTCTCATACTTGTTCTCCATCTTCATCATCTTCTTCTTCTTCTTCAGTATTTTTTGGAGCAGTATATACAATTGGCTGTTGGTTGCTTTCTTCACGATCCTGTCTCTGTTACTCTCTTACTGCGTAGTCTTGGTTTAGAACCAACCATAAACCGTATTATTATTTACCAGAGAGACGGACGAGAGACGCGCATTCTCCTGGCATTAAGGTGAGTTGCGTGCTTACTTCTTCTTCTTCTTCTTCTTGTTCTTCTTCTTATTCTTGTTTGGGTTAAACTTCCTCCAGTTATTCTCATTCTTCTTCCTTGTAGTTTTGCCGGTATAACTTTTATTCTCAATAGCAATCTACCGGGTTGTCTTGATGAAATTTATCCCAAGTTTAACCAGCAAAGTAGTCGGGGCTTAACTCGGTATGGAATTTTTATCTAAATTAGTTGAAAGTAAGAACCAGCGCGGATGGTAATATGGTTTCACTGATGGTGTACACTCTCGAGCGGTTACAAAAGAAACATCAGACAGTACAGAGCCAAGAGCCAAGTCAGAGCCAATTGCTCTCAAGTCAAACTCTCTTGAAGGCTGATCGGTGGGAACCCGGTGATTCGCAGGAGTAGAGATGGATAACGTGGAAACGGGTTTAAGTATGAAAGTAATTGAGGAAGTGGACGGGTGCACGAAGTACCCGAAGCTACACTACGACGGACAATCATCGGAGTAGTTTAAGAGCTTACGCTTTAGCTTGAGCCGTCCTTATTATACAAAGACGTGTAAGTTAAGTGCATTACATAGGAAGCGAGAGGAAAACGTTGGCAGCGGCTAAAGACTCAACTGCTTTGACAGCTAAACTATCCTACCATGTACTCCATACATACGCGGTATATATATACATATATATATATACCAACTACTTGTACTGATACTCGGTGCTCGGTACTCTGTGCACTGTGTTGATGAACTCTCTTTTACGTAACTTCAGAGTCCGGTTACGGCTGTAAAAAATCTTTCTTCTCCTCTGTCGGAATCATTGCCTTGTTTGGAGGAACCTGTTAATTTGCTATTTTCGCAAGGATATACATTTTAAAAGTAATATTCATCTTTGCCTTGAGTTTAAACTGAAAATTCCTAGGTCTAGATGTAGGATAGAAGTAAAACTTGATGGGTCGGTGGATCGCTGATGGTACAATGATGCTTTTGATTTA
Organism: Microplitis demolitor; assembly: GCF_026212275.2. NCBI lineage: Eukaryota > Metazoa > Arthropoda > Insecta > Hymenoptera > Braconidae > Microplitis > Microplitis demolitor. The sequence continues at coordinate 23,971,419 of NC_068545.1, read as the reverse complement.
GTTTGTTGCAGTTGAGCGATGGCCTTGAGGCTTCGCAGTAGCAAAGATGTCAAGAAAAGCTCATACTACGTATGGTATTTGGGAGCGAGGGAGGCCAAAGGCGTGGATGCTATGCCAGGTGCCATAGCATATCTCCTCGAGCGTGAAAGACTCCAAGAACCTTTCAAGGTCACACTGCAGGTAAGAGATCCTTAGAGAAAGACTTGGGGTATTACTATTTTTGCGTGAGTGGTGCTGGTGCTGGTGTTGGTGGAGTGAGGAACCTGTTTTTTATTAGTATTTTTACTTTTGAACAAGATAATTTAAAATTAGTGTATAAACAATAAAATCCACATTATACGATGGTATTAATGCTTATTCTTATCTTGCTCGGGGTTAAATTTACCGGTCGACACTTAAAATTTTAAGTTTAAATTCCTAATCGCACTTTTACAGTCCGGTCGACATATAAATTTAAAATTCTAAGTGTCTTGAGGCTGTTTACATTCCTATGGCTTTTTACTTTTTACCTCTTGCCAAATATTTTTGTATACATTTAAATTATTTATCGTTTTATTTTTAATGCTGTTGAAATTTATATCATTATTATTATTTTTTTTTTCTTCTTCATTATTTATTTTTAATCATAAAGAAAATAAAGAGGACACTGCGATGAATGAGAAAATTTAAATTGCAAGTGAATTACTATTCTTAAAATAGTTACATCTTTCCATAATTAACCATAAATTCCATCGCAATCACAATCACCATCGTCGTATTTTCTTAAATTAACAAATCGTGAAATTCTTAATCTATCTCACTCTCATTCTCCGCGATATTTAAATCTGAAAGTAGAAAACTTTGATAAGATTTAAAAATTAGGTCTGTCTAGTGTGACGACGGGTTTTAAATTCCCGAGATTTATTACTTATTAGTCGTAGGATTCATCAGCAGGTGAAAGGAGAAATTTTTTAGTCTCAATTTAGAATTACGCTGAGCAATAAGCGGTTAAGAAAAATATATAAATTTATCAACATGTTTACTGCCATCATGCCCATGTCCTTTGACAGCATTTGTTTGTATTGTGTGGAGTTAAATAAAAGTTGTATGCGCGTGTGCGGGAAGAACGACCAGTAAGCATTTTAATCTGGAAAAGGAGTAGAGATAGTGGCCCGATTTTAAGCGAATTACTTTAGCTGCGACCGCGTTTTACGGCGCAATAAACCTCCTTAGAGTGTTATTGTGTAGGCGCAAGTACATTCTGAGTGTCAATGTAATACACATGCGTGCGCACATGTGCATGCCAAGTGTTATTCGAAAGCACAATGTGACTGACGCGGCATAATAACTCATTACTCATTACCATTACTACCAATATTACTATTATTATTATTATTCTTATTACCATTAAAGAGACACCATCAACACTAACCGACAGCTAGAGGAAGTAAAGTGCCAGAACTTTCGCCAGCGGATTGTGTCATTTTATTATTTGCTAATTCATGCGTTTATTTGCACTCTCACATCAGATAAGGGTTGATTACGTTCGTGGGAACCGCACAAAATATAACTGAAAAGGATAAAAATTCAAAGCAAAAAAAAAAAAAGAAGAAAAATTCAACAAACATTGAGACCGAGACCGTAAATAATGAAAAGAGAAATGCGTGTTGACAAGATGATTGCAAGAAAGCAATAGCTTATGATCGAGTTACATTATAATTTCTCTCCGAGTCGCCGATCAACGTAATCGGCAAGACAGTAATCGAGCACACGTGTGTTTAAGTATCCATAAACTTTGAGGATTTACACTCCAGATCGTCGTTAGATCTCTTTGGTGTTCAGTTAAGATGCTAAATAATTTTGTAAAATATGTCGTTGGTAGTTTTAAACTGCGGTATAATGTATTAGATTTAATATAGCTGGAGTAAAGCACACATAGAAAGTAGGCAGAAGAGTATTAAGGCATACGCGCATATAATCTAAAAAAGGAAACATAGAGTAATAGATCACTTGTCTACTATAATACGGAGTCCTGAGAATAGCTTTCCGCAATCTGATGGCAAAATCGTCTACGACTGCTCGTATAGATTATTATTGTTATTGTAACTTAAATCAAAGTTTTATGTACATACATATTCATGTATACGTAATTGCGTAATTGTAATTGCACATTATTAAGCGGCAACGACAAAGACCGGTACGAGTACGCGGACGACATCAGTGACGACTAAAAGTCATTTCGAGAAAGTTTAGATGGATGATTGCTGATGCCTGTTACATTATGCTGATTGTGTTAGAGTGAGCTGGAGGGGGTCTAGAGATCTTTGTCACGATAGACGAACTGTATAGACACGTCGCATAATCTATTGGCAAGATGATGATGAGAACTGTCGACAGTTTAGTGTTATTGTAGCCTAGGATAAAGTTAATAATCAATCTCTTTTCTTATTCAGTCTTTGTTCTCCAGAAAGTCTTCCGAGATCTCTTAAATTTTGTTCATTCACTAAAAATGTATGTCTGTTATTGTATATAATTTTTAATAATTTTATATAGATATTTTTCCTTTCTCCGTCAAAGTATTCTAATGCCAATAACCTCGATTACCGCTGTGAAAACTCGTAGCTTCCGGGATATAAGTCATTGGTTGGAGATAACGGTGATGCCGATGACGCTTGCGCTTACAATGAGTCTTTGGTTGGTCTATCTGTGTAACAAGTCGGTGTACTGAGCCCATCATCGGTCACGAGCTGTATTCTATATATGTAGTACAAAGTCTTTGTATCGGTGAGTTACGACACTGTGAGCTCTGAGCACACCATACAACATATATAAATATATATATTTATATATACCAATCTCCAATAATATGCTTTTCTAGAGGGGTGAGTAAATAAAAAATGTATATTAAGAAATATGGGAATTAAAGATCGGATGAGCATTCCCTGGCGTTCTAAACCTCCTACCGATTGATTATTACTCGAGGATAGCGAGGAGAGTTAAATCTAAAGTTGCTTATAGATCTGATATTATATACCAAGAGCCGTAAGCCAAGAAGGTGTGCAATGAATGAGAAAATATAATAGTTTGTAGGCATGCTAGCTGGCGGTCTATTATAATGCCGTGTGATACTTACACACTTAAATCACGATGAATAGATAAATTTATATGAATGTTATAATAATAATTATAATGTAAATAAATAAATATTAATCACTGGCATTCACTTATGGACAATTGTTGTGCCAACAGGTCAGCAGCAAAGGCTTGAAGATTATTCAGACAGTACATCCAGGTATGTCGACGAAGGCTGCTGTGAAACATCTTGTGCCAGGTCACGCTGTTCTTGCAGCTGTACAACGGGAGGACGTCGTCGCTGCTACTCTTCTTCTTCCCAATCCAGCTACTAACAATCCTGTTCACGTTCACGCCTACAGGTTTGTAAGGCTTCAAACACCTTTTATTTATAATTATTATTTTATCTCTGCTGCGCACAATCACGCAGACATTTACTGGAGACTCAGTCATTCTAGTCTCCTATAGGCGGCCAGTAAATTTCTACACTGAAAAATTTTTCGAACAAACGCAAATTAAATGGAGTAAAATTAATATTTAATTAAATAAAATCCAGTAGGACACAGGATATAAATGCTAGGCCAAAGTCTTACCTGTAACACATGAGAATACAATGGCACTGAGAGTAGAGTAACACAGAATTAATTAGACTCCGCAGCTGGAATTGAGCAACCCAGGACACTATTGTATATAAAAAATATTAAGCGATACGTTCAACACAATGAAGACAAGTGTTTCGATGGATTTACTTTTTTTGTTCCCGATTTTTTGCTCAAGCTATCTCAGAAACCGTAAAGTCAATGCTAGTAAAACTTTTAAATAATAAAATAATAACACGCTGGGATGATTATTGTTCTGTAGTAAAAAGAGATGGTTTCTTACCGAGAATCGGCTTTAATCCCGACTTATTTTCATTACTTAAGAGCAATTTTGAAATAATAACCGCGCCAGCCGTCTCGAGTCTTAACTTCCGAATATAAAATATAAATATATGAGTTTTATTTTCTTGTCGGATATGTATCTGTTGGTACTCTTTAGCAGTGTGCGCGTCAGTCTATACAAATGAAGGCCATCCAGTTCGCCATCTCTCAGATGTTAAATATCTTGTGCATTATACGACCTGGTGCTCGTTATACGACCTCGCCTACGTCGTTAATTAACGATTTTCACGATTCCTAACGGTGGTTTATCCTTACAAGCTGCCTGCATCTGATGTTGATGTTGACGGTGATGGCAACAGTGCCGGGAGACCTATAGAACAACGTAATTTTAATAATTTAATGCTTGTATTAAACATTATCATCCTCATAGCCGGCACCTAGTCCCAGAAGCTTTACGTATTATACTCCGAGTTATTTCTCACACGCTTGTATCTACACACCATTTGAATTCTTTTATAAGACTACCTGTTAGCAACACCATAATACTATCTATATTCACACACACACACACACACACACGCAGACACACAAACATGCGCACATGGACCGCGCGCGAAAACGTATTACGGTGCATGTCTATTTAAAACGAGGAAATTGCGTTGGCAGTGTGCGAATTACTCCATTCACGGTTTACAATCTTATTTAAACCCGTTGGTAAATTATTTATTATAGTAATGCTTGTATACGCTCATATATTTATTTATTTACTTATTTCCTATTCATTATTTGATAATTTTCATAACGATTATTGCCGCACAATTGACCTGTTTGTTTAAAGATCCATAACTAAAAAATTAATGACTCTATAATATTATAGTACTGGCATAAAAATTAAATCACGAAACTAGTGCAAGTTGATTCTATATTATTATCCTGTTATTATTTTATTTCATATTTTTATATATAAATTAATTACATTTTTCAAACGGTTTTTAGATTTTTTCCTCGAATCAAAATACTTAATTCGACTTACGAGCCAATTTAAATTATCCGCAAATTTTTGAATTATTTGAAAACTTTATTTTTTACAATTTTGAAATAGTGATATTTTTGTGAGAGATAGATCTAAGAACACGATCCACATCTCTAATATTTTTTAAATTTGTGGGCACAGATGTGATTCAGTAGAAACTGCCGAAATTCTCGGCGCTCAATTAAAAGCTCTTGCCTCAAATTCCGACAATTCTGCTAAAATAAACGGATCAGACAGCAGAATCAGGAGTAATATAGGAAGTGATGGCCGGAGTACAAGAGAATCTGAATCATCTGAAGGCAGCGGAGAGCATAGACATATTCCAGTTCAGTCGGCTACTATTTACGAGTCACTTGCTGCTGAATTGAGAGCGAAATTGGGTATTTTTCATAAATATTAATTGACATGGGTTAAAAATGAATAAATAACCATAACGTGTATTTTATGGTTTGATTCAGGTAGAGGTAACTCTGGCGACAATGACGTAGGACCAATATTACTGCCACCGCGTGACTACGATACAGTACATAGACACCGTGGAAATCTCGCAGGTATCGAATTCCGACGTTGTCTCAATCAAACTATCGTGGGTGGCAACACGGCGATCGAGAGAGGCGGAACACGTAGCGCTGCCAGCAGTGGTATCGGCTCGGACAGTGCGGCTACTCCGCCCCCGTATCAACCACATCATCCTCTGGGTCCACGACCTTCTCGGCCATCCAGAGATACTTCTTCTGGTGAGTTATTTACCTGACTTAAATATAATACAATACACAATTCACAATTATTATCCTCTTAATCTTATCACGTCATTTATTTATTAATCATTCAAATAATCTATTAATTTGTCATATATTTATTTAACGGTATACTTATTATTGAGTTGACCTTTAAATCAGATAAATTTTTTTAATTTATGTAATAAAACGACTTTATAAATTTAATGTGTCGATATCTTTAACTTTTTAGTAAGACATAAACATACTTTCTAAGATTATTGTCAAATTCAAATATATGTAAGTAGCAAGAGGAAGGAATTTCATTCCGTTAATGTGAAGAAACAAATTACCGATTTTATCAGCTGGTTTTTAAAATGTCGACACTATTAATATCCTAAAAAATGGGCAATTTCTAATCTCGGTGTCCAGAAACCAGACACTGGCCAACAACTTTTTTGGCCGCGAAATAGCTTTTGATGAAGAGATTGACTCTCAGCCGGAAAAAAAGCGGATTGGGCTGCTGTTGTTGCTGGTCACTGGATAATATCGAGGGGCGTCGGCTGTAAAAGGAATTTGGACACTTTCTACTTGCAGAACAGGTTAACGTAGATGTAGATAAATGAACGTGTATGGATGTTAATTTAAATATAAATGTAAATATAATACATAGACATTTTTATTGTTAAACTTACATGTGTTTATATCACGGACTTAGAGTTGGCTGTAAGCAGATAGCAGCATAAAATAATACAAAGAATAGCATGGCATTGGACTCGAATCTTCCTCTTGGCGTGTGGGTATTATGTATAGAAACCTGCCCCGTTAACCCAGTTGAGAGAATATATGGTGACTTTTGGAACATGAAAAGAAGTTTAAAGAGAATAATGAAAGTCAACAAAGTTAAATAAAAGAATAATAATCAAGCAGAAAAGAAGAAAAAAATTTATATACAAACTTTGAGTCCGTAACGAAAATCACGTACGTTCGATTTTAATCAGTGTCGCATAAATATTTAAAATCAGCTCAGAGACTATCGCTTTACTCTACTCGGCAACCAAGAATTGCCCAATCTTTAGAATACAGTACACCACTGTAGTAATTTAAAGTTAATTTACTGCGTACTGCCGGTCTTAAGATTAATGTATTTACGGATTTAATATTTTTTGTGTAAGGCCCAGACACAAGACAAGTAATTTAATCTCGCTCCGACGCCGACACCTTACGTAATTACCTTGTACACCAGTAGATGAGTAGATGATGAATAAAAGGTGTAAAATGACAATGACAAACCCGAGATGAAAAAGTATTATAAAAATAATTTTCACGGATCATGCTGCTGAAGAAACGAAAGGGATTTTAAATACGAGTATCAGTAGAGAGTAAAGTTCTACCGGGCGGTGATTATACATTAACCAGTGATGTGTATATGGGTTTAAATTATTCTCCCTCGCTGTTTTCTTCACAGCTCGCGGCACATTTTTAATAATGCATGACGCCCGAGACCAACTAACCCACCAGTTAAATTAATATATACGAGTTATAAGACATATAGTTACAAGAAGCGTAGAACAACTTGTAGGTTCTGTATAATAACACTTTATTGTCTACATATATTTTCTTTATGAATCATACATGCTGAGGATTGTGATGATATGGAAGGCCCAGCGATCTCACTCAGTCATCGCGGTCACGCGATTTTTAATGGGCCACTGACCCACATGTATTGTTGATACTGATTATGATTATGATGATGATAATGAGGAGGAAAAATGAAATGCTGAATGCCAGGGAATGAGATGAATCGATGACGTTGATGTTGATGGGTGATGTTGATCCCGATCCCGATGCTGGGGATGAGTACAAGGGAACATAAGTTGTAAAGTGCATTGAGTAAGGTTGAAGTGAGAGCTCTATGAGCATGTGTGCGGATACATTTTGCTGGGCACCTGTTGCCGCGGAGAGTCCCGTTAGGACGACGTACTCGCGACAGGTAGCACCGTGTGGCTGGTGTACGTTGAGTTCTCTCATTCTCCTGCTCACCTCTCGTGTCCCCGTAAGTCGCGCTTCGGTTTAACGCTCGCACACCACCAGAGACTATCGGGGACCCGACTCAGGTGTACGCTGGCGAGCTGAGCTAATGTAAGCTGGCTTACTTTTCATCCCGGTTATTGCCGAGCACATGGCATACTTTGTTTTATATATATTATATATATAGATATATACCTAAGCACACCACCATCGCCGTACATTTGCGTAACTTCCGTTTACTTTATCACACCTCGATTGAATTATCATGAGGGAAAACGAGCTGCAAGTGATTTATGGTTTTTATTTAAATAGCTGCTTTTTTACTCTCTTTTTTTTATCGATTGATGATTCTCTACACGGATAAATTTTCTCATTTGAAATGCTACGGTGTCATAGTAAAATCGAAGAACTAATTACTGCATGTTTTTGAAGGTGGGCAACGTGCTCCGGCTTTACTATGCCACCATAACATTTAAAACAAGAATAATTGCTCGGTGTAGGTTAGTTGACAATTTGTAGATACTTATTCGGTTATATCAGCAACTAACCTTCGGCATTGATAGAACAATGTGTTAATTTATAGTATCCCCTGTATAAAAATTTATGCCGGAAGAGATTATCTTTGAATAACAAATAGCCAAAGTCTATATAAAATACATTTAAAAGAGAATCACAACATGAGTCAGATTAGGTAACGAAAAACACCTTGAATAAATAACTTGACGTCTGGATTGGTAGACTTGTGTAATGCAGTAACAATAATTATTGAATTACAAGGTAAGCTAAGTAAAAAAAAGTCATGGGCCCGAGCGAGTGATATTGCTTTTGACTGAGGAATTTCAAGGATCCTTTTATTATATTTTTATTTATAATTAAATATGACGAAAATAATAAATAGTAGGAAGCTATCGACTATTTGAGACGTCAAGCGAGATGACGAAAAGGAAAAGTATCTTTTAAACTCAATATCACCCAGCATTCGCTGCGGTACTTTTTACTTTATTGTCGGGCTACACATCGAATTTAAATTCCTGTTTACTAGCAACAAAAAACGCCGTACAGCTTCAGTCCTTTTTTTTTCTTCAATAATTTTTTGCTCTCTTAGAATATACCTCTGGTGTATTACTCCATGAACAATCGGTGATTGGCTGCGGAGAAAGAGAAAACTTAAATAAAATGACTTTAACAAGTTGGAGAGCTTTTATTTTTAGTACGAACCGTAAAAAGTTATAAATTCTTCGAGGTATTTTTATCTCCGTCATTATCATTCTCCATCATCTACTCCGGCTATTATTTTCTATTTTAAATAAATTTATTTTCTCTGGAATTTAGAGAAAGTGTTACAACTAAAATCTAAGAAGATAATTTAGCGAAAACGCAGTTGTAAGATTAATTTCAAGATCTATCCTTCTTCCTGGATAAAAAATCTATAGAAAATCAGGACCCACTGGCGTATGAGGGTACAAAGGAGGTGAAATGTATGGGAAACCTCTTTTTCATACAACTGATCGGTTAAAAATGTCATAAAAAATACAAGTATCTGCTGCAAGGTGGTCATGACACGTGCTTAAAGTCTGGAGACAATCGTGCTGACTCTCGCCTGTTGTATGGTTACAGTGTAGGGTCATTGAGCAGTCTACTTGTCAAGCTAGTTACCATACCATGCCCTGGTAGTTGGTATCGTTGCAGAGGAGTATAGGCCAGGATCGTAAATTTTTGTGTGAATCAACACGAGTGTCCTCACGGCGTGAGAAGGTTCCGCATTCTCGGCCCACAGCCCGAGGCTCTGTTCCAGTCGTTCCAGTGTTATGTATAAAAGAGTGTAGAGGAGCCGCTTATTCGAATCTCCATCGTGTGTCCTACTCGAGTCATACTACCCATACCCATGCCCAGCATGTCTTGAAGATATCTACTCGTGAAAATAAATAAAAGAGAGGGAATCCTCCATACTCTTCTTATTCCAATATCTCTTTGAATCTCTTAGCGTGTGGTTGGTTCGTTGGTATTTACTTTAAACCTCATGGCCTCCTTGTATATCACCAGCACTCCTTTACCACCACTATCCCGATTCCCGATGTAATGCTTTCAAGACTCACCACCACCAGCAGAACTCTCCTTGATCAAACCTCAAGATTTAATGTCTCTTGTCTTAACTTGTGTGTCTTTTCCATCTCCAGTCCAAGTACTCGTGGTAGTGTTGTTTTATATATACATATACAACTTACCAAACTTCTTAAATATATATACGTATATATATTCTTACTTTGGTTCTCTGTATCATAATCTTAGATCTCGACACTATCACAATTTATATTACAAAATCATTGATTAAATGGCCTGAGGTATTTGTTGTTAATTTTACAAACTTAATATTTTATATTTTCTTTCTCGCCTTACCTCGTATTCTCATTTCGTCGGTTGTTAACGGGTTTACGATGATTATTAAAATTTAAAGGTGAAGAGAGATAGCTTGTGATGTCATAAAATAAATACCAGAGGAGAGAAATCACAAATTATAAATTAATTTAATAATTAAATTTTTTTTACTAAGTAATTATAATTTCTGCAGATGAAGATTGGGGTGGAGCTAATGAGGAGAGTGAGTATCTGCAGGATCAAAATTCAAATGTGGCGCTGCCAAGAGTTAACAGGAGTCCTGAGAGATCAATCGGTCTTACCCGCGGCGCATCGCCCAACAGCTCAAATAGGATCCGAAGAGCGCCTGAATTGAGACAACGATCTCCCAGTCCCCAGTATCAGCCCAAAGTAGATCCCATCGAGGTTACAAGCCCGCGAGAAAGATTTCAGGACGCCAAGGAGATGTTCAAGGCCATGGAACGAGAGAATAACGCGAGGCCAGTGATCGTCAGGCCCAGAGAATCCAGTGAGAACCGCGGAAAGCACAAGTGAGTTGGGATTTTTTTTATACTTTTCACGCAATAGTTATTTAATTTTTCTCGGAAAAAAAAGAATTAAATGTGGAAAAAAAAATAAAATTAAAACAGTGATATAAATTTAAGTAATTAGTGTGTAATTACAGAAACAAGATAGAATGCAGAGAAAAAATAATGAGCGTAAATTTAAAAAATAGTTAAATGCATTTATTTTAATTTAACCAGGTTGCTATAAAACAATAATTATATTGTGCATTTGCTATTCATTTCACGCACTTGAAGCACTTTTACACATTACAGAGAAGAAAGACAGTGGTTGAAACTTCAGATGATGAAACCAAGGAATAAAAATAATATATAAAATAGGCATTGACGTGTCCTGAATGTCCAAGATAAAAATCCTCATGTTTTATGCTAAATTTATTTATTTTATAAATGGGTGCTGTTAATGAGTTGTTAGATTTATCTTTTGAATATTATTTTCATTGAATGTACTCGTTAGAGTCGGCATATTTGAATATACCGGTAATTTAAACTTATGAGAATTTTATTACTATAATAATATTTAAATCCAACGGTTGCGAATTAAGTTTAATGATCTTACGAGGCTAAGGAACTTTTTTAAACCCGTTGCACAGCGAAAATAATGACAGGCATCTGTGCATGGCTACCCAGTCGCGTGTTGGCCAAATTGTCTTCTTCTGGTATAGACACTCGTTATTTGACAAACAATTTAAACACAATAATATCAAAACCACTAAATCTATCATACATTTATATATATCATTATTATTAAAATAAACTCTCCTTTGGAGTAAATTTCACTCGAATTTAGTGGAACTTTGTTTCAATATGCACAGCAATATTTTGCTTGGTGATTTAAAAAAAAACTTGACCGTAACTTATAAGGCGACATTAATCTAGTAAAGTGGCAGCTCAAGGTTGCAATTATAATTACTGAGCTCTATAACTCTTAATGTCTTTTTAAAGTTTGATACGGAGTCCAGTTGCTCGTAGGCTCGTAGGCTTGTAGTCTTCCTGTATATCTCGATTTAAATGCTAATTTCTCTCTGTACAATCTAATCCTATATGGTTAATCATTCGAGTAATACAAGTGATCAAGTATAGATTAACATTGGCTGCATTAAATAAGAGAGTTTTGTTTTATTATTTTTACAATCTCAGGACTTTCTAAGTTCAGTAATTGTACGGATTTTTCTTAATCTAAAAAGAGTAGTGTATATAAATATGAGATTAAACAGTTTCACTAGACTGGATCCAGCAGAACGTCTACCTTGACGTCCAGTCTTTAGTTTTAATGTTAATCTTATTTACTTTGTTGTATTGAATTCATATACAGGCGAGTTAGACTTGAAAGTTTATGACTAGAAAGGGAGACTTAGACTTGGACTCAGACTCAGACTTGACTGGTCGAGAGGGAATGTTGCCTTTAGGTAACTGCAAATGATTTATTACCATCTGCAAATAAATATTTAAAAAGATTGAATACTTGGTGTGCGATAGAACCTGTTGCAGTTTATTCTGTTTACAAGTGATACTCCGGTTTATATATGACTAATTAAATTATTTGATCCTGTCAGGCTGGAGCAGTCACGGCAGCTCCACGAGCTCGACCGGACTCGGCATGTTACGTCAAGTATATCTCATTCAGCTCCTGTTCATCATGATCACCTGGTGAGACGCAGTCATCCAAACCTGGAACGTGATAAAGAACGTGATCGAGGTGACTACAGGAGCAAGCCATCACGAACTAGAGTACAAAACTATTCGTCTGTTGACCATTTAGCTGAAATAGAACTGTCTTCGTCCCGACCAAGACCTAGAAGCTTTTATGACAACTCGTCTAGTGGTAGGGTAGATCAGAAGGACTCAAGACATGTCATGGATCTTCGAGAGGTACTTTTATAATATAACAGATGTATATGTATATGTATATGTATATGTTTTAATTTGTATCAAAGATTGAAGATAGGAAGCTAACAAGATATTTTTTATTTGTAGAGAGAATCAAAGGAACGGCACTCACGTGATCTGATGCGTGAAAAAACACGAATAAGACCGATGGCTTATCAAGAAATTCCTAAACATGATAGATATCATCTCGATAGAGAAAATTCGAGACAGAGTTTTGAAATTTTACCGACACCTGGTAGATACCGTCACAGTTATGCTGAGCCGCCGAGACTCGGGCTCGCAGCACTTGATCCTTATTAATTTAAATTTATTTTATAAATATAAAACAACACTTTATATATAGATATACATACTTGTATTTATATATACCCTGTTGATTAATGGATTAATGAAATATTTAATTAACTGGTACATCGTTTACCACTGATGCATCGTTATCATTATCTTATTCAAGTGCTGGCTGTCATATACACATACATTGATGATATTGGCTGTACGGTGTACGCAGCCATCCACTGATGGCCATCTCTTCTCTTTCCTCTTCGCCGACGAGTTGTCATTTTTATTATTATTATTATTATTATTATTATTACTAATATTATTAACTCGCGAGGCATGCGGGCGTTTAAATGACCTGTCGCCAACAAGAGACGTTGTTAAATCATGTTATTAATTATTATACTCTGTACTTTTTTGCTTGTCTTGATTACTTGTGGTACTCGATTAACGTCGGCCATACATTAGACCAAGTGAAAATAGGATTTTAAAAATAATTTATCTTCATATTTTTATGCACTTGGCATTGCGAAGGGGAAAGATAATGAGAGAGATCTATATCCAGCCTCGCTGGACAGCCGTCTCTTTTTTTTAAAAAAAGTGTTGGTATCTTTAAAAACCGGCATCTTGGATTTATAAATATGTGTACTTTTTTTTTAAATAATAATAATATTAATTATTATTATTATTATTATTATACTTTTATCTCTGTATGTAATGTTATATTTTGTAATTGTTATACTGAGAGAAATCTCACTGACAATAATTATAATAATAAGCAATAAGTAATAATAATTATACGATAACAATAATAATAATAAATAATAATGAGCGTAGGTACTCAGTACTAAAATTATTATTAAGTTGTTTTAATAATTATTTTCATTGACCTCTTGGTAATGATGATCGGGAAGCCCAGGGCTCGAGACCTCTCTGGCTATGGAACCGGTCTGTTCTCTGGATGCTATTGCCGTACAATTTATTGGTAGTTATCTTTTAAAAACCACAACACGACCTCGTTTGATCAAATTGTTATGTCGGCAACGTGAAAGTTTCATGGAAAAAAAAATTTTTACGTGCTTTTTATTATTTTCGTCTGTTAATGAGTTATTAATGTACTTAAATATATTAATATTTCATCATATCCTTGAGAAATTTTTTGACTTACAAAAAAAAAGACAATTGTCTCTAATAATTTTGTTGTTTAATTTTAAATTTAAAATAAATTTTTCCAGTGAGCTGATAACGAAATCTAAAGAACTAGATAAGCGATCACTTAATATGAGACATAAAATTTTAAGCTTAAGCATTTATAAATATGTTCCCATGGGAATATGTAAGAGATATATTTGTATAGATTTCTATTTTTTTTAAAGACTGTTAAAATGGAAAGTGGTATCAATGATAGTAATAAAAGCGTTTGGAAAAAATATACACGCGAGTCACGGACCGGGAGTGAAATTTAACGTCTTTCAAAATTTATAAGTATATATTTATTATGCAAATAACGCAATGGTGCGAAATTTATAAATTTTTCATACTGCGTCGCAAATCACCAGATGCATAATATCGATTTCTGATATATGTATTATATATTATATATCATGTATAACTTTCTTGCAATGGTATTTTTTTTTTTTTATTTAAAAATCACTTCACGGTCACATTTTTATGTTAAATCATTTTTTATTAATTTTATATTTATATATATATATATATACGGAGTAAATGAAAGTAATACCTTTCTAACGTACGTACTTAACATTGCAGTACTCAGTCATGCTTGAAAATTTATCTCTTATCAAAATTCTATTATACGGTAATTTAAATATTTTTATTATTTAAATAAATATATAAAAGTCAAGGCTCCAATAATTCAAATTTCCTGGTTACCTTTACTTATTTTCCCTCTTAAAAATATTTCTATTTTCTTCAGTAAATAATAAAAATCCATCGCACATCTCATGCAATTAAAATTCTCTCTTCTCTGAAATTTCTACTGATTTATAGCCTTTGTAATTAAAATAATACTTTCAATTTTGTCATCATAATTTATAAACAATAATTTAAATAACAAACTTTCAATTTTATCCTCATTTAAAAAATGCCTCAAGTTTCTAATTCAAATAAATATTTCCAATAGCTCAGTCATTATTTTTAATTTTAATTAACAATTTATATTTTTCTCCTACGTAGAGGCCTTCGATTATATTTAGTAATTCACTAATAAATAATCAAAAATATTTATAATTTCGTCATAAAAAAACATCCTCGGGAATAAAATTAAAAAAATTCATAAACATAAATTGCATATATGTGTTTATTTAAGTAAATAAATTTCTTAATTTAATTGATTAATGGCGGCATTATTTATAATTTAAAAATACATAAAAGTGATTGTGTAATGATGGAGTGAAATGATGAAGTCACCTAGCAATTTAACATTAAAAAATACTTTAGCGTTTGTATTTGCCCATGCAATGGCTCTTCGTTACTCAATCAAACATATATCTATACTCAATACAATAATTAATTTTCTGTAATTACTAGTGAGTGTAATTGTTAATCAATCATTGTCACATATTTATTACTCCTCGTAAATTTGTCACTCGCAAGGATTTTAATTGATAAAAATATCATAGATATTCAAATTAATCGTCTGATAGACAATTATATATTTTGTTACTCGTACAATTTATCTCAATATATATATATATATACATATAAGCGTGAATTAATTCCTGGTTGAGGCTTACGGCAAACGACTAATGACTTCCCGTTGATTCGTAACTAATCGAGCAAGGAATGAATAGAAAGTCTATAGCTTGTCACTAAAAATATTTTTAATTCCACTCCCTTTCTCTTGCGCTTCTTCGATATCGATTATTTCAGTATATATAATATACACATCGTTATAAAAGCCTCTCTCTTATATATTTATTTACCTCATTAAATTGTTTATTTTTTTAACTAACAATTCCGGGTGCAATATCTTCTCTTATATATAAGAATATATATGTAGTTACTGTAATAAGTACATAAGTGATCCTCGTTATTCAATACAAACATTTATTCAATCCAAATGTCACAGCTTACACGACTCTCGGGAAATTAAAAACAAAATATATTGTATATATTTATATATTTATTTCGTTTACCTGAGGACTAAAGTCGTTCACCAGAACGTTGTCGCCATTTCGCTTATATTTTATTCGCTGATGAACATATTTTCATCCGTGCAGAACGTTATTATTTCACGCACTGCTAAATAAGATGTAACTTTGAGCCAAAAGTTGTTTTTACTAAAAAAATTATTTATGATATATTAATAATAATTATATATAATTTATTGTCTAGAAATAATTAATATTTTTTATAAAAAAAATTACAAAGTCCACATGGTCTAGGCCCAGCAGAAAATTTTTCTTCGGCTCAATAGCTTGGAGCAGTTGGACCCAGGGTAAATTGTGCAACTGGTTGCAAAGACTGAAATAATAATAATGATATTAAATAGCGACATGAGAATATTATAAAAATAAATAAATGAAAAATTAAACGAGTAATTTATTTTATACGGGCGGTTGAAACTATCGCGAGATATCAGGTGTGAAAAATAATTTATAAATCGCAGCCTGGAGAGAGCTCCAGTACGGCCCTGGGTTTTATTTAGTATGAGGCATTCTGTGAGTTTTATACCTTTACTTCTTCAATAGGCAACATTGCGAGCCGTAACCAATGCCATGACCCCGTGTCTATCTATAGCGTCAACGGTACGTGATAAAAAGTAAAAAAAACGGATAGCTCTTGTCGGAAGTTCCGTTGCCCCCGTTGCACTTACAAGGAATAATTTTATTGCGTTAATGATTATCTTAATATGTATAATAGAACATACGAGCAATTTGCCGCAAATTTTGTCCAGCCGCGCGCGGATGTGTTAAATTATGATATAAAACACTTACAGCGCAACCCGATAATTTAATAGCGACAAATGTATGAGATGGAACAAATTTTCCGTACATTGGAATAAAATAATTGTCTTGTATTTAATGCCGGTGCTTATTGAAAAAAAGTATTACGGCTGATAGATTAAATTAATACGCAATAAAAAAAATAAATTACAGCCCACCAAGTTAATGTACCAGGTATATAATGATAATAGTGAACAAGCTTCTTTCGGCATTCGCGCTTGCGGCTAAAGAATCCGCGGGGAGTTACACTTCTCAGGCATTCATGTCTCCCGTTACTCTAATCGAACTTTATGAAGCTTAATAAAACCCAGATACGCATTCACGTCACTTTTATATGTACTTGTTACAATAATAAATATAAATATTACTAATAAAAATTTCCTATTAACATTTTTTTAAAGATGTTTATATAAAATGTATGTTAGGATGATTTGTTTTGAACGGGCATTTTTTTTCACTCCCACAGCAAAATATTAAAAATTCTCGACAAAAAAAGGACCTCTTATTTAAATGGCTCGGCTTCGTTCACGTGATATAGGGATTTTATCAATTTCACAAAAAATAATTAGCGACATAGGGAGGCCGTGCCCCGGTCTCTCCCTCTGAGCATAGGCAGGAATTTTTGAATTTATTCTCCAGCATGTTATTAAGTTGTTTACAAAACATCTCACGAGTGTATCAGCATAAAAAAAAGCTGTTACGCAAAATATTTAGCAAACAGATTGTAATCGGTGGCCTCTCTACTCTACCTGTTGTGGTGATATATCTCAAGGAGAATTATAAGGGTTATCCCTTTCCCTTTACTTGGCAAGAATGGAATAGAGGAGAACAAAAAGAAGGTATAAAAGGTTGTTGCGTTGTGCGTCAGGGTATTATATATGGGTATGCAGTCTAAGGAAGGATAGAGGCGTGTCTACGCGCAGTAAATACGAGAGATTGGAATGCTAAATATCCGTTTATAATGCCGGCTTGTGGTTTTGTCTCGCAAGCATTGCTTAAGTCATTAGACCTTGCGTTTAAATTTAAATGGAATCATCTGCTGATGACTGACGTCGAGGATCAGCCTGAAATTGAAAAGGTCTTCCTGGTATTGTATATTTGCTGGTCGTTTACTTATTTATTTTGTTATTTTAAACCAAGAAGCCTTAGTTGGAGAAGTGGCAAAAGTTGCATTACTGCTTTTTTTTTTATTCTATCAAAAGTTTCTCATTGAATTGGCAGGTAACTGCGCGCATGCGGAAATCCGCTTCCGAGAAATAGAAACTCTTGGTGCATCGTCGCTTGGACAGGCTCGTCATTAATCTCTTGGGTTTAAGAAATAGCCAATGCGTTTCTTCCTATTATAATTAATAAAATAATTTATTTATTTATTTATTTATTATTAAAAATGTATAGAAGTATGGGCTATCGCTGAAGATGTGAAGCTATTTGTCTAGATTATTTAAATAATTTAAAATGCAATACTACCGTTGAAGGTGGCGGCAACTCAGGAATTTATTCTCTGGACAATCGTAGCACGTACGCGAGACACCGTTGCAAGAGGTGGGAAATACGAGCGAAATTAATTCCTGTGGTATAGCGTAAATTTTATGAAAGTGTAATAGTAATAGCAATGTTGTAGACTGAGTTTGGAGAACTGGTGGATAAGCGAGAAGATGTAAGACGTTTATAAATGAAAAAAAAAAACAATCGCTGTCACGCTCGGACGCTGGGAGGCACACGATCCTATTTACCGATTACAGTATTACTTCCATACCACAGTTACAGTCTCTCTGTCTCTCTTTTATAACTTACAATGTTATAGGTTGATTAAAAAGAGGCAACAGTGAGCAGGAGACATCTCTAAGAAATGAGAGAGTCCCGTCGAGATCTCACCCAACTCCAAACTCAGATACAAGAGTTTATATTATCAAGGGAGAAAGAAGATCCGACGATCATGTGAGAGCGTACAAGATGCAGCAGAAAGGGAGATTGTTTTACTTGTCGAGATATATACATTTATATATATATATATTTTCTTGACGGTGGGAGAGCTGATGGATTCCAAGTAATTAACATGGCGGCGACCTACTGACCCACCTCGATGATGACGATTTTTGTTTGCCAATTTCTTTTATACATTTCGTTTCCATAATGCTGAGCTACCGATTTAACCTCTTCAATCTTCGTGTATTTAAATTATGGACAGTTTATCACATGAAAAAAAGTTATACCAGAAATATAATATCTGAAACAAATTTAAAATCTAATGTATTTTACATGACAAATAAAAAATAATTAATTTGAAAAATAAAGTCCTGTAAGCTGACTAAACTTGTCCTCAAGAGAGAATGAACTTTAGGAATCCCCCACTACCGATTATTTCTAAACTGCGCATGCGTTAGGAAAAGTGGGAGAAAATTAAGTCCAGAATAGGAGTAAAACCCGAAAACACCCGAGATACTTTTTACAAATCATGTTGCAAACTTTTAAAATGTGATATTATTTTAATATCAGTAATAAGTTTTTTCAACGTAACGATTTTCGTAAAATAATGTATCATTAAAATGTTACATATATTGAAAAACTATCAATTGAGAAAGCAGTATCACGCACTTGCATAATTTTCATTGCATCATTTCTTCTCTCTGCTGCTGCTGCTGCTGCTGCTGTTGTTGATGTTGTCATTATTATTGTTGTTGTTATTGTTTAATGTAGTTGTCTGAATGACGAGGTGGAGACATACATCCAGTCTCCTGTATGATTGTTCTATAAATTACACCATGAAATCAACGTATGCATGAGTTTTATTTTATTTTTTCTCATCAGGTATAGCTGTCTTTAAAAGCGTGAGATATTACGACAAGTTCATACGTACGATTGTGACTGTGGAGATGATGACGACGATCAAGATGATGATGACCTTTCACAGGAATTTAAAGTAGCGTCACAAGTAATTCCGGATATATTTATTACTTTCAACAAGATTTTAAATATATTTATATATTTAATTCTTATTTTTACATAAAGTTTGCTCGGGAGAAATTGCTGTTGAGAGATTGTTGACTTTTTTTTAACACAAATGTATACTTAAGTTTAATATTTCGTCGGCATGTTTGAGTTCTTGCCCTCCATCACTCAGTTTCGTGAATTAACTTTTCTCACTTTACGCAAACGATAGATCTGTGGCAAGAAAGTTAAGAAAAAAAAATAATAAAAATTTGTAATAATACATAATTATAGATTACGTTTTACGGCAGTATTGTGAATAATAAAGAGAATAAAAAGAGTAGATTGGCGTGAGTTATTCATTGCAAATTGAATAAGCATTATAAGATCGTCATACTTGCGTGCCAAGTCACGATGAATATCCTCTAGCGTAATTCTTCATACATGTGAAATAATTTTCGGTGCCAGAAACATTCCCACGGGTGATTTAAAGCATTTTTATTTTTTAACATTACCCACTACATACTGCATACATACTCTTATTTTATTATTATTACATATTTTTTTTTTTTTTTTCATACGACAGTCAAAGCCTCTCATTTATTCCGACAAACTTTTTCGTTCGTCCGCTCTACTGACATGAAAAATCTCCTGGTTTCCTCAAAGACACCAAACACAAGATTATATCTCTCCGACAATGACATTCTTTAGTATACAGGCATTTAAATTAAAATATTGTTATTTAAATTTTCTATTCACTTACTAATTTATCCGGCGACGTCGCAGCCGCGTTTTTTATTTATACTCTAAAGATTGGATTTCTTTTAATACCCAGACATTCTAAACTCGTACTAATAAAAATCAAACCAGTATTTTTATTGCTTGTCCTATAGACATTCAAACAATTTTTACTTTAAAACTCGTTGTCCTTCTCCAGGACTAAAACAAAAAATTAAATTAAATTTCTTTACAGCTGAAATTCAGTCATTAAATTTTGTCGAAAAGAAATTCGTGTATATTTTTTATTTTTAAAAATCTCTAAAGCCATTAACATTTAGTTTGTAAATTATCCTCGGAGATTCTCCAGCATTTATACATATATACCATCACGAAGGACAAACTCCAGTGCATAAAGTCACGATAATCACATGGCATTGGCTTCCAGCGGTCAGGGTCTACGGTCACGCGACCCTGATTTCCGTATGTGGACTCTGGCACATATATGTACATATATATGTATCTTGTCGGACAATATCTCTGAGTAATATAAAAGCAAAGGCAGAGGATCTGCTTCATTACTCCGGCATGACCTGCAATCATTTATTTTATTTAAATATAATTTCCGGCAATTACACGTCGGTATGTATGTAATGTGCGCGACATAAGTAGTTAAGACATTTGTAATCCACGACTCATAAATATATGGTACGCGTAATGAAATAATTACACACTATATATATTTTAATATTAATAGCAGTCCCTTATATTTCTCACTGTCTGGAGATCGGGATCTAGATTCGCAGTCTCCGATTAAAAAGTTTATGCTTTTTTTATCCTAATGTTAAAAACATCCTGACCTGAAGACCTCAAAGCGCCTGCCAACATTTTTACCCCAACATTTTCCTTGTTGGTTATATATATTTACATTAACATCATAATGCTCACCAGTTAAACCGTTCCCAAGTTTTTTTAAATCTTTTGTTTTCTTCCCTTCTCTGACCTATGACTCACTAAGTCTGCTGACGTCCTGAGTATTGTGTGTCTGTTGAACATATGTGCACACATATACGTCCATACAATGTATTAAAAAGTAAAGGATATCCGAACAACTAGAAAATTCATTATGCACTTGTTGCTTGTTATGATTCCAAGTTATTATCAGACAAGTCATGCACGTCGACTTCCACAGGGACTTTTTCAAGGTCTGTTTTCCTACATTTTCCGCAGACCAACAAAACCCCTTTTTTCATTTTACTTGTACGTACATTTGAATCCAACTTGACTTCAATTGAAGAAAATAAAATCTTGTGAGCTGGAAATAAAAAATGTGACTTTGATTATTTGTATGGAAGATAAAGACAAGGTTTTAGGTGAAAAAAATATTTAGCGATTGTGAGATGGCATCAGGTGAGTTCTGAGGCAGATCGAATCTTAAATAGAGTAGCGTTTACTTGGAAAAAAGTAAATAATGGAGGAAGGCGGTCCCATTGTTATCCTGCTGGACCTAAGACTAAACTACTGGAGGACAAAAGCTCCATATACATCTATATCTACATCTTGGACTATGCTACACTAGGCAATGAGAGATTTCATATACCTGCAGTCACGAACTGGTCGGGAGTAGAGACTCGTTTGTATCGGGAATGTGCGGCGTACATCAACGTAGAAACAGGTACATCCGTGTAATACATACACTCAAGGTATATATATATATATATATAACTTACTACAGAGTGGAGTAGTAAGTCTGTGGGTGGAGAGAGGCGAGAGTACAAGGCAACAAGTGCTCATGACTGAGATAGAGAAGGAGAGAATGACGTCAGGAAGGGGAGACGTAAAGGCACGTTGGGCCCCCAGTACAACTTTACCTGAGCTGTTTTCCTCCTCAAGCACAACTCCGTCAAGTTCTCCAGAGCCACGGGCCTCCGATCCTCAGTCCGGCACTAACCGTCACCGTCGCAAGACCTTGTACGCAAGCCGGTTTTTTAAAATACCTCAGTCGCGCGCGCATGCCAATATTTTTAAATTTAATATCTGTGGATATTTTAAATTTAATTTGTTGTTGAGTAAAATTTATATATTTTTTTTTTTACTGGTGATTGATTAGTATCTTGATGTCTTGCGGGCTCATGGGAATCGGCTGGAGAACCCGGTAGATAACTGCACAAGAGACATTATCAAGTGCCCGAGGGAACTTTCGGCTCTTACTTGTGACACTTTAGTGCCTGGGTTTTGATTAAAAAATAGTAATATATTTTTTTTGGAGTGAAGTTGACATCTTGGTGCACTTGGACAATCATAGGTGGATCTGTGGAAATAAATAGGTGTATGATAAGTGTGTAGGATAAGAATAAGTTTTGTGTGAGAAGGAGAGAAAAGAGAATGAGGAGCCGCACCTCTGGATTCCTTGGTCGACTTGGAGCCAAGTGAGAGGTGGGCTTTCGTGTTGTATCTACAGAACTGGAGTTCGGAGGATAGAGAGCGGTTGCAGAGACGAGGAGCAAGGAAGATAACCCAGAGATATAATACCTGGTTTAATAAGTTATAAGAAGGAGAACAAATTCCAAGGGGGCACGTACGTACGGGTTCGACGCCACTGGTTTCCCGCATACCATAGACAACCGAGAGCTCTGGGAAAAGAGGAGAAAGAGGAGCACGAGGATCTGGACAAGCGGGGACGTTGCTGGTAAAGTTTAAGTAGTGGTGCTGAAAAGGTAGAAGGCGGAGGAAGAGGAGAAAGAGAAGGAGTTGGATAAGGAGAGGGCAGAGAAGGATCGAATACTGTCGGCTAGAGAGTGGGACAACGAGGGACCACGAGGAAGTGAGGGAGACCGAGCGAGTCTGTCTCAGGTAAACGTAAGAGTGGGTAGCTGGTGGTAGCTCACAAGGCAGCCATAATGGCCTAACGCGATCTCCGCGAGGCGGCTACAGCTGCTGTCAAGTATTCCTTTTTCGCTCTCTCTTTGGAGCTACTCCGATCTGATGATACCTCGACGATCAGAGGCTCTGTGAGAGTACAGTACGTACGTATCTTTGAGAATAGGATTGTGGATTTAGCAACTTTTATATTTCAACACATCGTTCGTGTTATTAACCTCACCAGGAGGCTTACCTGTTGCCACGGTGGATAGCTGAGCTACGGAAGAGCTTTTGTGTCTGTCAAATTGTATATATTTATTTTTAATCCCAGGTGTGTGTCATAGTTTACAGTGATTTTTAATAAACAAAAGTATCAACTAATTGTTAGATTTTTTTATCATCAACTGAAATTCGATTTGTTATTTATTCAGGTATCAGAAGATGAGGGGCTCCAACCAGGACTCGGCGACGCCGTACTGCAGATGTCGAGTACTGTACCTCGGGAGCTCGGTACCACATGCCAGCAAGGAAGGTCTTCTTGGAGTGCAGGAACCACTTCGTGAACTCTACCCCGAGCAAGGTGCCTTGGGAGCACGTGGTATTGACTCTTGGTTGAGTGTTTGGAGTAATGGATTACTACTGGAGAACGTTGACGAGCATCGTAAAAAAGTAACGAGGTTTTTTCCAATCGAGTCTTTGCATTACTGCGCAGCGGTAAGACATGTCAAAGGTGGCAGCGGTGACTCATCTACCACGAGGTTTTTGCCGCTAGACTCCCCGTTCGCGAGAAATCCAAGTGCTAATCATCCGCCGCTATTTGCAGCGGTGTTACGTCGCACAACCGGAATAAAAGTCCTCGAGTGCCACGCCTTTATATGTAAACGTGAGATGGCGGCCAACGCCCTGGTGAGATGTTGCTTTCATGCTTACGCTGACAGCAGTTATGCTAAAGGTCTTGATCCATCGATGGCGACAATCACGACCAATGGTACCTCACCTGGATCACATCCTGCAAACGGTACCAGCAATGGCAGTCTCTATAACACTCTCGGTGGTTCTAGCACTACGCTGGATAACAACAGCCCTCCGGGTACGAGACTGGATACGACTTCGACAGACGATATGAGTCTTTACAACGGCGATGAGAATCACAAAGTATGGGCCAAAGGTAGAGATGAAGTTGATGCGATTTATCAAGAACAAGGCACTATCAGAAGTACGAGAGGTTCAAGACCAAGACAGCTGATAGCTCCACCACCACCTCCACCACCACCGCCTCCACCTTCGCAGCCGATACTCGTTGAAGAGTCCACGTCGTCGACACGGAGAAAAGGGAATAAAAAGTTGAAAAAAATTAAAAATAGGTCTGGACACGAAGAGCCAATGCAGCTACCGCATCATCCCCATCAAATGCACCCCCAAGCTATTTACACCAACGGACACGGACATCATACCCTCGGTCATCCCATCAGACAGCAGCACCATCACACACATCCAATGCCACCCAGCAGCAGATCTGTTGCCGGCACACTGGCTCGACCGGCGCCAGTTTTCCTGGTACCCGCTGCAACACTACCACGCAAAGCGCATCACCATCATCCACGAGGAATGAGGCCGATACCCGCAGCAGCACCTATCGTACCGGTTTACGCGCCATTACCAGTCGTACCACCACCACCAGCAGCGCTCTATCAACCAACCTACGGTACTGCTGGTAATCGAGGACGAAGGCACCAAGAAATCGATTCATCAACTCTTGGTGTCAATCGCAGACTCGCGGTTTCGCACGCTGACCTCACAGCGGCCCTCGACGGCGTCAGTCCCGACCCCGAAAGCGACTCGCGGTTCAACACCGGAATCTACCGACGCAAGGGTCACATCAACGAGCGCGCCTTCTCTCAGAGCATCAAAGCCGAGCATCGCAGCAGAAGCTATGGTAGCATTGCGTCATTGGGGTTCAGCGCTCAAAACGGCAACGGGTTGCCTAAAGACGAGACAAAAGACCGTGAAATAGCCCAAATGGTTGCCGGGTTAAACCTCGACGATAGCCATGAGAAAGTTGCCTACAACAATCGCGGCAACCATTTATCTCAACCATTACCAAGGCCAAGACCGCGCTAATTTTAGATACCAGCTCTCCGTCCTGTCGTTATTCAAGTAATTGCTGATAATTGACAGTTAAATTTTTTTATCACCATAATTACCAATCGCCATTGTCAATTATCAGGGAGTTTGATAGCAGCACCCGGGCATACTGAACGTAATCAATGAGCTAGACTTAAACTTAGTATAACTTAAACTATTGGATAATTACCATTGATAATTATGGGTGCATTGACTCTGCTCGTATCTCAATACTCTCAAGTCTCACTGGAGGTTTACGGGCAAAAACAACATAAATAAAATATATTTAAGCCCCAGCAAGGATGAACATTACGACCTTACACTTGTTCCAGGCTAATTAAGCGTATGAAGAATATAATTGTTTTGTCGTCACGCCGTCGTGTTACCGTCTCTGCTATATTATTTAACAAAAGTTAAGGATGTCGACCTTGAAGCAACATCTAAAGTAACATTAAATTTTAAATTAAGCCGGAAGTATTAATTAATAATAATAATAACAATAAAAATAATAATAATAATAATAACAGAATATAATAATTTAAAAATTGTGGGAGAACTTGAGCGTTTAAATATTAACATAAATTATCAATCTATTGGATTTGACAGGTGGAATTTTTCGAATAATTAATATGTTGAGTTAGGTGGCCTAAATACCTGCTCGTATACTTGCAGGCCTAGGACTAAATGGAATTATGTTTAATTACATTACATTTAATAAAATACAAATGAGAGCTGCCGGTAATTAACATTCGAAAAACCAGTCACATAACCGCAAATTATCTGGTATTTTATTTTAAATATGCAAACAATTTTATTCAGTATAGATTGATGTGGATTTTAAATACTCAGTGGAAAATATTTTATATATTTATTTTTATAGCAAATGGTAATTTAATGCCCTGAGGTAAAGATTTAAATTTATGCTGATATAAAATTGAAAATGATTAAATTATTATTATTAATTATTAATTAATAATAATAATAATAATAATATTTAAAAAAAGGTATTGCGTCATGCGCGCGATAATAGAGATGACAATCGGATGTAGTTGCTCATCATAATTTTATTTTCAATCATGTCATACAATCAAGGTCGACATGCGCATATATTTTTACTTACAAATAACAAAACCACTTTTTTTATTATTATTTTTTAATTCTGTGTAATAATTTTTAAGTACCAGTGCCCGGAATAAAATACTCTAACGGTTTGCATTTTATATATATAATACTGCAGACTTTTTTAATTGTAAAAAATTTTCAGAGTAAATCCGGAGTGAGTGCGCAGCAAATGATTTTTTATTTATTTCATTTATTGGTAAATTTGAAAATGCGGTTTTATAAAATCCACAGAACTCCAAAATCAGTCTGGTGAAAAAAAAATTTGAATTTGCGCGCTTTTTTTTTAAAATTGCGCAGCTCCAAACGGAGGGAAATTTAAAAATTCATTTACTCCGAAATCACTCCTGATTTTTAAGTGTAACCTCGTGAAATATTTTTACACATGGGACTATTAATAAAAAAATATATAACATATGTATAATATTTAAAACAGTTCAATTTACCAAATGAACGAGTCAGTGCAAAAAATTATAATAATAATAATTATTGTTGCGCCATTATTGTTATTTCTCCGAAGACAAATAATTATTTCCGTTAACTCGATTGTCATCGTGACGATAATTATATTAAATAGACTACGTACTTATATATAAATATATAAATATATGTTTACTAATTTTCGAACTAGAATCTATTAACACTATAACTTTTAAAGTAAACACAATTTTTTAAATATTTTATGTTCAGGGACAATTGTTATCATAAAAATAATATTTAAAAATATATATATAAATATATGATAATGTAAAACTCGATAGTATGTTAATAGTCAGATGATAAATTTGTCCTGAATATTTAAAATGATAATAAAGAGTTTAAAATAGTGATCGATGTTTAATTAAATTCACATAATTATTATTATTTATCGATCATTATTTTTCATATCGTTGCGCAATAACCGCCGATAGATTTAAAGACGTGTGGGTTTTATAAAGAATAACATATCACACATAACAGCAGTTGAACGGAATGTAATTGAGATTCAAGTTGAGCCGACTTATACAACCATACGATATATAATATAATAATAATTCATATTGATGATGAGAATATAATACATAATACATATAAAAAAAAAAAAAAAAAAAAAAAAAAAAAAAAAAAACGGGAAGTGCCGTGCGTCGAGTTGTTATTGCGATAAAAAATTCTCGACAGCGTAATTGTAAAAAAAATCTGTTTTATAACAAAAAAAAATCTATATACATAAATATGTATGATGTAAAATTTGTAAGAGTGTGCACCGATAGGAATGTGCCATCGAATATATATTTAATGCGACATAAACTCGCGTAAATATGTGCGTTTAACCGTGTCACATGCGTGCGAATGAGCTTTTTATAACGTTAAATACTACAGTACATTACTTAATTACTCTATAGTAGGAGTATTCGGAAATCGTTGGACCGCAGTATGTGTTACGTATGTCATGAGAATGAGAGGGAAATATATTTAATGAGGACAATGACCGATTATTAGTGTACTATAAAATGCTTATTCGCAACTTGCGTACGCTTAAAACTGTAATATTATTATTATTATTATATTTAAATATACAAATATAAATATATAAATATATATATATGATAAAAACAATAATTGAACGTGTGAAATTATTGTAGGCGTAACTCGCGAATAAATGAAACAATATATACCATGTATTTATTTTTTATCCAGACAATTTAATCCTCTACCTTTAAATTATTATTATTATTTATAATTATAATTATTATTTATACACGCAGATAATTTTTATGTGAAAATTACTCATAAAGTTTGGTACTGTAAGGAAAAATTTATAGATTTACCACGTCCTCATAATTTCAAACTTTTTGGGTAATTTTTACTGAAAACCTCTGAATGGATAAATAAATTTTTTGAATTTAAAAAAATAAAATCTGACTATCACAGATGTACTAAAAGCTTTGACTACAGTTATCGAGTAACTCAACAAACGCAGTATACAGTTATATTATCAGTTTGATATTATGCTCATGCTGATGGAATGGAGTCGGTTGGCGCCGAGGTAATTGGGTCAGCCCGTTGGAACACTTTTATTAATAAAAGCTCTTATTTTTTTACTACTACTATTTATTTTTTAGTAATTATCGAGACTGATTCCATCTAGATTTTTTTTCTACGATCAATTATCACGATCATGCTGAAATAAAACGCACGTTTGCATTAAAATTACACTTAACATAACGGACGCTTTCAACAAACGCTTCGATGCGATATAATAACAAATAATAATGATAATAATGATGATAACATATGCGGATGAGCATTACGCTATTAGAATCTCGGTATAAATGCCATAAAAATTACGACATACGTGTAATTTAATAGCATTCTCATATGAAATATGTCCATGTCACAAGACATATCGAAGGTAATTCAACTCCGTCTCTCTTAAAGTCTATGACCAGTAACTATCATACAGGATACTCTACTCTATACCAGTACCCAGCAGTTACGGATCAGAGTAAAAGGTACTTATTACATTAGTCTGATGAAATTCATGATGCAATTGTCACACTACATTAATAAACCAAGACGTTTTTCTTATAATCATACATCATATCTTGCTTTTGTCTCAGCCTTTATTATTTGTTTAACGTGATGCCTTTTTTATTGCCAATGTTATAATTAGATGTGCTCTTAATTACATCTTTGCACAGGCCATTATGGATTTTACCTGCAAACACACATTACATTCGACACACTGCTCTGACTTTCACAATTGTTAGACACACACTATTTTTATGATTACTATTATTGTTATTATTATGGGCATATTGTTTGTATAGTGCGCGTAATATCTCAAGTGACAATCGCTTTTGATAGCAAGTTCCTTTTCGAGCGAACCAGACTGTGTAATTACGCTCCACGTACTTGCACCAATTGATGATCATGATGACTCTATGAGACCTTGGAAAGTAATACAAGTAAAAAACTGTCTACATTTTTTTTTATATATGTCAAAGTTGACAACCATCTTTATCATAAAATAATTTAATATTAAAATATTTATTTTTCCTGGGAAAAAATTATTTAGATCTAATGAGACGTGATTGATAAATTTTCATGAAATTTTAAATCTAGTGATCGACGTAGATCTCAATTATGAAAATCTCCTTAGATCAAATTTCGAATTTAGCAAATTTTTAATTGGGTCATATATAAATAATATATTTTAATAATGAAGAAATAAATCTATGTGGGTGAGAGTAGAATGTCAATTGAAGTCTAGATCTCAATTATTTTTCCTGGACATTGATATTAAAATTTAAAATGGTAATTGAACTGCTTATTCAAGAGATATTTCAAAAATTTTAAGTAAAAGTTAACGATCGGATTTATTGCAAGCCGATCAAGGCCAACTTGATTTAAAAATTGAAGTAAAAAAAATGATAAAAATAATAATGATGCAAAAGGACGTCAACTGAATCATAAACAATAATTGCCCGTGACGTACTACAGATTACGAGCGTAACGGACTTTCGTAATTTACGATCCATCGATATTACGTTTATATAAATTTCACAGACGTTTTAACACACGTGTTTGCGTATTGACAGCATCAATTCACACACTTCCTAATTTAGTACCGTTAATCCATTGAATAGACCCACTCATAAATTATAAATGCAAATATTTGCACAAAAACTTACATTTTTAGTCACTTATCAGTTTTATTTTTTTTTAAATATCAATAGAAGCGCAGTTAGATTGCGCAAGTTATTAAAGAACAGTTTTCATAAGTAAAGGTGACGGACAACAGATGTTGGCTATGACTTGGTACTCTATGTACTGAGGATTATACTATTATATATAAGCTTTCATGTACTTTATTTAAAGAAAAACATTTTTCTCTTATTGAATAGTCCCAACGGTCCTCGGTTGTTAAACTGTTGACTTTATATCTTGAAACCGTTGCTCTCAAGGAATACTCAAGGTAGTTAGTACACACTTAAAATTTTTAAATTATCCCTCCATATATCGATAAATTTATAAATAATAATACAAAGGATCCTGCAAAAAATTTATTATATATTTTATCCTCAATAAAAGTAACACACAAAATAAACCGTCCTAATTATTTTTTATTTTTAATATCAAGTCGATCCTTATTAATATTAATAATAATAATAATAAATAATAATGATTAATTATCTGGTACTTGATAAGACGTTCCAATTCTTCGTCGTCCTGCTATCCTTGACCCAACGCTGCAAGTGCAATTTCACTCTTTTGCTCAAAGAAAAAAAATAAAATAAAATAAATGAATAGATAAAAATAAAATCACTGAGTCATGAATATTATGCAAACAATGAGTGTTTTTTTAATAACAATCCAAGCGTTGCCAAAATGTCTACTCAGCCATTTCTTCCGCATTCTTCACTTGGTATTTTTTTATTCAAATCTGAAAAAAAAAAAAAAAAAAAAAAAAAAACTTTTAAAAATTGTCAAAACAACTGGACAAGATAAAGAGTAATGTTTGATGTCTTAAAGCAAATATCAATCGAATAAAATCGATGAAATAAGTCTTGGAGATATCAGCTATGGTTAGAATAACAGGACTCTTCTCACATGAGCTGAGCATATAGAAGCCAAGTGTGGTTCGGTGAGTCCAAGACCGATCTGGTGGTACCGTTACATTAAAGCAGAAGAACTCGGGCTCACCTTAACAGAAACACAAGTGAGCACAGGCTGCACATCTCTGCCAGGAATTAGTGGTACCAGTGTGTGGTATTGTATCGGAGTGTGTGCAGACCAAGAACACATCGTAGCTTCCCCATTGCTCATCTCCAAGCAGTCAACCTGGCAATCTAGTGTCTAGTGCAGTTCAGCACAACTCTCCATACTCTGCCTCTACTCTCCACACTCGGAACTCCGTACTCTGATATATTTCTTCGCTCGGTTGCTACCATCTAGTCTGTGCAGTGACGTGCTCGCGATTCAAACGCATTCGCGGGTAATTTTCAACGTGAGAACGCAAAACTTTATCCTTCATTGTGCGTCCTATTGTTTTGTGATAATGATAACAATCAATACACTGGTGCTGTGAATTTATTTGATATTTCAATTCATTTGTTAATTAATAGCAACAATTAATATATTTAATAAATTAAAACCAAGTGTTTGAACTTTATTCTCATCTGCTCTAGTTCCGATTGCGAACAAAGTGTGAGCAGGTGCTCTGGTTTTAATTGTATTAAACCTCATGTGTTTCTAAATGTCTACATGATTTTATCCATTTATTTTTTATAAAGTCAGTTTAATGAAGAACATCATTAATCAATCGGTAGGTTTCTGCATTAATCAATACTTTAATTACTCATTAAATTTATTAATGACAAATTAACATCCACGCGATGACCTTCGAAATATCTGTAGGCCAACAAAAAATGATGAATAAAAAAAATAAAAATTTAATTGAGTAAGTAGGACGTCAACTTTCTTTCGTAAATTTTTAAATCTGCATACTAAATCGATACTGAATAGGAACTACTGTTTATGCGCTTTAACGTAGTATGCAAAAGTTGATCTTGAATCGTTTATCAATATATATGTACATATATAGTAAACGAGTTTTAAATGTGCTGTCACAAAATTACACTGTCCTCATTAGTATCATTTTTACTTTTTCAAACTAAATATTTATTTAAACAATAAATTAAAAATTTTAATTATTTAACTAATTAGTTAATTAATTAGTTGGTAAATGAAAGAAATTTTTTCATTATTTAAATGCCACTCCCTGTAAATGAAACTAATTGTCTCTGTAAAACCGAGAAAGCTTAAAAAATTTTTTTCTCGCTCCTTTTTTTTTCTTTTCTTTTATTAGCTATAATGGTTTACGAAAAAATAATTGGCAGGTTGGCGAGTAATAAGAGAAATAGAGAAATTTGCGCCAATTTTCATGCTTCGCGTCTCCTTTCATCGGGCGCGATTCCATATAGATTATCACACTAATGAAAATGATAATCAACTCTTACATATTAAATATACAATATATATTCTATATATAAATATGCCTTCTGTGTTATTTTATTGAGCATAAAGACGGGATCCTCTTTGCAGTGCTCATCAATTTATCGTTTATCTCATCGGAGATTAAGATTGCATATATAGATTTATTATTTGCAGTTTATTTTCACTTGATGAAATTTTCTGATACATAAAATCAAACAGTTCAATGGTAAGGATTTAAATAAAAGATTTAAAATTCTGAGTATTGAATTTTTAAAACTTTTGGTTTTGATTTTTTATAATAAAGTATCAGATGTATAAAAATGGAGCAGTGGCCACAAATGGTACTTCTACCCTAATTGTATTTTATATAAACGAGTATGATGATGACTTGGAAAAAATAAAATTTAAGAGTTTATTTGATATAACTGTCTCGTGAGTATTTAAATTTAACGGTTTCAAATAAACCGGAATGGCTTGAAATTATTTGGATAGCATTATATTTGGTACACTTTTTCTTTATGAGAAAGTTTTTTTTTCGTAATATTTTATAATTTTAATAATTATTTTAAGTTGCTGTAATGACATTTTATTAAATATTTTTAAGATTAAATGAGATCAGCAAAATTATATGCTGAAAATTTACGAAATAAATATTTTTATCTTTAGTAGGCGGTAAAAATTTTTAAATATTTGCTGAAAGTAGCCGAGAACTTAAAATTTTAATGTTTTTAATTACAAAGTTGTCATAAATAAATTTTTAAAAATTCCTCCCATGGATTTTTAAAAATTTTTACCTGTCATTAATTTTTTTTACTTAAAATTTTTTAATGTCTGCTACTTTCAACATCGCAGTAAATTATCAGGTTACTAGATTTATTATAAAAGATAATTTTCAAACGAGCGTCAATAAATATGATGATAGTAATTAATATTTTTTATTGCAGATAAAATGAGATCAATGATGTGTTCAGTCAAAGCGGAAGTGACTCCAGCTCTTAAGTAATTTTCGATCGCTGATATCTGTTATTGAGCAAGAAGTCCCAGGGAAAGGTGAGCGGTTGTGCCCCGCGGTTACATACGCGAAAATGTCCTGTTACGATCGAGGTTTCCGTCTTAATGACGCGGTGTCTGAGTGCTCGATGAGAAGCAAAGCCCGGATAGATTCGTTATTTGAAGACACTAGGTCAATATGTAGTTCGAGCTATGGGGATTTGTATGGAAGTATTTATGGACAGACTGGAAATCTCGAGGATGTTAATCTCGACGCGCAGAAAAAAATAAACGGCGCTGTCCAGGCACGGATTGAGGCCATGTTTGCATCCGTCGAGGCTGAAGCTGGTGAAAAGGGTGAATGTGCTGCTGCTATCTTGCCGGTAATTATATCAATAACTTCCATCTTACAATTATTATCTGAATTCGGCTCAAATTATTTTTTAATTCAATAATATTTTATTGAACAGTTGATTTACTATCCAGATAAATAACTTCCGGATTTATTTTATTATCTAAAAATTTAAATTGAATTCACTTGAGAATAAGAGATCACTCCATTGTTATTTTCACACATTTTGCACACTGCATATTTTCACTTATGGTAATGACATTCAAATCTTTCTTTTCCTTTCTTTAAAAAAAAAAAAGTAATAATAAATATATAGAACTACTAATTTCATATTCTCATACTTTATGATGTCGCAGATATGAGACAGTTTTTAAACTACAAATAACAAAAGCACACACGAATTTTTGAATTTTCTACATGTGTATATTTTTTTTTTCTTTTAATTGGTCGAAAAAAAAAATCCAATAATATTGTTATTAATTATGAAAACTAATAATCAGTAGTTTTATCATGATTGTAAACAATATATGAATATACATTTTTAAAAAAACCCAAAGAAAGTTAACTTTCACATGCAAGCTTTTCTGCGCATTAGACGCATTATTTTTTTCCGTCATGTCGCATCACTTTCTTTGGCAGCTTGTAAAAATACCCAAGCGTAACATCATCCGAATAATTAAAGAAATCTAACAGCAATAACAACCATAAAAATAAATAAATAAATAATGAAGATTGTTAAAAAACTCTCGCGATCACTCCGATACGATGATTGCTTTATTTAACGCACGTACCACTTGTTCATGATGAGTCACGGTCAAGATGATTTAAAACATCCGATCAGCATTTATAATTATCGTATATCAATATGGATTATAAATTTTAAAATTACTGAGCAATCATTTTTTTTTTAGGTCAAATATTTAGGCGCCGCGCCGGTGGGTGGTCGGATTGCCAGCGTGCGAGGGCTTCAGGAACCACTGAGACAATTATTAGAACGCATGGATACGATTGTGTCCGCAGAGCTGGAGGTATCAAGACGCGGGCTGACATTCCGGACATCTGGATCCATTGAGAAAACGAATCCGTTTCGAAGAATTGCGGTATGGAGTGCACTGAGATTGCGTGTAAGACGATTGGCATCACCGACACTAGTGGCTGGAGATGTAGGAGTAGCAACGCCCGATGAGTATCATCACGCATTTATTCCACTAATTGGCGATGATCAAGTACCAGGTAGTGAAGATAAGCACGCGGACTTGTATCGTACGATGCGAGGCCTGGCAACAGATGTAAGCCGTTATCCACCGCTTTTTGCCGTTGTAATGAGACGTCCCGGAGCAGCTAGAGTACTCGAGTGTCATGTATTTGCGTGCTCAAGTGAAGAGGAAGCTGTTGCTGCTGCTGCAACACTATATCGGGCATTATTGGCTGACTTGGACTCGAATCGCAGACGTCCCAGACAGACAAATGGTCTCGGATGCGTCAGCTTGGCTTCTGTTGCTTCAAGTATCGCTGATTACACTTCGATCGCCAGCAAAAATACTTACAATAATTTACCGCCCAAAACTTTGGCTCCTCACCCTGTCAGACCGCCCAGATCCAAGAAAAGTTCTCTGTCCGGGTCTGTAACTGACGGCGGGTCTTCTAGATCAATTAACACTAGCAAAGTAATTAGACGTAAAAAAACTTCGGAAATCAGATCTGAGGACGTCGCTGAAGCGAGGAAACGGCAAAGCCAGATGGTAAAAGACTCTAGATGTGTTTTGAAAGAGTTGAGAGACGACACTGGGCACTTGTCTTGTCAAGAAAATAATAGAGAAGTGAAACGTATGAATTCTATCAATAGAAATAGCAATGAAGGTATTAATAATATGAGGAATAAAATTTACTCTGGTAAAATAAATGGTATCGAAAAAATTCAAGATGAAAATCAATTACACTCGAGGATAATAAATAATTATGACAAAGTGACGAGAAAAGACAACAAAAGAGGTTTTGAAGTTGATAAGAATTACTGTTTTATCGAGAGAAATGGTAATAATATTGTTGGCGAGGTTGTTAATATGCCAGAGGCTCAGTTGTATGAAAGAAATCAGTGCTCGTATGATTTAAATATAAATAGCAGCAGAAGTGAAGTTTATTCTGAACGATTTGATGCTCATCGTGGTAAGCAAGAAGCTTGCCAAGCTATTAAATCCAATGAAGACAGCTCAAAGAGCTGTGACAACTCTATTTACGGAAGAAGCACACGAAATGCTAGAAATAGAAGTAAATCATATGAAGACCACTTCAAAGACGTGGATAAAATTTACACTCTCAGTCAAGAGGATGTTACAGTCACTGAGCTGAAGAGAAACAGTGTTGCGAGTTCAGTTGCATCTTCACTCCGTCATAATGATGATAAAAGTAATCGCGGTCTTAAGAAAAACAAACTCGATGCTGCGAGACGCAACTCCAGGCACCAGGAGGGCGTTCATGAGATAGAGAGACTCCAAAGAGCATCTAGGATTGATGGTTTCTCAAAGAAACAAGTGTGCAATTCTTCAGATGCTTTTACTTCAGACTCAAGTTACCCGAAATGCAGAAAAAGAGACCGGGCTGGAAGCGAACCTCCGATCAGCAGAACAGAGAATGCGGCTAAAATAAGTCAAGGCATTAAATTGAAACGTTCTGTCAGTGACATTGAGGTTGAACGAGGTGATTTGTTGACCAGAGTCGAGTTACCAAGACGTGGAAGCTTTTTGAAATCCAGCAGCACTAGGGTACCAGCAAATGTCCATGGTGGCACTCCGTTGGGATTCACAGAACTCTTTGATGAATTTAGAAATCAGGAAGGACTGACTAGCGTTGATGATATTCTAGATGTTATCATTGGTGAGACATTACTGTACTTTAATAATAATAATAAAAATAATAAATAATTATATTTATTTGTATTTTAAATAGATCCTGAAGGAATGTCTTTCAATGAATTGAAACCTCTTTACAAAGAATTTTTATTGAAACTGGCATCGACTTTAACCCAGGACGAGTTATATCAAAGGTCAGCGAATATTATGAAACGCAGACGACGCCCGCAGAGGAGAAGATCAACACGGAAATCCAGCCTCCTTGGTCGCGCTATCAGAAGATCTGTTTCGAAATTAAAAACCGGGCCAACCGAGTTCACGTCTGTTATATTTCCAGCCCGGAAATTCAGTGAAAGTTTCGACAGCAGTTCGTCTTGCGATGTACGAAATAGTCGGAACAGAGTTCTAGCCAGCAGGTTGAGCCGAAGAAAATCATCCTGGAGAAAATCATCTAAAGCTATCAACTCGGAGGACAGTGACACGTGTAAATTCATTTTATATATTTTTATCATTATTTATTTTCATTATACAATAGGTAATAATATTATTATTATTATTTAAATTAAAGGCAAGCGTGTGGCCCGGAGTGCGGGTGCGAATCGGAGCAGCAGCGGGTACGTGAGTTGCAGCGAATGCAGCTACGACTCTGAATCGTGTACGTGTGTGTCTGCTGACAAGTGTTACTGCTCACTGCCAAGAAGATCACCTGGACAACAAGTGACAGCTGTCAATAATCTCGTGGTATGCAGCTGCGATACTGACAGCTGTTCTGAAAGTAATAAATGCTACTGTGCAAAACGACCAGTCACTCAGCCTACTATCCTAGAACAGCTTAGACAGCGCGGTATCATCCCATCGGAAAGTACTATCAGCAGAGATGGAAGTCTGGAGAGAGCGAGAATTATAAAAAACAGTCGAAGTCATTCATCTTCGCAAAGTCTAGAGTATCATAAAGTAATAATACTTGTTTTATTTTATTTTTTTTGTTACTTTTAATGAGTAAGAGTTATTTATATTACTACTGATGATTATTTCAGATGCGTCCATCTCCAGTGAGAAGCAGCTCAGACAATTTAGCACTGGACTATGATTTATTCAGCCCAGGTAAAAAATCACAGCAGTCCAAGTCTAACAATGAGAAAGTCCTGGTAGTGAGTGCCCGGGACCCACACGGACGTTTGATTTACGTCGGCGGTGCTAATAGGAACAAAAAATCATTCTCCAACGGTGGGAATCGACCTGGAGCTAATCAGGAGGCGATGTCTATTAAAAAAACCGCTGAAATCGCGGCGGTCTTTGGACCCGAGTCTATAAGAAGTTGCAAAAGAACCAGCAGCACCTCCAGCATGCGGAGCTCTGTAAGCTTAGAAGCTGGTCTAGGTTATTTACCTTGAAGACTCTAGATAATTTTTTTTTTTATATCTATTGTTTAGTTATAAATTTAACTGTTGCGAATACTGTCTACTTGTATCAGGGATCTTTGCAATATTTAAGACTGTTATAAATTTTTTTTATCTAGTTCTGTTGCCATTGCACACTAAACAGAACCACAAATAGATAAAAAAAAAAAAAAAAAAAAAATGATATTCATGGAAATCTATTAGCATATTTATCTCTGCTTTAAGTGACCTGATTACTTTAATCAAACTTACAATACGGGTCTGTGCAATTATTTTACGTTTGTTATTTTAAGAAGTTTACTGTAAAACTTTATTATATATCACATTACTGTAATTTCATTCAATTTTATTACATTATCGTCTTATTAAATTAATAAAAATAATTACTTTCACACTCACTCCTTCAATAATTCTTCATCGATTTCCTGGAATTTTTTCGAATACTTTGTAGGAACGTCAATGATTTTCAAATTATCTACTCCTATTTCTTCCTCAGTTCTATAAAAAATATAATGCTATTAATAAAATTTATTTATTACTATTAATAATTAAAATAGTTGCTCAGTAAAAAGTAAGTACCTGATTAAAATATCAATAACATTTTCACAAGCTATAAGAGCAGCTTTATCTTTTTCCCACTTGTGATACTCTCTGAGTATCACGTAAGCATTTTTTTCCCGCATTATTTCTCGCGCTTCTCTAGTTGCGCATAATTGACAAAGTGCTTCCAGAATCATTATTCTAACAATTAAAAAATAAATTTAAACATGTAATAGAATTAAATAAAATTATCCAACTGTAAATTATAGAAAGTTTGCATACCTGATGTCTGGATCAGGTTCCCGCTCTTTGGTAGCAGGTAAATACTGTAAATCAATTGGCAACTTTTCATTGTCCTCATCGTCGAACTCCTCTGGGCCAGCAAGAGGCAAAAGCAAATGAGAAAGAATATCAACTTGATCGCTGAGAAGCCAAAGATGATTGTCAACATCAAAACAAATATTCTTTAGGGTTCCAACGATACCACCACGTCTTACTAGACTGTCTTTGTACTCGACGAAGGGAAGAAGCTTGTGAATTATGAGATGATCTCGGTCTGTCAGTCGCCTGATGAAAGTAATCGTTACTACAAAACCGTAATGCAATTTTTAAATATTCAAAAACCAGATTACCTTCTGACGATTTCGGATTGACTTAAATTACTGAGCATTGGCCCAAGATAATGAAGCTTGGCGCCTTTGGTGTTGTATTTATCAGCGTAAGCAAACGCGTAAACAATTTGGTCCCACTTGCAGTCAGCTTTCTCAATCAAACCAACGATTCGATCAACCAAACTCGCAAATCGTGTCATGTTTGACAGAATCATGGAGCATTGATCTGCAAGTGAATTATCTTTGTCTAAAATAAAACTGCAAGCAAAATGAATAATTGTCAACCCAAGTTTAAATCTCAGTAATTAAATTAAAATAATTACCTGAAGCAAACGTGGATAAGATTATCAGTAGGTCGTTGATTTAAATGACATTTAGAAGCTTCGGAAATAAGTAACAACGCTTTAGCACCAGCTTCATCACCAGATATATTTATCAAAGCACGTGCTGCGTCTCTAGCAACAGCCAGTCTCTGAGAATCAACTTGGCAGAGTAAAATAAATTGTTTTAAAATTTCCGGACAGCTCAGCAACATTTCTCTACCCTTGCTCGTGTTTGTAAGACCTGCAATTATATTTAATTAATAACCATGGACTTAAAAATAAAAAACCAGTACTTTGATTAATTACAATAATAATAATAATAGAACATACCAAGAATGTTTTCAACAGCAACAGCTTGGAGATCAAGTCGAGTGTCTAAATTTAAAAATTGTGTTATTTCTTTCAATGACTCCATGGTACCAATATCAATATAAATATAAATAATCTTGCTCCAATGAATTTATTTATTGCATTTAAAAAAAAATTAAATAAAAAAAAATGTGGGTTTCTTGAAACTTCTTTACTGCTTATGAGACCGCGTGTAACAACAACCAGCCAATGAAATTCAATTTTTCCCGTTATAACATCCGGAGTCCGGCTTCACCGATTGGTCAACTTGTGGCCCAGGTACGTGTAACCACCAGAGCAGTGCCCCGGACTTGAATCGCACGAGCACTTGGACGAGTCCATTTTTTCAAGGTGTGTCACGTATACCAAAACTGTTGTCTAAAACAAATTATTTAAACGAACGTGTAAATATAAATTAAAAAATCAAACGGAGACATTTTATCGAACACTTACGATAGCACAAACTGTCATCAAACAATAAATATATGTAAGAATGTTAAAAAATAAAGTAAAATATTTTAGTACGTGACGTTAATTGGTGAGTGTGCACTAAGCTCGACCACATGATGATGCTTACCCACCTAAAATACTATTTGGACTCAACCTCATTCGTGATTGTCCCGACAGTTCACAATCGGTCACCTGCATGTACGGGTCTCACTTTCTGTTTGTAAGATGTGTCAAGATTTATTGTACAACGAGGACTGTAAATTTTTAATAACTTCAAGTACATTTAAATTGCTAGTTAATTTTGAATTTAAATTTC
The DNA here is from genome assembly GCF_026212275.2 of Microplitis demolitor. NCBI lineage: Eukaryota > Metazoa > Arthropoda > Insecta > Hymenoptera > Braconidae > Microplitis > Microplitis demolitor. Next base: position 23,930,726 of record NC_068545.1, on the reverse strand, counting down.
AATTACGTAAATTTATTATTTTTCACGACGAGTTTAAAGTTAAGTTCAAGAGGTTATCATCAGGTAAGTGAAAAAAAATAATTTAAATAATAAACTAGTTGAACCAAACCTAAAATAATTAAATGCACTCACTTTTAAAAGTTATTTATGCTCTGTACTCAACTTTTCATACTCTTAGTCATCGTTTTTATTGCCAGTACCTAATACATATTATTTATTTACCTAAAATAAAAAAAATACTGAGCTAATTTATGTTTTCTCGCCTGGACTCTAGATTCGTGTGAGAAAAAAAAATTTTAAAGAAAATGTGGTTGGTGATTCCTGGTGGATAATTAAAATATTCCGAGGCTTGATAGGATTGTGTTGTTGGTATGTAATGTGTAATTGGTGATGCACTTGAAGCGTAGGCAAACGATTGATGAAATAAAAAAAAGTAAAATTATTTAAAAGTGATAATTAAATGCAATATGTAGTTGGATTGTTGTGTTGTATTCATCGGGGCAACCAAAAATAGTTAACAGACTGTCAAAAGGGATCGTGGTATGCTCGTGAAACCGGTCGAGAGGCTTCCCCGCGTCGTTTGGCTCTCCTTGGCGACGACGCTTTTCGTATTGCTCGTACTCGTGACGCATTAACTCATGAGGCTCTTTATTTTAAATTTTTGAATTATTATATAAAACTCTTCTTTAAAGAACACTCATAATTAGTCGAGAACAATATGCATTAATTAATCATTAATAGTTAATTGAGATTATCAGATAATTTAAAAAAAGTTTAACTAGCTCGTTACATAATTAAGTAATTAAACAGTTCGGTGAAATAATTTAAAATAGTTTTATTAAATAATTTTAGCATATAGATTACATTGTATGATTCATACTTTATAACTAAAAATACACTGAAATATATGTTCATTTACATATTCGTAATTTATAATAGTTTAATTTGATATTTGAATAAAATTATAATAATAAATCTTTAATTGATAAAGAGATTAACAGACAATAAAAAATTGTGTTTGAGTTTAATTATTTAAGTTGCTGGCAGTCGGTACAATAAAATCATATGATTCAATGTTTATTTTCTTTCTTTCTTTTTTTTTACATAGAAAAATATCTGATAAAAGTTTTTTAAATTAATTGTGCATCGGACAATGTACAGAGTAATTAAATAAATGAAAAAGTTAATGAAAAGTGGTTAGAAATGCGTGTACGGTCTGTTAAAATGTAATTACATTAGATACAATTGTTGGAAATAGAGATAACTTATGTACAAAGTCATTGATCTATTAATTTTAAATAAAGTTTATAGTTTTTTTATATGAAACTAAAGTTTGCTCACGTCTACTATAATTGTAGGATTTTTTTAATGATAAATTATGAAAAAAAAAAAAAAAAAAAATATTTAAAAAAATTGCACTTATAGTTTTTTAAATTTTCTGCATGTGCATATTTTTAATTTTTATTTTTTTGTATTTGATTTATTTAAAAAAAAAATCTGAAAATTTTTAAGTGTCTGTTATAAGATAATTATTTATTATCCTGATTAACAAGCATCTCATAATTTTTCAAATTATAAAAAGAAAAAACTAAAAATATGCATATGTAGAAAATTTTAAAAACTACAAAAGCAATTTTTTAAAATATTTTTTTTTTTTTTTTAATTTATCATTTAAAAAAGAATCCAAAAATTATTAAACGTTGGCTAACTTCAGTATCATTATTATTATGAGGTGAATGTTGCAGACAGTTAAATTTAAAATTATTAATAAATAGAGTAAATAATTAATAAAATAAAATTAACAAAAATGCGCATTTAAAAAATGTAATAATTAATAAGTGTATTTTTTATAAATATGTTTTTTTAATTATTTTTTCTATTTATTTATAATTTTAACTTTGTCTATCTGTTATATTCACACTCATAATTATTTAATTGCATATTGTTACGTTAGGTTTTTTTTTTTTTATTGTTTATTTACTTTTTTTAGTGAAAAATACTGGAGCTTAATCAATGCTAGCGTAGACAAAACTAAAATAAAAGAAAACAATATTGGTATATTTTTCTTTGGTTTTTTAGAGTGGTGGTGCAGCCAACTATATGGTGGCGTTGATTATGAACATATCAAGAGGTAGGATTATTAGTTAAAGTTACAAATAATGAGCCTCAAATAGTTTATCAGTTAAAAATAAAAAAAAAACACTAATTACTCATCAAGTTAACTCACTTAGCATAAAAGTTAAAAAGAATAGTTGGTAAATATTAAAAAGCACTTTGTAAAATTAAAAACTACATTGTCAATATCCATGCTGAGCTAATACTCTAAAAGCTAATGGACCTAAATCTATAAGATACAGCTTATGTATTATTCAGATTTAAATACCAATATACCCTTATATTTACTTGTGTATTGATGTTTATCAATAGAAAACAGGTGATCAGAGCTAAATAACGGAGTAATGCGATAATAACATTTATCCTCCGGTTACTTTTAACTTGTAAATTATTATTTTACTAAATTTAAACATTTTTTTTTTAATCTATTTGATATAATCTTTGCAAATATATGTGTGTACTTATATATTGAGACAAGAGATCAGTTCCGCTTTCACCCGCACTAAGAAGTGCAACCGATAAGCGGATAAAACTCTTCATCGATGAATAGTCCCGCCCAATCAACGAGCTATGCTCTCGTATTAATTTCATATATATACATATATATAAAAATATATGTATATATACCTCGCATTTGTATATTATAAACCATTTTACATTTCATGCACCGAACTATTCACTTTCCAACGTTCCTCTTTATATATACGTATGTATACATATATGTACATATGAGATATATATATATATATATATATATATATATATATATATATATATGCATACGTAACATATTATACATAGAAACGTACACAACACGGCTCGATCGACCGAGTACGACTGGCCCGTTCCCTTTTAATAATTTTCCCAGGAGCAGACTACACCATTCTTATTGTATATATTTATATATGTATATATAATATAATATAAGTATAATATAATAGTAACATGTCGGTTTCTATTTATCGTCTTGAGCGTCGTCTACTACGTCGTGGTCGTGGACACCGCGTCATAAACACACCGCGATCATACGGTCGCGGTCACGATGATAAGAGGAGAGGGAGAGAGACCGAGAGATTTAAAAAATGACAAAGAGAGAGGCAGTGGTGGGTGAGGTAGCGAATGGAGTAGGAGTAGCTCAAGTAAAATGGAGGAAGAGGAGAGACGAGGACAAAGAATTTAATGAGAGTATATGTATATGTATATCTAGGTAGGGATGCCCAAGAAAATGACTCGAATTTATTTTTTAAAAGTAGGCGTCGACTTTGTTACGTATACGTACAATAAATTCAAAATTCAAAATACATTTTAAAAAACTCAGATTCTTATTTTACTTGTAGCAAGAGTGAAACGGTTTTATTTTTTTGACAAATCCGCGGATTTATTTCTGCGGCTCGATCCTTTCTCTGATAGACACTAAGTCGATCGCACGGTATTGAAATATAAATGTACACGAAATAACGACGATATACTTTAATAGTGATAAGCGCACAACAGTCGAATGTACAGACAGAGTTTATACGGAGCTGGTTACGGCAAACGCCAAGAGAAAATCTAAGAGGGGCGCAGAGTCTCTTGCATTACCGAGTTCTACATTTATATACATGTATATGTATATGTACATATATGTATGACGTATATATTTAATACTTGGATGTAGTCGACGGTCGTTGGTGTGGCGATCGCTATTGAGTGTCGCGGTCCGCGCAGCCAGGGAATGGAGATCGAGAAGGAGCGCGTACTGGGAGTGGGAGTTTAAATGTAGTAGTGTTCGTGACGTATGTATGAAATGTAAGGGAATGTAAAATGTAATGAAATGGTTGGGTGGGGGTGGGGGGAATAGGTGTGATATGTGATGGTAGAGATGCAGTAGTAGCTAAGCGCGGTATTCCATCGAGGTCTTGGTGTCTTCTTAGCCAATGAGGTTTTATTTCTCTCGGAAAGCAACCAGTAACGTTGCCCGACAGATACGCAAGCAACAACGGCGCAGGTTGTCCGTGAAACGAGCCCGTACTACACCGATGAAAATTATCTGGCGCATGAAACGACAAACGCAATAACCCAACAACCAACATTCAAATCCATAGTTTTTTTCCATTTTCATTATTTATTAACTCTGTTATTTATACATACATATGTATATATATATTTAAAATAACCAGTTTATCACGTAGCAGTACTCTGCTCAACTTATTACTTATTTAAAATATATTTATTTGGCTGATAGTGTCTCACAATCACCAGTTTTATTACGGGATTAGTAAAAACTCGCGTCTAGTGCGACAACCGACGAAAATGCGGTTTTGCGCAGTTTCCATGACCCAGATTGACAATGGGGAGTTTGCTCGGTACACGGAACAGCTGTTGGCCGCGCTAACATGTCGGCCGGAGCAAGGAAGAGACGGCTTGGATATTTTGTTTACTGCGCGCGCCTCTTGGCGGCTTCGTACCCAACATTTTCAGGGCCGTAAATATTATTTTGTTGTTGGTTGGTATATTTATACGATTTATACTATTATATACTTGTGTACTTACACCACTACTGCACACCACTGTCTATCACTCATCTTATATAAATATATAAATATATGTGTAGAAGCGAAATACTGAATTTGAGAATAAGAAAAACCAGGGTAACATTAATGCCGCGGTGCTGCCAACGAATGCTCGCGCACCCACTTTTTTTTAATCCTTTTTCTTTCAAAAGCTCGCCGATGCCGCGCAAATTTCAGCCGATCCCCATCAACAATACAATGACTCGCTGCACTTTGTTGTTTCTCAGCACGTCTTTGCTTTTTTTTTTTTTTTTCTATTTTTTTATTATTATATTTACTTATGTATGCTAATTGTAAGTATCACAAATACCAACTGGTACTTGACAAATTAAAAAAAAACTCAGATTCCCTCCGAAATTTTTGAGTTTAATGACCTCGTCGACAGGTGTTTTTTTAAATTTATTTAGTTTACAGCATGCGCATTAATTTACTTCGAAGTTTTAAAAAATTATTTTTAAATTTCCCACCAAAAATTGTTTACTTATTTATTTATTTTTTTACAACCAGGCACTAAGTAAAATTGGCCATTACATCATAAGAATGACAAAGAATTGAAAAGATTTGGTTGGCAGCGCCGGGAGCCCGGTCACCACGGCGTCACTCGTTACGTTCCTGGTGTTGTCCCCCTCTCTGGGCGACGTCTCGCTATACACGACTAGTCAGTTCCTTGTTTGCCATACAAAATCCAATAGTTTGCCTTTGGTACTCCGAGCGTAAATATGTTAAAACGCATAAATAATTAATTTTATAATTATTTTACATACCATAAATATTTAAATAAAACAAAACAAACAATTCAACTCGTCGAGCAAAAAAATTTTACGACTGCTAATAAGGAGAGTGAGTAAAAAAAATTTTTAAATTTAGAAAAAAAAACAAACTGAGTCAAAGTGCTGTTGAAAAATGGACGTGATGGGATTAGGACACTGGTATTCACGTGGAGATAACGTCTATGTGTACGCCGCAAAGTTAAAATGCAAAGGAGAATAGTTATTTCCTGTTGACTGTTTTTTTTTTGGTGTTTGTGTGCCGTGTGTGAGAGCTGCTGTGTAATGCTGGACCGGCCTGTCTACGTACCAACGTTTAACTTATTATTTATCATAGAATAAAGAAAGACATTTAAATAGTTAATAAAAGTTTATTATTATTCCAGGAGATCAAGTATACGTATTTTTAATAACCCCAACGTCATCGTCGTGGTGAAAGACTATCAGCAGCAACAGCAGCAGCAGCAGTTACGCGGTTATTTTTTTGAAAGACGAACGCTCGAAAAGTGGCCCAGTCACGTAGACGAGTAACGTGTGAGGGTGTAAGGTGTGCTCCTGAGTGTCGGGATACGAAAAAAGGTGGTGATCTAGGAGTAGATCCAGGTTTCTGGTGGTCGTCAAGAGGCCCACCTCTCGCTTCCCTGGCTCAGCAAGTAAAGAGCACCGTCTGAGCTAACCAGCCAAGTCAGCAAGATTTAACTCCTGCTGTAAATGTGCGGTTCTTACCGGAGCACCAGCAACAAAAATTATAAACGAGTGTATAACGGCTGCTGCCGCGCGTTAAATGTGTGTAGTGTGTTATGTATTTACGAAGAATATATTGCGTAACGTCGACGGCCGGAAAACGTTCGACGCGTGTGGCATCACGGTGAACGAGAAATAATAACTTATATATATATACATATATATATTTAAAAAATAAATAACGTTAATGTTTAAAAGCTATTTCTTTGTATGTGTGTTCCAAGTTTATCTCGTGCTCTTCTGTACTACCACCAGTGTGTGTTTGGACGAAATTTTTCACGCGTCCCTTTGCGCGCAGAAACCTATCTACTACCACTGCTACACGACTTGTACATCATCAACACAGAATATCAGCAGCAGCAGCACCAGCAGAAACACTAATACCAACAAGGGCGGCCCCCCTCAATATCTCGTGTCTGCTTTGCCTTGTCCCCCACGACCGTGTGCATATATGTATAAATATATATCTATGTACGTATTGTATGTATGTGTGTGGGTTAAAGTTTCCTCGTGTGTGATCGTCCGCTTAGCTTTTGCCGGCAAATTTACTCCTACATTGTGAGTATACGCGTTTATTCTTACTCACCACCCGGAGCATAAACTCTGATGACATACTACTGCCTCTGGTCTTAGACTCCTGGTGGTCGTAGTGTCATCATCCGTATATTTTTTGCGATACCACTCTGGGTGAATAAATAAAAAAAATTTATCACTAAACTATTGGAAGAAATAAATAAATATATCCAAGATTATTTAAACGTGTGGTTAAATTTTCTACGGGAGTTTATTGGCGCGCTTCCAGATGGAAATTGGTAAATTATTTGGTTGTTTGTGAACAATAATTATAATTATTATTTAGGGATTATTGTATTGTGTGCGTGGCTATTACTGTTTAAATAATATATTATGTATTGAAGAATAATTAAATTAATGTAATTTTTATCTCACATATTTCAGAGCTGGTTGATTCACCCGATTGTACCTTCATCTGATAGGTAAGTGTCTTGTTATAAATTTTTGACACTGAAATACTTTCTATACTTTCTCTTGGTTGCCAGACAAGTTTTTTTTTTTTTTTTTTGTTTTTTTTTTTTCGTTTGTTACTGTTTTTGTTTTTATTTATTACAATAATTGTTTTTTTTTTCTTCTATTAAATTTGTTTAAAATAAAAATAAAATTTTTAGCTGTCGCTACATTATAATTTGTTTTATTGATACTGTCTGTAGAATTTCCAATGTAATTTGAAATGAAACGAGCTCGTGGGGTGGACGAAGTAGCAACGACAGCAGGAGCAACACTAAAGCATTCTACATTGGGAGGAGGTGGAGGTTTAGGAATTGGTGGATTAGGAGGTGGTGGTGGTGGTAGTATTAATTTGGAGTATCACTCAGCATCTGGGATAGGTGTTGGAGTTAATTCTGGTCAAACTGTAAGACCTATTACGTCTAAAGACATGCCAGGCAGCATACAGTTTGGAACAACCCAAACCCAGCAGCAATATTCTGGGGCTATTGTTGTACCACAAACGGCCCCATCGCCCGTCAAGGTAACATACAATCATCAATTGTTGTTGTTGTCTTTGTCGTGACTGCATTGTCTATGAGAATGTTGTGATTTTATGTGAATGCTAGTTATAAATAAAACACTTTTCACTATTTTTGTCCTAAATAAATGAATAATTAACTAAAATGAGACACAATTATCTTGTTTGAACTGATGCAGAGCTCATGAGATTGAACTTTAATTAAATGTCAGAGTGTGAATTTAAAAAAAAAAAAAAAATTATTGTTTGTTAAATGATTATCTGGTAATGCTAGTAAAAATGGTGTGTTGAATTGTCCTGTCAGACAATTAATTTAACGCTTAGAAAAATATTTAAAAGCCAGTGAAACATTAAAACCCTTTTCAGGCTAGTGGCATTGGCAGTAGTCTCAGTACCACGTGTAGCGGTGGGAATATAACCACTGGTATACTGCACAATAATACTGGTCTAGGTAGTGGTGTTGGGCATTGTTTAGGCCCTCAGCAACCTACACCAGGATCCCAAGTACAGCTACTTTTACAGCAATCACCAGTTATACAGCACAAGGTACGGCACCGCACTCTCATGAGCTCATGCATGGTTTGCCAGGATAGCTCATTGTGTTTCAATAAATTTTTATATAATTGCTCAGACCTTTATTATATAATGACATACTTATTAAATTTTTTTTTCCTTCATCCCCTTTTTATTTTTCAGGTGCACTCTACAAGTGGAGCACCATTACCGCCTACACCCCCTGGAGGTGGTGTTGGGGGTGGAGCTCAACAGAATTTTCAAAGGCTGAAGGTAGAGGATGCACTCTCGTACTTGGATCAAGTTAAATATAAATTCAGCGACCAACCCCAGGTAATTGTCCAAGTCCAATAATTTTATAATTTTAAAAAAAGGTCATAAATTTGATTATTTATTTATTGTTGATGTTATTCAGGTCTACAATGACTTCCTAGATATTATGAAAGAATTTAAATCCCAGAGCATAGATACACCAGGTGTTATATCAAGGGTCAGTAATTTATTTAAAGGGCACCCGGAACTAATCGTCGGATTTAATACATTTTTACCGCCGGGTTATAAGATTGAGGTTCACTCAAATGAGCAAGGGCTTGCTTTTCAAGTCTCTGTAAGCATGCCGAGTCCAACGTCAACACAGACGTCCATCATATCACAACACTGTACTGTTAATGTCGGTTCACCACCTGGTGCAAGTCCACCAAGTCAGCCTACAAAAGCACCATCGGTTCTTCACATAATGCAAGGATCGACAAATATACATCACACCATGGCGAATAATGTTACAAATAATAGTTTGACGGTTCACGCGACGTCTTCCCCACCGCCAATTCAACCTTATAATAATTCTCATATAACCGCAGCGCAAGCGCAAATTGTTAGTCAAGCATTGAGTCAAGCGCAGGACGGGGTTGTTCAGAACAGCACCAGTGGACAGACGCAGCAGAATCAACCGGTCGAATTTAATCATGCCATCAACTACGTCAATAAGATTAAAGTGAGTAACCATTACTGAACATACTTAAACTCTTTACGTCAAAGACAAACTAAACCGACATTTATATACCCACATGTTTATAAATTAAACAAATATGTTGTATATCTATGTGATATAAATTAAATATATGTGTCTATGTGTGTGTGTGTGTGTGTGTAAATATATTTGTTCTGTTTTAAATATGGATTTTTATTATTTCTGCGTAGAATCGATTTCAAGGTCAGCCAGATAAGTACAAACGTTTTCTGGAGATCTTACATACATATCAAAAAGAACAACGTAACCTGAAAGATGGAAATCATACTGCTGCTGGAAGTTGCAGTGGTGGTGGTGGAGTCGGTCCTGCTGGTAAACATCTCACCGAAGCTGAGGTATACAGTCAAGTTGCGAAACTCTTCGAAAATCAGGAAGATCTTCTTGCTGAGTTTGGGCAATTTTTACCGGATGCTACTAACCAGCAGAATTCGCTGGTAAGTTGCATCATTGATTATATTTAATTATTTATAAATAAAATAATATTTAAGTTTGAACTTTGTTAAAAAATTGCGTCTAATTGGTACTAGTCTGCCATGTTTCAGGGAAACAAAGCTGCGGCGGTTAACGATCACAGTACGATCGTTAAAAAACCGCTAGGACCAAAAGCATCGTACAACAATGCCGGGAATATACCAAGAGATCATCGGGGAGATCCAGTTGGCAATGCTGCGGTGAATCTTGATCGCGATGGAAGAGATCATCGGGATCGAGACCGTGAGCGTGACAGGACTGGAATCAGGGATATTAATAGTAGTCAGAAGTTTGGTCACAATACTGGTCAACTAAAGAGAAGTCCGTCCTTCCCATCGTCCGTGTCAACGGGTAACTCTCATCACGTGCCTCACGGACCACCTCCGCTTAAAAAACACAAAGTAGCAGCATCTGCTCGTGATATTACTATTGCTGAAGCCGGCAAATACGGTTCTCTAAATGATTATGCATTTTTCGATAAAGTGCGTAAACTATTAAAGTCTACGGAAGTATATGAAAATTTTTTGAGATGTTTGGTACTGTACAATAATGAAATTATATCAAAGTCTGAAGTGGTGCAACTGGTAATACCCTTTCTCGGTAGATGTCCAGAACTTTTACGGTGGTTTAAAGATTTTCTTGGTCATTTACCAGAGTCTACTGGTTTAACGTCAACTAATGCCACTGGTGGTGTTAATGTCGAGGCTCTTCCTAATAATGTTGTTAGAAGTCATCAGGACCGTCCTCAAGGTGATCTTGCTATGGAAATTGATTACACGACGTGTAAAAGATTAGGTGCCTCTTACTGTGCATTACCCAAATCGTATATTCAACCCAAATGTACTGGTAGAACTGAATTATGTAAAGAAGTACTGAATGATACCTGGGTATCCTTTCCTACATGGTCGGAAGACAGCACATTCGTCACGTCTAGGTAAATATTTTTATAATTTTAATTTATAAAATTATTAAATATATATTTTTTTAATTTTATTTTTAGAAAAACTCAATACGAAGAATTCATTTATCGCTGTGAGGATGAAAGATTTGAGCTTGACGGTGTAATAGAGACGAATTCAGCGACGATAAGAGTACTTGAGGGTGTTCATAAAAAAATGAGTAGAATGAGCCAAGAAGAGCTGCAAAAATTTAAATTAGATGATTGTCTTGGTGGGTGTTCGCCGACGATACATCAGCGTGCATTGAAGCGAATATACGGTGACAAAGCAGCGGATATAATCGATGGACTGAAGAAAAATCCAGTTGTTGCTGTGCCTGTGGTGCTTAAGAGATTGAAAAGTAAAGAAGAAGAGTGGCGAGAGGCACAAAAGGGTTTTAATAAAATATGGCGAGAACAAAATGAAAAATATTACTTAAAATCGTTAGACCATCAAGGCATTAATTTCAAACAGAATGACGTCAAAGCTCTCAGGTCAAAAAGTCTTTTTAATGAAATCGAAACTTTGTACGATGAGGTACTTGCTTTATATTTTTATTTAAACTTTATGAGTGGCGTAAATTTTTAATAAGTTTAATTTATTTTATTAACTGTTTGTATGTTATTTTATTTTGTTTACTTTAGCGGCATGAGCAAGTGGATGACACAAGTGGTGATAATCAAAATAACGGCGGTCCGCACTTGGTACTTGCCTATAAAGATAAATCAGTGTTGGATGATGCGGCAAATTTACTGATTCACCATGTGAAGAGACAAACAGGAATTCACAAAGAAGAAAAAAAACGAATTAAAATTCTTCTCAAGCATTTCATACCTGATCTCTTTTTCCATCAGCGTCAAGAGTTAAGTGACGACGAACGGGATGACGATGGTAAGCTAAATTTATTCATTAATCCTACAGTCTATTTATTTTCTTATTTTTATTTTTTTAATTATTATTTATTTATTTATTTATTTAATAGAAGAAAAAGAAGAAACCGGTACCGCGCCGTGTGGGAGCGGGTCACAAAGTCTGACAGCATCAACGTCGCCGGTAGGCGGTCTTCAAGGTACGAGAAATAAGACATCACAATCGTCACAAAATTCGTCAATTAAATCAGAGCAAGATCTTAAATTACCGATCCACGCATTATCGACTGATCCTGAGGAGGCTTATACGCTATTTATGGGTAGCAATAGCTGGTATCTATTCCTGAGGTTACACCAGATACTGTGTGAGAGGCTGACGAAGATGTACGATAGAGCGATGGTACTTGCCGACGAAGAGTCGCGGTATAAACAGCAGAGAAAGGAGAGCACCGCTGTTGCATTGAGGTTAAAGCCAAAAAGTGAGTAATTGTTACAAATATTTGCTAAACATATCGATAACTTTCCTGATCATTGGTCACGTCTTATTTATTTTTTTGCTAACCCGTAGGTGAGGTTGAAATAGAAGATTATTATCCAGCGTTTCTTGATATGGTGAAGAATGTGCTCGACGGTAATATGGAGAGCACAGTGTACGAAGATTCACTGAGAGAAATGTTTGGTATCCACGCGTATATTGCTTTTACCTTGGACAAAGTAGTCACCTATGCTGTACGACAGGTAAGAGTTATGACAAATCAAAATTTTTATCATTAAATTATTTGTCCGGGTTATCGTTTAAGTAAGCTCGTATTAAAATAAAGTAAAGCGATATATTAAAATGCCAGTGTGTGTGTTGGTAAACGGTTTAGTTATCGCGTGACGTTCAATGACATTGCCTCTACCAGCTGGCTGATTGGAAACTTTATTTAACCACATTATTATCGCTGTCATAATAATAATTATTATTACTATTATTTTATATTTTATTTATTTATTTTTTGTTCTTTTTGTATGCGCAGTTGCAGCATTTGGTAGTTGACACAATATGTCAACAGTGTATGGATCTATTTCAACGAGAACAACGTCAACCTAGAGAGAGTAACGGTGCCGGTGGTCTTTGTGCCACTGCGTATCAACGAGTGGCCGCTGAAATGGCTTATCAAAGGAGAGCTGAAAAAGCAATGGCCGAGGAAAATTGTTTTAAAATATATATTGTGAGTATTTATTAGTTATTTGTTTATTAATAAATGCGGAATTTTGTAATGAAAAATGATGAATTAAAATTTCAGTACAAAAAAGAGTGTAAAATGACAATTGAATTATTGGATACGGAAGGAGAGGAAACGGCTGACGGTTGTAACGAGAGAGAAAGAGAGGAGGTGAATACAACTGAAAAATGGTCGACGTATGTCGAGAGATTCTCGACGCCGATCGCACAACCCAGTCCGAAGGAAACATCGACATCACCGAACAATGAGCCAACCACCAATCATCCTGTGAGTAGCGACCAGGCAGCAAGGGGGGGAAGGGGCAGAAAGCGCAAGAACACTGACATTAATAAGAAGGTATAGGATCCACGACCCCTTATCATCAAATCATTGCCGCCATTGTAGCTTGCATTCGTTCGTTTATCCCGTAATTGTGAATTGCAACCGACAAAAAGTAATCACCAAGAGTTTAATGCGTCGTTAAAAAAACAAAAAAAAAACTATAAGTGAACGCCTACCATCACCATTACCAACGAACATTTATAATTTATTCTAATCTGATTCTTTCGACTATCGTATCGCTCATATACTCTGCTACGGCACCATCTATTATTCAGATCGCCGTTGCCGCCTGTATTATCAGTATTTTTTTTTTTTTTTTAATCTTCTACAATATCTATTTTATTTTTTTTTTATTTATTTTTAATTTACAACATAAAATCACCATTCGAGGGTTCTGTCGTCTCGTTGTAAAATTTCCGGTGAAGATAAAAAAAATCATCAGCTTTCAGTATAACATACATTAGAAAATATACTAACTATATATTTGTCATACTCTGTCCGCAATATTTAAAAATCGTCATTATTTTTTCATATTTATCATATCATTTAAATCCGATCATCGGCATTCCGGTCTGTGCTTTCTTGCCCCTATTTTTTTTTTTTTTATTTTTATGACAATTATTATTATTATTATTTACTTTTCTATGTACATTTATTTATTGTTATTTTTTTTTTAATTATTTAAGACCAATAATTTTTTATATCAATTTTTTTTACTCACTATGTAACAAGAATTGATGTTGATTGTGTCCGATTGTTTTCAATTAACAGCCAATTCAGTAGATACTCAGTATCATCAGTACTCTTTTTTTTTTTTTTTATCTAACGTCAACAATAACTTGGAAGAAAAAAAATGAGTAACAATTACTTCTAATGTTATTTCATTATCGGTTTTATTTATATTAAACTAAAAGTTTGTTTTTGTTATTTGACTGTAATTCAATTTCAGTCATTACTCTCTCTGGTGTTTTGGTGACTTTTCTATTACTAATCTTAATGTAAACATATCTAATTAATTTTTAAATTTATCAAGTACTAAAAAAAAATTACAGTATTATTTTTTTTTTTAGTTGAACAACTTTATTTTTGTTTGTTTTAAAAAAACAAATGTCGTTATTTATAAGAGAAAAAAAAACTGACGATTTTTAAATCCGTCTAAAATCAAAGCGAGCATGCCCGTAAAAGAGTACATATATATATTTATTTTCGAGGTGACAAAATTAGGACTTGCTAACACGGGATATTTTATATTTATTTTTCTGCATGGATAATCAAAGTCTTTCAGTACATATTGCGCTGGTGTTAATTTTTAAAAATAAAAATAACAACACTTGTGTCAATGAAAGATGTAAAAATAAAAAATAAAAAAACATTTTTTTCTTATTAACACATTTACCGTTAGTGTCAATGCCCGGTAAATATAAATATTGTCAATAATTATAATGTATTGAAGGGTCTGACACAATAATTTACGGTCAGTGTGTTAATTATTAGTGACGCGTCTTTCGCACGTGCAGTAAAATTTAAAAAAAAATGTTATGTTCTATAAAATTACCCATAATAATAATTATTATTATTATACGTTGTAAGAAATCAACGCAAAAAAAGTCGGAAACAATTCACTATTGATGAGCGAGCCAGGCAAGCGACAAACGCGAACGATTGACTGTGACTCTCAAATAATATTTAATTATTTCAATATATATATATATTGAGAAAAAAGTATAAATATATAAATGAATACGTAGATGTATTTAAATAATTAGGCGAGAGGATTTGTGTAAATATATAATTAATAATTTAAAGGATAATAATTAATATTAATGTACATAGTTTTTTTTATACGTATCGCGTTAATTCCATTTAGGGTTTGATAATTTTTGTTGTTATTAATAAGCGGGTAAAGAAAAATAATTATTAATTATTTAAAACAGTCTCTTCGAATAATTATTTAAGTGACGAACTGATTGTTGCACTAAACAAAAGTATCGTAATTATATATAAATAACAAAACGTAATTGAAACTCTACGTCGTTTAAAACTGTATGAAAATATTTTTTTTACGCGAAAATCTGTGACTAGATGGAAGTTTAAACTATTAATGATAATTAATATTTAAACATTAATACATCATTTTAATTATTTATAACATGGCAATATATTGAAGATCTCAGCAATGTTTTTTTACACTTTTTTAAGTGGTAATTATAAAAAAAAAAAAAAATATTAAAAAAAAAAATAAGAAAAAAAAATAACAAGCAACTGAAACAAAAAATAACAAAAAGTTCAAAGTAAATTTATATAAGTTAATAAAAAAAATTTTTCATGTTAAGTAAATTAATAATTTGTACAAAGTTGTGACACGAGAGTGGCCGTGTCAAGTGATAAATTGACATTTCGATAAAAAAAAAAAAGATAAATAGTAATTTTTTAATCACATGGCAAAAAAAAAAATTTCTAAGAAATTTTATTAATACGAAAAAAAAATTTAATTTTTTTAAAAAATTAATTTATAATATTTATGTGTTTAAATTTCGGGTGTTTTAATTAATTAAATTATAAATATTAATTAAAATTAATGCACCGTTGCCACTAATTAATTCCTGATAGAATTGCCGTCGTTGATTTTATAAATTCGAGCCATTCGTATTTAAAAAAAATTGGAAATTATAAAAAAGAAAATTTATTATTTATTTTTTTAAAGTTTTTTTCTTTTGGTGCAGCGACTGCACGTTAAATCCGTCTGAATGACGTTAAATCATGAAAAAAAAAAAAAAATAAACGTAGAGATTTAGAGAAATGGGATTTTAAAATAAAAAATCTTTGTTTAGTTTATAAAAAAAAAAGAAAACATGTAAAGTTATAAAAAATTTGTCTTGCATACCTGCCGCAGGTCGTGCGGGATAATTGGCAAGTAAGATCTCGTAATCTTGCCCAGCAATTGATACAAAATTAACATAATAACAAAACTCTCCGTGTAAATAGGATAAATATAATTATTAGTTTACGAAAACCAGATTCAAAGCAACAGAAAACAAAATATTATTATTATTATTATTTAAAAAACAAAGAGATAAATGATAAATTTGTATGAATTGCCGCGTAGACTCTGCTCCGAATTTCCCGATCCTCATTTTCAGACACTTGTAACATATTTTCATCGAGACTAGTCCATCGTCCGTACTTTTTCGACAGTAATGTTAATGTTGTGTATCTACGATAATTATTTACGAATGAGTGAATGAAGAAATTACGCATTTCCCTTACCCTCTCACGACTTTCCCTTTATATAAACGAATTTTAATCTCTATATATATATAAGAGTATATATATATTTTGTAACTGTAACTGTATATGAGTAAATGATATATACATCAATATAAATATATATATATATATAAAAAAGAAAAAAAATGATAAACAATATTGTATAGAAGAGAGATATTGAAATACATGAACGATGCTTTTAAAAAAAAATATATATTTATCGTCTAACATCATTTTTGTACCACTAAATATTTTGCTTTTTGATCGTTCTGATTTATTAGTTTTTTTGTTGTCATTTGCTACCAACTTTTTTTTCAATTTTTTTTTTGCAATTTACCCGCAAAGCTTTTTTTTTTTTAATTACCCACAAATTTATGAAATATCCTCGCTTTTATCTTTGCATTCCTTGATTTAATTATCGATTTAAGTAATTTTATTGTTTATATTTAAATAACATATATATTAATATTTATGATAATAATAATAATACATATCTCTTTTCTAATATAATAACGAACAAGACTTTAGTTCAGTTTTTTTTTTTTTTGTTATTTTTTTTTTATTTTTTTTTTTTTTTATTTTTTTTTTTTTTTTAAAGACTAATTTAAAAATTAAGTGAAATCGACCACCGAAGATTGAATGGGATTAAGTGAATCTATAAATCAATTGTACGTGTTCTATAAAAAAAAAATTTTTAATGACTTTAAATGTCAGAGAAAAAAAATTAAATAAAAATCGAGGAAAGGAGCATGGGCTCATAAAATAATCAAGTAGGTGCATTTACAACACTTGCACCGATTTTTAAAATTAGGTGCACACCGATTGATTTATTTTATTTATTTTTCTACTAAAAATTAATTTAACATTTAATTTATTAATTACTTATTTATGTCAGTAATTTTATTTAAAAAAAAAAAAAACGTGAGATAAATCGGCCGGGTCTACGTACGAAGTTGCGGTTTCCTTTAAAATGTCTCGATGAAAATATGACCGATAATTTTTTTTATTATTTATTGATTTATTCTAAAGTTAAATAATTACTAACTACTGTTTGAAGTGTCAATTCGATAAATTTAGGATCTTTGAAACCTTCGTTCTAGACCCTTCCGATTGATGAGGAGCACGATTGATCCTCGACTGATGATTTAATTATCTTAATTACTCTATTTTCTTTATGTCTTTTACTGCATTGTGATAAATTATCTTCTTAATATTCTTGTTTTTAACAAAAGAATGTCGTAAAATTCGCTTGCATTATTTCATATGCTTACTGCTGTCAACTTTAAATTTCTTCATTTCATTACCGAGCATGCAAATCACCTTCATATTGACCAAAAAAAAAATAATTACGAATCTTAAATAAAATCCTACAAGTTAATTCATAGCAATGGCTGTGACTGAACAATTAGTGTCAGATTTTAAATTTATTATATAGAATAGATATTTTATTATTATTATTATTATTATTATTATTATTATTATTTTATCTAGTAAACTGACGCATCCTTTTTTAAAATAATTTATAATTTAAAATTAATGCATCTATTTTATAATAAATATAGTTAATAGTTATGATAAATAAGTAGACAATTAATTAATTAATTATTATTATAACTAAATAAAATAACAAATGACAAATAATAATAATTGTTTTAGATCGAAGGAAATGGTTGGAGTTCACTTGGAAAAATTTGTGCTGGTCGCAAGCCCGTATTTTTATCTAGAAATATCAGGCAGTGGAGAAAACATTCTGGAAGAATCATGAAATCTTTACGCAATAATCCTGATAAAAATTCCGAGTATGTATTTATTTAAATATATGTATTTATATATCTTAATTTATTAAACAAATGTAATTAATAAATAATTTATTTATTGAAGCTCTACTGAAGGTGAGAAAACGGAACAGGAAATGGATGTAGATAGTGATGTATTAAAAAGCCCAGCGACGTTAAGAACGACTGGGACAAATGACACTGGTGATATCATCGCCTTGGATGAAACTCAATGTACATTTAATCCAAATAGTTATCATATGCTCTATGTTGCCAGCAAAGAGGCCTTTCTGTATAAACAAAACTCATTTACGCGAGCGAGAGAGGTGAGGAAATTAATCCCTAATTTTTTATATTTTTTTCGTCGGATAAATTCATAACATTAATTGAAAAAAAAAATAACTGTATATTATTTTATTTCAGTCTCACTTGGCCGTGACAAAGAATCTTAACAACAAATTCCACGGGTGGCTGCAGAAGTGGGTGGCGAAAAACGTACCAGACATTCAGCACCAGTCGTGCATTGACTGGCTGATGGGTAGATATGAGAATCTAATTCCCCACAGGACACGAGTGATTGTTGATAACGATCAGAGTCGGTCTCCATATCGGTCTTACAACCGCTACAGAGTAGAAAGATTAAACTCCGAGTCGTCTGCTTCGGAACAACTGACATAGTTTTCCAGAAATTAGTTTATTTGTTAACTCGTGACAACTAAATACGTGATGATTTTATTTTAAATAAATAAATAATTAAGTAAAAATAAACACTGGTGTGACTATTGGTGGTATTGAATTTATGAAGGTGCGTGTGTGCGAGCACAAACTTGTTCCGAATATTTTTCTCGGTAATTTATTATTTCTCATCAGTGTGATATCAAGAGTAAGATATGATTTATAAAACTATTGTACAGAGACGTTGTGAAAGGCCTTGACTGATAAATACGTCCCCCGTTTAGTTTTTACAACATCTCGCGAAGCAATATCTATATAGATTCAATTAGAAAATTATGTAATTAAATAATGATAAAATTTATTATCTATACTTTCCTTAAACTATTATTATTACTACTATTATTACTATTATTAATTATTATTAACTATTATTATGGCAAAAAAGTATATGTATCTATAAGTAATTAATAATTACCGATATTTCTTAAACATTTTATAAAATGTTATTAAAATCTTAAATGCTCAATTTACGTAAATGACAAAACGTTTCCAATTTTGTGATAAACTGATTGTTTTTTTTCTTGTCATTTATTTGCATTCCATATTATTAGATTTTTTTCTTCTAATATTGTTTTGAAATTTTTTTTTTAAATTATATAAATAGTATTTATGTTTTTTTTTTTTCTTTTTTATTTAAATAATAATTAAATTACAAAGACTTTTCGGAAGCTAAATTATATCGTAATGATGATAAATAAATAAATGAAACGTTGCTTCAATTTGTATTAATGGACCTTATAATTAAATCGTTAATGAGGACAATCACCTCTTTCGAAATACTCAAACAGTACAAGATGTCATGGCCTTAATAGAAAATTAAAATTTATAAATCCGAGTGGCGTACAAATATATTAATCTATTTATAAATAAATAGAAATATATATTTATATATTTCTATTTATTTTTATCAATATTAACTATTAAAAATTAATATAGACTATTAGCTTGTTTTAAATAAATATATATATAACATATATATTTAAATTCGATGACTTAAATATATTCACAGATAAGCATTTTTGTTTTTCTTTAGTATTTATAAAAAATATCAAGAATATTAGTCTGAATTAAATTTTTTAGATAAATATATTGTCTATATATTATATAATATATACTGTAATATATAAAACGGATTTGAAAAATAATGAAAATATTATAAAAACTTGCTGTCATATTATTTTTTATAAGTATTGATTTTTTATGACAATTCTAAAGTATTTTGACTTGATGTAATTTTTTTTAGTAACTTTATTATCGTTTCTGTGTAACATAGACTAATTGTCAATGTCAATTTTCTTAAGTGTAATAAAAAATAATAATTAGATAAATGATTGTAAAAGATATATTTATGTTTCATTACTTTTTTTTAAATTTTTTTTTTACCTGAGTTTTAGGAAAGTGAGATATTATTTTATTGTTATTTTTTAATGGTAATTTTAATAATAATGATGAGATATAAATATTGACAAGCGTTTATGTGCGCACACACGCGCAGTTGGTTTACTTGTAAATTTATAAATAACAATTTTTAATAGCGATAATAATTAATTATATATTATATAGATTTATAATTCCATAATATTGTACAAACAATACAAGTAATTCTATATATTAATATATAAATATTTAAATACAACATAATGAATATCGAGTACATGCGTGTATAATAAATTTAATTACAATTACAATTAAAGTAATTGTTTTAATGATTAATAAGGATAATAATTAAAAGTATTGCGGATAATTCTCTCGACTTATCCGGAAATCATCAGTTGCTGTTATATATTTATCTGTATAAAGTATGATGATGTCTGTTGAATATGTGCTATTAATTAGCAATTGATTAAGTAATTAATTGTTATTATAATAAAGCATTTTTTACTGTACGGTATAACACCAGTAGCTAATTTTTCAAATGATTTAAATCTTTAATTATAAATTGGAAAAATAGTCTAATGGTAATTAATATTTCTCATGTTAATTATTTTTTTAAAATAGAATAATTATTATAAAAATGAAAAAAAAAACGTTTATTCGTTATGGTTGACAGTCGTATGCCTCTAACTTCTTGCACTCCAACACTCGAGTTTTTTGAGCAAGTAGGATTAATAACTGGGTCTTTTTCTTTACTTAGCTATTAAGAAATAATAATAAATAAAGTTTAGCATAATGAAAAAGTTAAAATGACAAACAATTTGGTATTATCTTAAGTTTTTTTTATTTTTAACACCACTTAACAAATTGTAATTTTTTATTTTATTTATTCATATTGAATTTTTATTACATGAGAGATATCTCCCAAAATGAAAAATATTTTTTCAGCAATTTGTTTGTGTCTTTAGGAATTAGCCTGAAAAAAAAAAAAAAAAAAAAAAAAAACATTTTACAGCATTACAATAATTTATTAAAATTATAAAATTTATATATTTGTATTTACTTGAATTACGTCATTTGTTGCGTCTCAAATTTTGATGTCTCACAGACGTCAAATAGGCAGTTTTAAATTTACGTCAAATTTATGTGAAATTTGACGTGAAAGAGAGCTGAAAAGTTGACATTGAAATTTTTTATGTGTATCGTACAGATCAGTTATCTGGGAAGTTACAGGCAATTTTCTGTCAACTTAAAGGTAACTGTTTGCTTTCCAACATTTTCCTTTAAGTTGCCTTTAAAATACGGCAGTAGCTTGTAATTAACTTACGGTTAAGTTGGCTATCAGGGTTGACGCCAGTTTCTCGCCAACTTGGCTATGAGGATTGCGGTTAAAGTGGCCATCAGGGTACATCACTGAAATCGACTGTCAGCTGATAATCACCCGTCGATATAGTAGATTCGACTAAGTAATAGAAAATACTGTAAGAATTTAAACAACCCTGATAGCCAAATCGGCCCGAGGCCTCGGCCAACAATTACATGAGATCTGAGACATTCTTACTTTACTGCCCAAGGTGTAAAATATACTATTTTGTGCTCAAATTCAGGTTGCATTTTTCCACTTTTTTTAAAACTTTCAATAAAATCTTGGATTTACTCAGTTCTAATTTATAATTCAAATTTCTATTTAATACCTTCAAAAGGTTGTAATTTAATTATAATAGAAAAAACAATTTAATATTATCTTTATTTTTTATTTTATTTTTTTCGTTTTAATTAAAAAATCATACCATTAATTATTTTATCAGAAAATATTAATTTTTTTTAGGTGAGTGACATTTAATTGAATCATTAGAGATTTTTAATTATTTTATAAAAAATAGGGAAATGATATCTACAGTACCGATGTTTAATAAATAATTTACAACTTCACAGAGTTCGCTGTCGGCAGTAAAAATTTTAGTTGATGTCTTGCATCATGAGCATGATCCTCAGCCCGCTGCCATTGTGCTCAATAGACCCAGCACAGCTCGCATTTCGCGTTTTATTTAACTTCTGAGTTATCTCGTAGTATTAATTTAAACCGACTACCCCCTGGGCATTTAATCGCGTATTTATTTAATCAACTATCAAGCCTATTTATATATTTTTAAAGAATTCTTGGCCATTAGTCGCTCCCGTATTGATGCCTGCCGTGAGTTTTTGTTGAAATAAAAATTTTCTAACGTTTCCGTAAATTAAACTGTGACACGTTCGTGATTGTTCGCGATCGAAGTTTCCTGAACAAGGCCACCAAGGAAATTTTTCACAAAAAGCGCCCAGTACTTACCACTTGCACTTGCGTTAAATTACATCGCTCCTTTTTTCATAATTTATTTGCGTTCATTAAAAAGTCAAACTACATAACAAATTAAATTTATTTATAATAAAATATCAGAATGGCCGATGAAGTTATGGAGTTGGACATGGATGCTAACGACGAGATTATAATATCCGACTCAGATGATTATCAATCCGAGAGTACACCCGAAGAGTGAGTTATCTTTTTTTTTTTATATAAATATACATTTATTATAATTATACTTTATTTATCAAACATGGTCATATTTGCCCACGTATTTCATTAACGTCAACATGACTCTGTAGTTTGTATATCAAAACGTTTTACATAAATGCTGAATCTATTATGTCTCGCTCGTAGTTAATTTATTAATTAATTATATTTCTAATTCTAGCTGCTGTCTAAAGACTAATTGATAAAATACATCCACTTGTGATAACTCTCATAAGCTTAATTATTTTATCAATATCCAATATCCAAGGCCATATTTATTTATTAAGCAATTATTTATTGTAATAATAATAATTATAATTATTTATAAATTACAGACTGGCTGAGCTTCAAATCGAGGAAGCCAAGAAATATTACATCGACAAACAATATAAATCAGCACTGGCATGTTATTCAAAAGCTATAGGTAATTAAAATCAAAATTTTAAATATCGCACTGATATATTTATTTATTATTGATTATTTTTATTTATTGTGTTCAGAGCTTTGTCCCAATGTATCAAAGTACTACGGGAATCGCGCCGCATGTTATATGATGCTGGAATTATATCGCGAAGCTTTAGCTGACTCGAGAAAAAGCATCGAACTGGACCCGACTTTTGTCAAGGTGATAATAAATAATTTTATTATTAACTCTAATAGGGTAACCATGTTCCAGGTTTACGGGTGCTGAAAACACCGACATGGGATTAGGGTTAATTTATTTGGTGGAGTAATAGTAGAATTATCAGTAAGAGAGTTATTTAATTGCAGGGATACACAAGAACTATAAGATGTTGTTTGAAAATGGGTGAAATTGTGGAAGCTGATACTCTATTAAATAAATTGAACACAATTGATCCAGCAGCGGGGAAATTAACGGCTACGGAATCACAAGAGCTGAGTTATGTCCAGCGTTATCTTAGGGAAGCGAACGCTGCACTTGAAGCTAAAGATTATCGTAAAGTAAATATTTATTTTTTACTCAATAAATTAAATTAGCTGGGAGTAAAGAAATTGATAAATTGTTAAATAACTTGTAGGTTGTCTACTGTATGGACCGTTGCTGTGATGTCAGCAAATATTGCCCGCGATTCAAGCTGATGAAAGCTGAAAGTCTTACTCACTTGGAGAGGTATCAAGAGGCTCAAGAAATAGCAAAGTATGTATTTATTTTAAAATTTTTTTGTTACATTATTTTTGGATTCCAGATTAAAGCGAGTGAATAATTAATTATAATCTAGTTTTTAAATTTGTGCAAAATTATTTAATCGATTAACACGATTTTTATATTTTTGTTACAGTGACATTTTACATTTGAACAGGTCAAATGTTGACGCCACTTATGTACGAGGTGTGTGTTTGTATTACCAGGATAATGTTGACCGGGCATTCGCTCACTTTCAAGAAGTTCTCAGACTTGCACCCGATCATGTGAAAGCTCTGGAAATGTACAAGGTATGAAAAATAGTAATAGATATTTTTAAAAAAATTAAATGATAGATTAAAGAGGTTTTTTTTTTTATTTGCACACAGAAAGCCAAGCTGTTGAAGCAGAAAAAAGAAGACGGTAATGTCGCTTTCAAAGCAGGTCGGTATCAGGAAGCGTACAATCTTTACACAGAGGCATTGACAATCGACCCTCAAAATAAAATGAACAACACTAAGCTTCATTACAATCGTGCGTTGACTGCGTCTAAATTGGGACGACTAAATGAAGCGATAACGGAGTGTACTGAAGCCCTCAAAATCGACGAAAATTATTTAAAAGCCATATTAAAGCGCGGCGCCTGTTATATGGAGCTCCAGGAGTACGAAGATGCAGTGCGAGACTACGAGAGAGCTTGTAAGATAAATAAATCACGTGACAACCGACGACTACTTTTGGAAGCTAAGGAAGCGCTGAAACGATCTCTGAAAAAAGACTACTACAAAATTCTGGGTGTTGAGAGAACGGCTTCCACCGACGACATCAAGAAGGCGTACAGGAAAAGAGCGTTAGTTCATCACCCAGGTACTGATTCCTTTTAGTGTTTCTTTAATTAATAAATAGATGGTTTATAATTATTTAATTTACAATTTATTGTTTTACAGATCGGCATTCCAGTGCTTCGGACTCAGAGAAGAAAGAACAAGAGAAGAAATTCAAAGAAGTAGGGGAGGCCTACACCATCCTCTCAGACCCCAAGAAACGCTCAAGATACGACAGAGGAGGTGACATGGAGGAGTTCGAAACCGGTTTTGATCGTAAGTATTATTTTTTTTTATTTATTTTCAACTCCACAGTTTATTTATTTATTTATTGACTTAATAAATAAATATACTAGTGGGGTACTCGTCGATTTAATTAAATTGATACTTTCATTATTCCAGTATCAAACTTCGGTACTGACTCAGCGTTCGCGGCGTTCTTCACAAAACCTGATGGCGGCGGATTCCACTTCCAGTTTGCCGGTTCAAATGACTCATTTCCATTCTGATGCCAGAAATCACAAGACGAATATTTTGAGATATAATAAATTACTACAATTAGTTACCGATATATTAGTTATAAACCCAATTAAAAACACACACTCACACACACACGGTCTATTGTCTGACGAAATTAAAAGAGCTCGTGTGTTCGACTGTTTTACTGTAATTAATTATAATGATGGTGATGATGGTAATAATAATAATAATGATAACGGTAACAATAATACTGACTTGATAATTAATATCAACTCATCATTACTCAGTATAAAAAGTTTGAAGACACAGTTACATGGTATACTGTTTGAAATATCCAATAAAATGACAACTTGTATACTTTTAAAGTACGTGTAGTTTTAGTAATAATACATTGATAAAAAAAACATTTAAAAACAAAAAAACATTAGAGAGTAATCCTATCGTGAATTGCGTTCGATTTTTAAAAAAATAATTAACTATTTAACTGGCAATAGAACAATAATAGTAATCATGTAATTAATTATTAATCATATATATTTAAATTATGAAACTTGACTGTGCAGTCATCATACATTTAAATGCAGGTCTATGATAAAAAAAAAATTTTTGTCTTATTTACTTATTTTTTTTTTAGATTGCTATAAATAATTGGAAGCTGACGTAAAAGTTTGGGTAAAAAAATATATGATTAGAAACTAATTGGAAGGATTATTATATTTATAGGAACAAATTTCAATTGTATTATATTTTTTTATACTGAAAAAAATTATTGTAAATTTAATTTAAGACTTGATTTTTTTTTTTTTTTAAGAAATAAGAATGTATATAATTTTTTATAATTGATAAATGATGAAATGTCAGTGAATTGTTGAAGTAGAAATCTTGTAGTGATAAATCAAAGCCTACTGTCGTTTATATATCCCAGCTATTTTTCTGACCGTTTAAAATGTGCATAGTCAATGAGCCCAAATATCATCATTAATAATAATTATAATTATTAATAAAAAAAAAAAATTATATCAAAGATGACTTCTTGTAGAATTGATAGTTGAGCGAGGGATTACTTATAGGAAAACGATAAATTTTTTATACATTACCTGCTAGGAAAACTTGAGAAGAATTTTTCTTCTTTAATGGAAAACTAATAAACACTATACATTATTATTAATTTCCAATAAATTAATAGTTTAAATCCTAGAGCATTGTTTTATTTTATCCATACCCAAAACATTCAATTTTAAATTTTATTGGCGGGAAAATAATTTAGTGTTAATTTTTGAATTTTTTTTAAACAAAAGAATTAACAGATCAAAATTAGCTACTGTTTTTTTATTTATGACAGCAACATTTCTATTTTTATTCAGATAAATTTATGAGCGCAGATAGCGCGAAATTTAAAAGTCCATTGTGACCAGAATGCAAACGAAACCCCGACGTTTAAAGGAAGAGTCGCTTTCCCCCTGGGATGACTATACGTAAGTATACAAAATATATGAGATATATATATATATATATCGTAAATACCTATAGTCTTAACAAAAAAAGTATAGGTTAAGTTACTTTACACTAGTTTGTAACAAGTAACAAGTTTAGGTTTAGTTTGTACTTTACAATGAATAATTATAATTATAAATAAATTAAAAGCACAAAAACTTAATTTCTAATTACCAAAAAAATGGTAATAAAATAAAATTTAATGAATACCCAAGCACGTGGAAAAAAAAAATAAATTGTAAGAATAAATATTTGTGTAGAGTAATGTCAAGATTTAAGAAACAACATATTGACAGTTGCTTATAAATATTAATAATAAATTAATTATCTAAAGTGATCCAGTTATTAATTGGAGTGTCAGTTGTCAAGTTTTGTATTTTTTAGAATTTAAAATAATTAATAAACTAAAAAAATGAATCGCTATCCGAAGAGAACTCCGTACTCGATATTTACACAGAAACCAAACAAGAAAAGACGAAAAGCAGACGAGGTAATTTAGATAAATAATTATTGAAGTAATTAACAATAATTTCAAATTATTTAATTAATTTTTTATTTTTTTTAAGGATATTTTTATGTGTGACGAAGTGATTGTTCTTGATGACGACGACGATGATGACCCGGTGATAATAACTGAGAATATAAACAAGAAACCTGGCAATGATATTCCTAAACCATCAAACCATCAGTTCAGTAATGGGCCAGCCCACAGAAGAGCTCCTAACAATGGTTATTTTAATTACAATAATTACAGTAGCAGCAACAGAGAACCATCAAGTGGAATGTCCAAACCTGCTGGCAATTCCTTCAACTTCGGCACGACAAATAACAGAAATTACAATATCTACAACATAAGAATGAATAATTTAAAGTCGAGCTCAAGTGGAATTCCCAAGCCGCCACTACCGAGTTTATTTAATTTGAATCCTAGTAAATATAATTTCAATGGTTACTTTACTTTCAATCTCAATAATAACAGCAGGAAAGAAACAGCCGGCGGAGTTTCAGAGCCTGTGGATCTGATCGATGATGATAATTTAAATGACCTGGAGAATGATGACAATTACATCGACAGCGATATTGATGATCCGTTTAGCTTTGACAGCAGGGATTCGAAACCAGCTGAAAATCTTTACAGCAACACAGGTAATGAACCCGATTTCAATGGTTTTCATTTCATTAATGTTGAAAATAAAACTAAAGAAACTCGCGATGTTCCTGAGCCTTCTGAAATCTCGAGCGATAAAGCCGATAGCAAAAGCAAAGTAACAAGTGTTGACACCAACGAGTCTTCGTGTTCCGTTGATCAGGCTTCTGGTAATAATGGTGTCGTTGATCTCAGCACTGAACCTAATCGTAAAGATAATTTAAATGATGACGTACCTGGCATCAGTACTGATAGCTCACTTAATAATAAAGTTAATGGGAGTATTAGCAGTGATACTGTTGAAAAAAATACTGAACCTCCACCAAAATCTCCGTCAAAAGTACCTCATTTTATGTAAGCATTTAATTAATTTATTTATTTGTAATTAATAATAAAATAAATTAACGATTGTATATTTTTAAATTTATTTTCTAGAATTGTGAAGAGGAAGAAGCAAGCAGATTATTTGTATCAACAAAAAAAATATGAGCCTGCGTTGCGAGAGTATACGAAACTTATTGGTAAATTAAATAATTGTGTTAATTAATATATAATTTTAATAGCGTAGATATTAATATTGTTATTTTTATTTGAATTATAGAATATTGTCCATCAAATGCGACGTTTTACAGCAACCGATCCGCCTGCTACATGATGTTATCTCGGTACGAGCTGGCTCTGATTGATGCAAAATTATCAGTACAACATGATCCACAATTTTCTAAGGTATTTATATTATTTATTTTTATAAATTAATTATAAAGTATGTGTAAATGTAAAATTTGTTTATTTATTTAAAGGGATACGCGCGCATTGCCAAGTGTGCGATTATTGTTGGAAATATAATAGAAGCAAAGGCAGCATTGACTAAACTAAAAGAATTAGATCCATCGAATACAGTTTTGGCGACTGAACAAAAAAAATACAACCAAGTTAGCGAGTTTTTAAGAAAAGCTTATACTGCCAGTGGTGAAAAAAACTACAATGAGGTAATTTGCTTTTTAATTTAATTTAATTTAATTTAATTTAATTTTCTTATTTTATACTAATTAGTAATTGTTATTTAATTACAGGCACTAATAAATATAAATAAGTCTTTAGAGATTAGTACTCATTGTGTTGACTTGAGACTAAAGAAAGGAGACTATTTGATGCTCTTAGAAAAATTTAATGAAGCTGAAGCTGTTGCCAAGTAAGTTTTATAATAATTTTTTAAATTTCAAGTATTGGTTACTAATAAATAATTATTAAATTAATTATGATTATCATTTTTTTTTTTTAGTGAGATATTGCTGTTTGATAGATTGAACATAGAAGCCAAGTATATAAAAGCGTACTGTCAGTACCAGAAAAATTCCGAAGCGGGTATGGAACGTTTTAGAGAAATTTTACGCTTAGTACCTGACCACCCACAAGCACAAAAACTCTACAAGCATGCAAAGACCGTAAATGCCAAGAAAAAAGACGGTAATTTAGCTTTCAACAATAAACTTTACTACGCGGCGCATACTATTTATTCAGAGGCATTGTCTATGAATCCTCTGAGCCGCGAAGTCAGGATGCATTTATACAATAATTTGTCCCAGGCATCATACAGAGTAACTATCAATTTTATTAACAATTTTTTTTTTAAGTATCTGATAATTTATTTATTTATTATCTTTTTTTTCGCAGCTACGGTTTATCGACAGGGCCATCAATGAGGCGACGCAAGCGTTAGCTATAGATCCAAATTACGTTAAGGCTTTGATGAGAAGAGCTCAATGCTACATGGAGAAAAGAGAATATGACGATGCTATATTTGATTTGACAAAAGCTTGCTCGCTGGACAGCACTATGGGTAATTATTTTTTAATAGATCAATTAATTTATTATTTGATTTTTTTTTTATTTAAGATTCTAATTTTTTATAACTCGTTTATTGTTTCAGAATCTCGGTACATGTTAGAATTAGCCAAGAAAATATTAGCCACCACGGAACAAGACTATCATGGTATTCTTGGTATACCAAGGAATGCTAGTGTTGATGAAATAAAAAAAGCCTACAGACAATTAGCACGACAATATCACCCAGGTAATTTGTTTTTTATTCAGTACTACGGCTGTCTAATTTCAAAACACAGTAACTAATAATAAAAATTATAAAATAAATCAAAATATTTAAAATTATTTTATTATATTGCAGATCGTCATGCCACCGCATCGCCCGAACAAAGAGCCAGAAATGAACGAAAATTCCAAAAAATAACTCAAGCTTTCCGACAATTACAAACTAAATACGGATTTTCATAGGAAAATAATACATTTATTTATCTAGTACTTTTGTTTTTATATATATATATAATTAGTTTTAAAAAATATCATAATATATACTCGTAAATTTGTTATGTAAATGCTGATTTCTATACGTAATTAAGGCGTTAAATTTTATTAGCTATTATATATTTTTTTATCATCTAAAAGTATTAGTAAATAATATTTAAACGCGTCTTTCTTACGTATGATTAAAAAAAATATAAAAAACTCATCACTCAGTATTGTAATCTATTTGTAACGAATATAGCGAGTCTGTATTCCCAATTAATATACTTTACTAATTAACGAATTTGAATTTTTTTTTTTTTTTAAATTAAAAATAAATCATGTAAGAGATCATTTTAATTTGTATATTTTTATGGTTAATTATAAAAGTAATGTATTTATAGCAAAGTAAATTAATAGAATAATTGAACAATAATTAATTAATTAATTAATAAATGAATTTTTTTCTATAAACATACATCGAGTTTTTGCAAATTTTTTCCAGCGGAAATTAAAGCAACGGAAGAATGTTCAAGTCGATAAACAATTACAAAATATATACAGGACAATATATGTGTAGTATAAACAATGTATCGTTTTTCATACCACTATATATTATCTGTAGATATATATACATATATTTATAGTATTAGTAATTGTTTCATCTTACATACAACCGATACAACCGATAAATTGAATAACTTCAGCCGAGCCGTTCCCGGTGAAAATAAAAGTAGGGGGTTCCCGGAGTTGGGATCGTCAGTTTTCATTGGCGAGCTCGTTCTTAGATGAGGAAAACCCGGTAAGGACAGACACCAGCGTGAGTGAGTGTTGATAATTTCATTTGTTGTCGAGTAGCCATAGGCTGAGGAGACTTTAAGTCTAGAACAGACGACGGCTGATTCAAATTCTCCATGTTAATTAGTTTTTTTTCGTAGTTGAGTGTAACAAAAGACGGGAAACCTGAGATTTAAAATGTGGGGACATTACTCTAGTGGATTTGGTACTAGATATTTTAAGCCAGAAGACTTATTAGAAGATTTTTTTTTTTATAAATATTTTAGTGGCTCGCAGAATTATTGTACCAAGAGAAGAGTTAAGAAAACTGTTAATCGTCCGATGGCAGGAACTGGTGGTGGTTCTGATGCTGATGGTGTTGGTTTAAATAATTTAGCCGCCATGCAAGATCACAGCTCGGATAAATATTTTTCAAAAAGTGAAAAACAGCAGCAACAAAAAGAAACGATGGTTTGCTTTAACTGCGGATTGCGTTGGCACATCAAGGTACGCTGCCCTGCTGAAGGTAAAACGTGTTTGAAATGCGGAGAACAAAATCATTTCGCGCGTGTCTGTCGTTCAACTGAGAAAACTCTGGGTAGTGTCACAATGAAGAAGAATGCCGCGACTGCTGGTAGTCCTGCGTCAAAGCCCAAGAAAATGAAGGAAAATTCGCCGATCAAAGCTCCTGGTGCTGAAAAATCTGCTGGAACTGCAGATACTAAAAATTTAAAAACTTCAACGAAAACAAGTGAATCTCAGCTGCATGCTAATAAATTAAACGTTAAGCACGAGAACAAAGAACTGAACAACAACGACAGCAAAATGGCGCCCAAAGAAAACGCCGCGCAATCAAAGACGGCAACAGAAAATATGCCTGCGAAATCAGATCATGAATCTGATGATAATTTAAAATATGAAAAGCATCAACAGTATTATTATTTTTGTTTTTTTAAATTAAAATTTTTAAATTTATTATTTAATTGACTTTTTGGTTTTTAGATTAATGAAAGAGAAGAAAGATGAGGCGAATACTTTGTACAAACAAAAGAAATACAAACTCGCTTTGTCTCAATACACTAGACTCATTGGTAGTTTATAATTATAAATTTATTGTTGTTGTTATTAATTTGTTTTTATTTATTTTTTATTACTAATTGTAGAGCTTTGTCCATCGGAACTAAACTACGGTAATCGTGCCGCCTGCTACATTATGATGGAACGTTACGAAGATGCTTTAGTTGATGCAAAAAAATCCGTCGAGCTCAACTCGTCATATATTAAAGTACTTATTTTTTCATATTTTTTTTATAGGGAATGAAATTTTTACTGGCTGTCATTTTTTTAGGGATATGAGAGAACGATTAGATGCCTAATAGAGTTAGGCCACATGATTGATGTTAACATTTGGGTCGTAAAACTTGAATCTGTTGATCAGAAAAACGAACGACTGGTTATCGAACGAGAAAAAATTAATGACGTCACTCGGTACTTGAAAAAAATTGATGACAAGTTTTCTGAAAAAAATTACACTGAGGTATTGATCATATTTTTTATATTATTAGTAATTTATACATAATTTTAGTGATTTGAATAATTTATGAAATTATTTAGTGCGCCAACTAAATTACTCAGTAACAGTTTACATTTTTCATCATTTTATTTGATAGAAAAAATAAAAATAATTCAATTTTACAATCGATAATTTCTTGTGTTATGAATTAAATGTCCATGGGGATTCTTTTAGAAGCCAGTAATTAGAGACTTTACCCTTAATATTTTTTTATTTTTATTACTACCCCAATTCTTAAATATATACTTTGTTTTTTTTATAGGCTGCGAAGTACTTGGACAAATTGATAAAAATAAGTTCCCAATGTGTGAGCTACAAAATAAAAAAAGCCGAGTGTTTGGCGTTAATGGAAAAATTCAAAGAAGCTAAGACACTTATCAAGTAATTGATATTTATTTATTTTAATATTTTTTAAAATTTTATTTTAAAATGTGATATTACTCGGCAGCGACGTACTCAAGTACAATAGATCAAATCCCGACGCGGTATACATTCTTGGCCTCTGTTTGTATCACTTGGATACTGATCGAGCTGTTGCGCAACTAAAAGAAGTTCTTCGTTTAGCTCCTGATCATTCTGATGCATTGAAATTATACAAAGTAAGTTGCGGTCTTGAGGAATAGAAAATTAATTATTATAATTAATTTTTAAATTTTAATTTTAACAGAAAGCCAAAGTTCTGATTGACAAAAAAAATGAAGGCAACAATGCGTTCGTTCACAAGAAATATATCAAAGCACATCATATATATACTGAAGCTTTGGGAATCGATCCGAGTAATCGAGGAATGATGAAGAAGTTTTATTACAATTTAGCTCAAGCCTCTTACAAGGTTTTTAAAATTAATTTTAATTTTTCTAGTTATTTAAATTTTTAAATTAACCGCCAGTATTTATTAAAGTTGCAGAAAATTACTAGATGCATTGAAGAATGCACAAAAGCTTTGAATATTGATCCAAATTACGCCAAAGCTTTACTGAGAAGAGGCCAGTGCCACCTTGATAACAAAGATTATGAAGAAGCGGTCGCTGATTTATCGAAGTCGTTGGATATTGATTCTAACTCTGGTAAAATATTTTGAATGCTAATTATTAAGGAAATCATTGACTGAGATTTATTTATCTTTAAATTATTTATTATTTAAATGTCGCAGAGTGCCAGAGATTATTGGAAACGGCTAGAAAATTGCTTGTCAAAGCAAAGTCTGACTATCATGGAATATTAGGAATTAAAAGTAATGCTTCACAAGCTGATATCAAGAAAGCATATCGCGAAAAAGCTCTCCAGCATCACCCAGGTATTAATTTAATTAAAATTCATTTTTATTAAGGACTGAATTAAATTTATTTTATTTTCTAGATCGGCATTCAAATTCAACGGCTGAAGAAAAAGCACGTAATGAAAAACAATTCAAAGAGATAACGCGCGCGTACAGATCACTCACCAATGGGTATTTACTTAAATTTAATTAAAAAGGATATGACAGTACATATAAGTTTATATATCAATATTTTTAAATAAAATTTTCTAGTTCTACATCAAGGAGAGACGATTCTGAGGATGATTGTTCTTACAACTATTCTTTCGAACGCTACATGTTCCGATTCATGTTTGAAGAAATGTTCCGTTCACGCGGAAGATACACACTTTGAATATTAATATTTTATTTTATTTATCGCACTACTATTTTATTTAAAAATAATCAATCGAACGTTTAAATTTTTAAGGAAAATAAGTTGATAATTACTTTTAAGTTTTTTAAAGCTACAGTATATTTTTTCATAATTTAGATATTTTAAAATATCTAAAATAATAAAAGTAAGCCATTATTAAGTAATAACAATAAATATAATGTTTATTACGATTACATAACTGTAAATTTTGGTGGACAATAAAAATACTATAATACAACAGAGTGATGATTTAATAAACAAATTAATAATATATTATATTTAATTAAAAAATATATATATCTAATATAAAACACCTTGATAAAATTAAAAGATGAATATTTTAAATTAAATATTAATAATAATAATAATAAATAATTAAAGTTTGTGATATAAATAAACAAACGTTTTATACAAAAATGTTATATTTTAAATTTAGCTATACGTAATATGTTTATTTCTTTTGATTGCACGTTTTAAATTTAAAAGCTGAAATTTAACGAACATGACACTCGATTTTAAATTCAATTAAAACTTTTTTTTGATCTACTGGAAGCTATACAGGTTTTACGGACTCAGGTCCTAATACTCATGACATTTCGACATATTTATTTATTTATTATATTACTTTGTTGCTTTTTTTATTTTAATAATGAACAGTCTTAATACTACAGCGTAATTAATAATTTTAATAATATAATTAGGAATCTAATCTTTGACACAACCGTTACATTGTAAAGAAGAAAATTCATTATTTTATTTAAATATTACATGATTTTATTTTATCTATCACACATTTGATTATCAATTATCAATTATTAATTATTAATTATCAATGTATTTTTTTTAAACAAACGTATGAATTTGGTTGTGCGAATTTCCACGAAAAAAATAAAAATGAATAATCTAGCCACTGACTTTTAAAATAATTATTTAAATTCATCAAATATCAATAGTGCATTATCATTTATAATTATCATTATCAATTATAGTATACCTCATTCAATATAATCACCTCTACCATTATCTTTTTTTTATAAAAATAAATATAGTTCGATCTATAAACATTCGATAAAGTCTTTCTTTCGCTTTACTTCTAATATTCATAATTCGAGATAAATATTTTTTATAAGACCAACACCCCATATTTTTTCCATTCCTACAATAGACTATAATTTTATAATTTAACAATAATAATAAATACAATAATTATTTACTTTTTTTTTCAAGTTAAATTTACCTATAGGACATTTGTTTTTTTGTAAAATCATTTAATTAGGGAGGGTGAAGCTGCCGCAATTTGGCGAGACGTCACTTCATCAACATTTAAGTTAATTTTTTAACAATAATTATAATTATTATTATTTATATTATTTAAACAATAACAATATCACCAATTGATTCTACTCATATTTAATTACTTTTAAAAATATTATAATTTTTTTTTTTAAATCTATTAATTTTTAAAATACAATTATTTTAAACCAACGAAATAATTATCAGATTGTGATGTTTTATAATTACACTAATTACCTATTTAATTAGAATTTTAATTAAAGGTAAATAGAGAACACTATAATTATGGTATCATGCAAAATATCAATAGCGATTAGAAAATAAAATTATAAGTGATGATAATAATAAATATGAATAATAAATTGAATATTTAATTATTTAAAACTGACAGATATGACGGACGTTTTATTTTTATTAATAATGGAAATTGCGAGTTGTCGTCACAGTCAATCCATAGGGAATGTAAGAGGCATTCTTTTGTTCGTTAATTATTGTTGTTATTATTATTATTACTTTTAATTATTAATACTTAAATTAATAAAATAATACAGTCCTAATTGAGTGATGTTGCAATTAAAAAAAAAAAAAAAAAAACCCTGCTGCCGAATTTCTATCAACAATTATTATCATTTTCTCTGCTCATCAGGTTATTTACATAAATACAATCACATTTTGGTAATTTTTTTTAAACGGTTAATTACTGCAGCCGAGCTCATGCATTGCTCGGCTGTTACGTATGTATATTTATATATATTATTTATTTTTGTATAATTAAAAAAATTATGTAATATATAATTTGTGCATGAAGTTAAACTTTTAGCAACGAAGAAAATACTTGTTCGCAATTTTAATGGCGTTTGGATTATAGTCGACCCAAGATTAATTAATCATAATTCCTTTTTTTTAACTACAGGATTTCGTAACCACTTCCTCCCCCTACTTTTTTAATACATCCAATTAATTTGAATTGCGATATCAAAATTTGATAAATTAATTTTTTTTAAATTACTGCCACCAATAATCAGGAGTTGATTTATTAAAATTTTAATTAATAACGATAATTAATTAATATTGGATATTTTTAAAAAATGGCGGGAAATTCCAGCCAAAAAAATTTGAAAATTTGAATTCTGTAAAATACTGACATGAAGATTTTACTGAAATTTATTTTCCAAATTTCATGAAACTCCCAATTGATAACAACTCTAATTAATTTTTTTTAAATTAATCAAATTTTGATACGGTTATGACAGGAGTTATTGAAAATTTATAAAAAGTGGGGGCACTGACAGAATGGCCATAAATTTAACAAAAAGATGTCAATTTTTTTGTGCCACGAGTTATTTCAAAAAATAAATGACGATATATATTTTGAATCCACTAAATTCGTATGATCCTGAAGTTAAATTCCTCGGAATGATTTAAATACCTAAAAGGATGCTTTGATACTTTCTTGACATTATGATTCATCCTTATGTTGATTTAGTTTAATTAAATATTATTATTAATTAACATTATTATATATTTTGTTCATTAGTGTAATCTGTAATGTGTAATGTTTTATATTTTAATTAAAAAATAAATAAAATATATATATTTATAATCTATTTGAAAATCTTATTGTACTCAGACAAAAGGCATTCGATAACTAAATTTTGTTGCATAAGATCTAAAGCCATGTTTGCGCTTTCCTCAGCCGGCCACATCAACGTCGGACCGAAGACTATCGCCAAATTTGGTATATGCATACGATTAAACTCTTGGTACAAAGTTACCTTCAGCAGATGCTTCAATAAAAATAATAGAGTGTCGTAGTTTGCTGGTGGCAATGCTTTTACTATTTCACGGAAGCATCGGATTTTATCAGATGTTTTTTTCTGCATACTGGCACTAAGTGCATCCTTAAAAAAACTTGATGGTATCAGCGGTTCTTTAAGCTCGCGGAAAAATAATTTTAATGCACCAGTCAGCACATGAACGTCTTCCTCTTGTGATAATACGCTAAGATTATACTGATCGACTTGCAATCGTATCTTTTGAATTTGACTTAAATTACCGCTCGCTCGGTATAAACCGTCAGTCTTCATGTTGTCTTCGTTACTTTCCAGTACTTCGATACACGTTTTTACGAAAATTGGTACCCGTGGATGTTCCGTTGGACAGACGTCTTTTAAATATGAACCGAATGCCGGCTCATCTGATAAGTAAGTCAGAAAATAAATAAATAAAATCAATGATTTAATCATTAAGATAAATTTTAAAAAATAAAATACGTACTTTTGTAAATACCGTTTTTGACTAAAGATTCAACGGGAGGACGTCGTTGGAAGAATCTCCGTAATTTAGCTTTTATTTTAGTTTGTCTTTCAGCAGCAGTTCCACTGAGATCTTCCAGTGAGTCATCGAGTCTCTTTACCGCTAAATTAATTAATAATTAAAATTAAATTAGTTAATTAATTAATGAATTATGGATAATTAATTGTATATTAGTAAGCCCTTAAAAATTAATACCATCACCGGTGCTAATATTGAAGAAATGCAAAAAAATTTATAATAATTACCAATATTAATAACATGCATTAAACTACAGTGTCTACGAGTGATCGTCTGTACATTAGCAGACATAAATAAATATTTACTTTTCATAGATCTTGATCGTGCGACCTTGGATGACTTCTTTGAATCTTCAGATTGATTAGACTCGATTGATAATTTACTGTTGCTAATTTTACGTACTTCCGGTGGTCCAGCAAAAGGTTTTGCTTGAGATTTGAAGCTGAATGGCTGTGTAAATATATAATATTCAAAATATAAATGTATTAATAATTTATGTTTAGATTAAAATATTTATAAAATAAATCTCACCAGTTTTCGTATGGCTCCGTGGATCTCTTGAAACCATTCAGCGGCAAGTGCTGTGTTATCGCTTTGTATAAGTACTTGAAGACCAAGTACAGTACCGATCATGTAAACATTTTTTCTACTACTAGCTCGTTCCCCGGGCTCAATAATTGCCCCATTCAGATCAACTGATATGTCGGGCTTTGCTATGGGCGACTGACCGCTCTTCATCATCGTGTTAAACGTTTTGGAGTCTTTGAAAAAAAGTAAAAATAATTCCGTCAGCACAGCGTATGAAGTGCTCCAATTTTTACGCAACTTTTTTCCGTTCTCCGTTATCTTGGTCCGGCTTATCGGCCCTTCTTTCAATATTTTCATGTTGCCATCGAATGACAACTGCGGCCAGTCGCTCAGACCGGGTTTTTTCGAGCCAGACACTGATACTGATGCAGACCCGCTGTCATGATTACTTGAGTTCTGATTAGCGTAAGGTGCACTGGTGAGTAGATTTTCCGGCTGAGAGAGTTCGTTTGCTGCACTACTATCCTCTTCCATTGGTTTTTCTTCTTTATGAGCAGGTGCTTTGGTTTGAGATTTACCAGCCGTGACCGTTGGCAATACCCATGAAGATTCATTGCTATTCTCTTCGAAAAAGTATATCTTGCCTTCGTCATCATTTGAGGAGAACCACTGAAAAAAATTTACAAATATTAATACTACAATTTTAATAAATTTTTTTTTTATCATCCAAACAATTTAAAATAAATAAGAAAAAAATGAAATTATTCCCCAGCTTGTACCTGACGCATATCGTCCTCGTCGTCCATATTAAAGTACAATAAACTTTTTTTCCACATCAAAATATCACTCGAAGCTGAACCTTTTCTCTGTCTAAATTCATCACCATCATCACCATAATAATAATCATCAGTAAAATTATTAATACCCGCCGCTTCGTCAAACGCTGTCTCGT
This sequence comes from Microplitis demolitor, assembly GCF_026212275.2. Classification (NCBI taxonomy): domain Eukaryota; kingdom Metazoa; phylum Arthropoda; class Insecta; order Hymenoptera; family Braconidae; genus Microplitis; species Microplitis demolitor. The sequence goes on along the minus strand of NC_068545.1, from coordinate 23,891,409 downwards.
TAAATTCAATTGGAGAATAAAATTCCGAGGTACGAGTGTCATCCAGCGACTGTGACGAGCATTCACTGGTCAAACATGTATTCCAATTTTCATAATTACACGTCTGCACATATTTATCATCAAATGACGTACACTCTTCCACTAATTCACAGCTATCACGGGCGTATTCTTGCAAGTAAGAACTCACAGAGCCGATTGATTTGTAATCAGAGTCTCCTATTTTACAGACTCGCGTGTTGTCTGGATTATTTATATCAAAATTGTCACAAGATTTGTACAACTGTTCATTAGACATTAATTTGCAATTATTATTATCACCAGTAGCATCAGTATTGTTACCGTCATGTGAATTTAAATCGTTGTAAGTTTGCGTCCAACGTCCATTTGTACTGGCAGCTGCATCCGCAAATCTCGGAAACGTCACGTTCACTTTTCCATTGACGTTACTTAATGACAAGTTATTTTCGCAATCCATAACGATCGGCTCGCTGCTGCAACTGCTGCTGCAATTGCTGGTATGCAAATGATTATTCTCTTCAACGAAATGATAACCGGCTTCATAAAAAACAATGTCACACGATCCGGGAATTGTTTCAGCAGATTCGGATAGGATTTTGCTTGAGTCATCAATCGAAGTTTTGCCGCCGATAGCCGAGCTGTCAGCCTCCGTCTCCTCGAGGAATTTTTGACAGATAATCAAAGCGTCGTTGTCGTCGTGCTCCATAGTCAATTTTAATGCTGGTAAATCTTCAAGGGAACTAGTTTCACATGGAGTGAAATATCCACTTTCGTCCCGTATCAAGTTTACACAGCACACGACTCGGCGCGGGTACATAGCGAGCTCAGAAAACGACCAACTGTGACTGCTGGTGTCTGGGAACTGTCCATCGGGCATCGACTCACTCATGTTACTTAAATTATCAATGTTTTCGCTATCAGAGTCAACGACGTCATCAAAACAACACGAGAATCCCACTTCCTCACTTTCAATGTTATTTTCCTTTTTATTTTTACATGAACTAGTTAATTTGTCTTCCGGATTTCCTTTTGGTTTAAATTCCCACTCCAGTCTTTCTTCATCATCATCATCGTCATCATTATCATCAGCGTCGTTACTACCATTACTAAAATAATTACTACTACTCGTACAAATATTAATGGTGGTCTGAGACATGGTTCCAGTTTCACAAAAATCACAATTACTTCTAATCTGCTTCAACCAGTCAACGACAGGATATCCCTGTCTGGTAGGAACGTGCTCGCAACTCAGAATAACTTTTCTCCTCAACTCATCGGACAGCCAATTGTAGGCGGGAATATCAGCCTTGGAGAAACTCGATAAACCGTAATTAGTATTTGTTGTCGAATGCCCAATAACACGTGTAGCACACGCTAGAACACTCTTCTCCTCCATTAAACACTCTTCGTCATTCATCATGCGCTAGATTTATTCCAATTATAACAAACCAGTCGGCTATTTCTTTTTTTTCCCTCTTATCGCCCAGCTAAAACCACCGCAAGCTTTTTCTAGCTGGTGGACTTACGTCAATTCGAGAGCCGACCACATCCTCGCGTTACCATCACGCGGTTTGATGATTAATAAATTTACCTAGTCGACTACTTGCAGTATTCTGACTCAATGCACTTTATATATAAATATATATAAAACTGCAATTGTAAAAAATAAGTTATCAACCAAATAAGCAGTAAATTTTGTGCTCCATTATTGGCCAGACTCCTCTAACATCTCGTGATTGATAACACAAATGAACAATCATGAGCAATTAATTGAATTAATTAAATAAATTGAATGACTGTCCATTTTTTTACTCTTGTGTAGCAATTGCCGGTCAATGGTTTCGAAATAAAAAATACAATAAGTCACTTGGTACTATTGCGAGACAATAATTGATAATTTAAAAAAATAACAACAAGACACTGGTAATTTTCTTGGTTCTGAATCGCATCAGTGGTTCCAAACTACTCGGAAGTATTCGCGTCGCTTACTGACTACATCAGTTGAGACTGAAAGCTCAATGCCTTCACTCAAAACTACTATATACACATGTGATTCACACAAGACCATCCCATCAAGACATCATATGCCTTGAGCCTTTGGTCTGTCTCTCTCTCTCTCTCTCTCGGTCTCTCTATCTATCGTTGGTCTGCTTAAGCGGGTTAGTAGCCTTTGCCTTTGCCTTACTACTGAATACATATATATAAATTAAACATTTACAACATATATGTAATATATATTTCAGCTTAGCACACACGCACACGAATTAAACATGACCACTGATATCAAGCTGAAGACCAGCGAATGCGCGATTATGTTTCTTTCGATTTAAGGTGCGGGAGAGACACGAGATGCTGGAGTATGTGCACACATTAGTTTGTTGTTGTTGTAGTTGTGGTTTAATGAAAGAGACATAAAAGAAAGCACAGAGGGTCCTCTTGTGCTTGTGCGATGAGAGAATTTATCGAGGGGAAGATATCGTAAAATTCCGGGCTCGAGACTGCGGAATCTCATTTATTTAAAATAAATGCTCGCAATAAATCCGTCGACTCTTTAATTCTTCATCGTTGATTAATTCAAATCTTGTTTAACAATAATGTCTTTTTATCTCAGGTCATGGTCTATGATCTCTTGATAATAAAAGTTATTTTACATTTTACGATAGAATAAGACAGTAATAATTATTTAAGAGAATCGGTTAAGTGAAGATTCAGTGGACCAATGGGTTTAGTCACGGGTGAGCGGTTTAATTTGTCGAGGTCGACCCGGGACTTTACTCTGGTGAGTACTCCTGACTCCTGACGCATCTGCCCGCGTGCATACACGACTATCCATTTTATCCAATTATCCGGCATGATGTCATCGCCCGGAGTCACTAATTACATCCAGGGAATTACTAAATAAATTGGCCGTCGGGTGGTAGCGACGGTGCTGATGATGTTTCTCTGGGTATCCAACTCACACCACATGTCTGTATACATTACCGTTGATTTTTATGCCTGTCACAATTCCCTAATGTATTTTATTTTTAGACTCCCACAATAAACATTATTAAGTTACACATCTGTTTTTAAATTGTCACAATTAATAAAAAATAATAAAGGCCATAAATCATCGGATTATTTATTTAAACTACTCGGTATTAAATTACTTAAATAATAAGAAATAATAAACTCACCTTATCACCCTGGTCGTTGATGAAACAAATTTGGTCGGTGTGGGGATCGTACTTTTGAGTCCAACCGGGCGGTAGATCAATTGCACACTCGTAGCAATCCTGAGCTGTCCGAGTACTCACGGGACTGGGTTGGGATGACGCGTCGAAGCCACCAGTAAATTCAGATTCCGACTGACTTTGCAGAGCTTCCGAGCTGGCATTTGAGCTGAGAATTTGATCGTCTGAGGGACTCTCTCGGACTTTGACTCCGTCTTTTTTTAAATTAACTCCGGAGCTCGATTTCTCTATTCCGCGATTTTTAAAATTACTATGACTATAATTGTGATGATGCTTTTCACTGGAGTCGTTGTTTACGAGTTCTTTAGATTGAAGGCAGTTGTCTGAGCCGCTGTCGGACGTATAGAGCAGAGTTTTGAAGCCAACGGCAGTGCTAGACTCGATGTCAACCTCCGATGTCGTTTGATGGGCGTAATTTTTGCTGCTGTACCCTGAAACTTGTTTCGAATTTACCCAAACTTCTGGATATTCTTTTCTGCTGATGATCTTCCTGGGCACCGGTGCCACGCCTTTTATTTCTTCCCCGCTGGGTGCAGTTCTGTCATCCAATCGCGTTGATAATTCGTCTTCAGATTTAATAGCCGGTATTTTGGTTCTCGGCAGAGGTACCGGTTTTATTTTTGGTGAATTTTCCGGGTAGGTTTTATTTTCCATAATTGTGTCTTCTTCATCATCAAAAGAATTCAAATCACTCAAGCTCCTGCTTCGTCGCTTAGAACTGGCCAAAATAGCAGCCAACTCGTTGCTGATTCTAAAACGCCGATAGTTTTCAGGTATCGTAGTACAATGGAGTGTTGAACTTTTCTTGAGATTACACTTTTTAGCAGATCTCATAATCCCATCATCGTCTTCCTCGTCTTCATCTTCATCATCCTCTTCGTCATCATCGTCGTCAGTAAACTCATGCCGTTGGAAGTACCTGCCTTCACGTTTTGTTTTAAAGCTATTGCTGTAAATGATATTACGCCTGCCACTCCCCGAGTCTTCAGATCTGTAGGTCTCGTCATGTATCCCACTGTCATCGTAAGCGTCTCCGTCACTCATACTCTCGTTAAACGACGATGTATTTTTATGAATTATTTTATTACTATTACTATTAATATTACTGTTGGTACTGTCATTAATATTATTGTAATTACTATTGACATTAATAGTATTTGTTGTTTTTTTAGCCGGCAAAAATTGTATTTCACTCGCGAGTTTTTCCAACGAAGGTGTCAATTTCAATTCCCCGGGCGTATCACCAGTTACCGTTGCTTTGACTTTTATTTTCGGACGCATTTTAACTTTACTAGAGTGACGCATTTTCAGGTTCGAGTATCCCAATGATTCCTGATCATTGTCCGGACTCGAATGACTCGTATGATTAGCTGTCGTTGTTGTGATTGTCTTACTTTTGCGATAATGCGATTGCTTATCGAGAGATAAAGGTTTATTATCGTCCGGTGAGCAGTCATTTAATATATTTGCCTCGTTGTATTCGTCTATTTTCGGTGACTTTGGTGATTTTAGCGGTTTCGATTGAGGCAGTACCTCGCCAGTCCGAAATGTAAATGTTGACTTTTCATTCTTCGGGTAACGAAATGCCAGAGAGTTATCCGACAAATCAGATGCTTCAGATATATTTGAGTGCTCAGTAATGTCTTCAAGTTCATCCTCTTCTTTGCTTATCACCACACTCGTATTCAACGAATTTAAATCATTAGCTTTATTGACACTTGTTGAGTTTATTGATATCTTGCATATATTACTGCTCGGCGAGCCATCGCTGGATTTAAATTCACTGCGCGTCTCTGCTTGCGGAGTAGTCCCACCTTCGGATCTTTGTAAATTCATTTCATGTAATTCCCTGGTGAGTTCATCCAACGGATCAAAATTACCTTTTATTTCCGTACTCTTGAGCTGAAAGTTTGGTGGTTTTTTATTGTTAACTCTCTCGCGACACATCTGGGTCAATTCGGACATGAGTTCTTCGACGGCCCAAGTACGTCGTTTGTCATTAAGAATTTTGCAATCACCACTGGCGCTGGTATTACCAGGATTCACATCAGCTTCCTCATCAGTAATTTGTCCGGCGACAGTTAGCTGCCTTCCGTATGTTGGCTTGGGGCTCAAACTCCGTTCAGTGCGTAAGCAAAATTGCTTTGAATCAAGATCTAGACTCCTGCTGTTTCTATTCGAGACACTGGGGCTCTGACGACCGCTGCCGGGCTCTTCTCTCAGCGAAACACTGAGCTTTGACTCTGGTTTATCATTATCTGGTTTCTTGGGGTTCTCATCAACGCGCGAAAGAAATCTTTCGTCATTATCGCTTTCCAACTGAGAATCATCTGAATGAGAGGACTTGGTTCTTATTCTCGACTGGCGATTTAACTCGTGGTTGCGGTTTTCCTGAACGAGTTTGTCATAATCGGTGTTATCAGATATCTTGCGCCGGCGATCTAAACTACTCTTTAATTCCTGTCTGAATGGGTCAGGCAGCGGGATGTCTATTCTTGCGGTAGGTACATCAAAAGACTTTGGACTCGTTGAGAAGCTCTTGGTGAGTTTACTGTAAGACGAAGAAGGAGAAGAAGACAATGAATCTAAATCAATATCTTTTATACCCATTGTATTGGGTAATTTTTTTGGCGTTTCATTGGGTCGTTTTTTATGTTTTACTTCAATCTGCTCGGATATTTGTTTCTCGTAAGTCGATCTCCGATCACGTTCGCGTTCGCGATCACGTTCCAACGACTTAGCCTTGATGGCTGCCAACCCGACCTTTAATTCCGCGCGTGATTGGTAATCCATAGCATTGTGTTTATGAGAGTCATCAGTGATATAAAGTGATTTAGAGAGCGATGAAGACGACGCAGTAGTCGAGGATGACTCTTGCTTGCTATCCATAGCACCCGCCAGCCATTTCTTGACGTTTTTCATGGCACTAGATGATTCCTTGGGCATATTTTTATACTTAGGTCCATCTAGTGTCTCGAATGCTATATCTTTGTCTTCATCAGATGTCTTTTTCGGATTGCTACCGCTGTTCTTTGACATCTCTCTAACGTACGTTGCTGGTACGTAAAAAGATCTCTGCTCCCAAGTCCTGACAACTTGCCACCAATCAGCATTTGTTTTTTGTAATAAATACAATCGTTCATTCTTTTTTATAGCTATCTCCCGACCTTCTGTTGTTTTGTATTGAAAGTCATACAGCACTTTCACGTACGAGTGCTCTTGAAGGTCTGGACCACTCATGACAATATCACATTTACATTTTTATTCGTTTACACCTGAAATAAAAGGAAAAAATCATTTATTTAATTATTGTAAATAAAATATCACACAACAAAAACTATACAAACAAATAAATATGACAGCAAAATCAATAGATGATCTTGAAGTTAGCAGAAAATTAACGATTTTTTTTTTAACAAATCAGTTTAAAAAAAAAAATATGCGCATGTAGAAAATCAAAAAAACTATAGGTGTAATTTTTCTAAATATTTTTTTTTTTACAATTTATCGTTTCTAATAAAATTAAAAAATTATTAGATGTCTAGTAACTTCAGTATCATATCAAGACAAAAAAAAATTGCAGAGGTCTGATATTCTCAGTGTCATAAATAAATAAAAATAAAAAAAAGAAAAACCCTCGAGTATTAAAATAATTAAATTAAATATTGAAATTTAAAATACTCGAGAGTCTTCAATCAGATTTATAAGCGAAAATTGTATATAATTGACACACTTTTGATAATTCCTACTGTTTGACATTAAACCAACAAATCACAACTATCTCATATATTATTATATTGTATTAAAATATAATAACTCAAATAACAACAATAATATAAATTATTATGATTATTGTTGATATACATATATAAATCACAATTATTTATCATTGTTAAACTTTCTAATGCACAAATATATACTTAGTCACATATTTTTTTAAAACGTTAAGACAAACAATACTGCTGACTACTTTTATAACCAGATAATCCAAATAAATATTTAAATACTGTTATTATAATAATAATAAAATAAATAGTTAAATATATGAATACATATATAGATAATAAATGAATTATCACGATTATTTACAAACATCAATGAGTAGTTGAGGAAGTCAATAGGTTATGGAAAAGCAGGAAGTTTTCACCACTAGATGACGTAACGTATTTATATTCACTTTAAAAAAATATTTTATTTGTTTTTTTATTAATTTTATATATTTATTATTGATTATATATTTTTTAAGTATTATTTATTGATAGAATTTATATTAATTAATTACTAATTACTTTTGTCCTTGGGGTGTATTCGCACAACTCATCCTAGTGATTTTTTTTTACTAACGTCCATACGCTAATGAGTGTGACAGTACTTTTTTTTTTTTTTTAATTATTATTATTATATATATGAAAATATATGTGTATATAGATATATATTATTACAGTGAATGATACAGGTGCAATTGCTTTATAAAAACGTCATTGAATCCAAGTGCGCATGACCCAGGTAATGGTAATTGCAAAAATAATAATAAACTTATATACTTTACATACAATGTATGTTATTATTTATAAATATAAATATTAAATGACTTGAATATTTATTTTATATATATTTATAATTACTAATTACATACTATACTACTTATTATAATTATTTGAAATTTAATTAATGATAAAATTTTTATTTGAATAATTATGAGTGTATGCAGCAGACATCAAATTTAAAATTATTAATAAAGTAAATAATTTAAAAAATTAAATTTAAAAAAAAAATGCGCATTTACAAACTTTTGAAATTAACAAGTCCATTTTTTAAAAATTATTTACTATATTTTTTTATAGTTTTAAATTTGGCGGTCTGCTATGTTTACATTAATTAATAATTATAATTAATTTATTGAAGCGGGATTGTAGTGGTGGGTAAATATAATTATGCTTTACATGCACATTGATTATTTATCTATTTATTCACAGTAATGAGTGCAGATTTAAATGTTGACATTTTAAATATTGATAAGTTTTTATTTAAATGATCTAAGAATTTGAGAAACATTTTTCTAGTTTTGTTTTGTTTATTTTTCGTACTTATGCTTGATGTCCCTCCATAATTTCTGTAATTATAAATAATTATTATTAGTAATGAATTTTTATTTTCAAGTTTTTAAATTGTTAAAATAGTAAATAAAAAATTATTTGAATACAGGATAAAATCTAATTAAATAAGTGATTTAGGGAAAATGTTAAAGTAATTCTTAATTAATAAATCAAAAGAATTACTTACTCCTTTATTATGACTCTGGAAAAGTGCTTCAGACCCAATAGTGATCACACGTTCGAAAATAAATACCGCGGCTATAGAAGAGGCCACAAATGTTGACGTGCGTTTGAAGAAAATATTGTAGATAGTTGTCTGGAACGACATGTTGGAGCTGAAGAAAATAATATACCAGAATCTAAAGAATCTATTTCGTTAATTAGCAAATTATTCAGTTATTATAAAGATAAAATAATATTTTCTTACCTCCTTACGTAAACTCGTGCTATGTCGATACGAGAGCAAAATAAAGCATGAACGACCCAGAGTCTAGATGACCTGAATCTGTAAATCTCTCATTTACTTTTCCTTCTTTGATTTATCAACCGAGTTTGAGATAGTTTTCAAAAATGACCACAGCGCTAGCAGTCACATTTGAAAATCATAATACTGAAGTTAGCTGACGTCTTTTTGATTTTTTTAAAAATAAAATTGTAAAAAACTTTCGCTTGTAGTTTTTTGAATTTTCTACATGTGCAGACTTTTATTTTTTTTGTAATTGATTCGTTTGAAGAAATTCGAAAATTTTAATTGTCTTCTAACTTGAAGACAATTAAAATTTGACAGTTTCTCAGTGACAGCAATTCTGGTGAATTAAATGTCTAGTTGTTGATATTGGTATTGGCAGGTGCCTTTGAGCAGCTTCAAGTCATTGAGTGGAGAATTTTCTGCATTGCAGAGATCCATACTACGTGTTTAATTTTAATACCAGAACCAGAGCACCGGATCAGTATCAGTTGGAAGTGATCGTCAGAGGGAGAAAGTATACAAATATAACAAAATGATGGTGAGTGTTGAAATAGAAAAAATATTATCTATTAATAAATGTGGACTGATTTTTTTTAATGATATTTATCTATAACGCTGTCTTGATTACTTGAGAAAGCTGGTTTCTTTATATAGACAGAGATGCTTATTAATTTTCTTGACGCCATTGCGTCATTATTTAAATCATTGTTATAGATAACATATATTTCGCGGTATTGATTATTCAATGGATATGTTAAATTAAATTTATTTTTATTGGTAACGTATGTTTGTAATTATTTATTTCAGAAGATGCGAGCGATCAGATGTCCTACGGACGAACTGAGCTTGAGAAATCTCGCAGCTATCAGCCCTACGGATTTTCCAAAAGATATCAAGTATGTGTTGTTATTGTTATTACTTTTTAATTAGAGAGAGTATTCACTTTATTAACAACATACTTTTATTTTTTTTTTTTTTATGGGAGCAGATATATTGAGGTGACGACTTTGCCAAACCAGAATTATGTATTTACTGTTGAGACACACAACGATGTGCCTCGTGGATGTGTCGGATTTAGTTTACCCCAGAGAAAGTGGGCCGCACTTTCGGTCGATCAAGAAATAGATGTACGTCCATATCAGTTTGACGCATCGTCGAAGTCTAATTTCTTAGGTACTATTGTGTTAGAAGCTGATTTCCTGCAGAAAACAAAGTAATTTTATACTGATTGATTAAGTTTTTATAATTCTGATAAATGGGAGCAAAAGAAATAAAAGGAATGGTGTGATTGATTTTTGTTTTCTATTTTTAGGACAACAACGGAGCCGTATGACACTGACTTGATGGTCAAGGATTTTCTTCTAAAGTTTTCTGGTCATGCATTTACAGTGGGACAGCAACTGGCGTTTCAATTTGGCGACAAAAAAATGCTGGGATTGGTGGTAAAGGATCTGGAGGCACTTGATGTCACAGCTATTGAGCAAGGACAGAAATCTAAGCCCATCAAAACAAGAATGGGTCGGTGTCTCGGTGACACGGTGATTCAGTTTGAGAAGGCTGAGCAATCGTGTTTGAATCTGGTCGGCAAGGCAAAGGGGACAGTTATGCGACAGTCGATTATTAATCCTGACTGGGATTTCGCTAAAATGGGAATAGGTGGTTTGGATAAAGAGTTCAGCGCTATTTTCCGTCGTGCATTTGCTTCGAGAGTATTTCCAACTGATATTATGACGCAGCTGGGATGCAGACACGTTAAGGGTATTTTGCTCTACGGACCACCTGGTACGGGAAAAACTCTTATGGCTCGTCAGATTGGTACCATGTTGAATGCGAGAGAACCTAAAATCGTCAATGGCCCGCAGATTCTTGACAAGTATGTGGGAGAAAGTGAAGCCAACGTCAGGAGATTGTTTGCCGAAGCTGAAGAAGAGGAAAAGAAACTGGGTCCAAACAGTGGTCTTCATATTATTATTTTTGATGAAATCGACGCTATCTGTAAGTCTCGTGGTAGTGTCGCTGGTAACACTGGCGTCCATGACACTGTCGTGAACCAATTGCTGTCCAAAATAGATGGTGTAGAGCAGCTCAATAATATTCTCGTGATTGGTATGACTAACCGACGAGACATGATTGACGAAGCTTTGCTACGTCCTGGACGATTGGAGTTACAAATGGAGATCAGTTTGCCAGATGAGACTGGAAGATTCCAAATCTTAAATATTCACACATCGAGAATGCGTGAACACAATAAAATTGCTCCGGATGTCGACTTGAAAGAGCTTGCAGCGCTTACGAAAAATTTTAGCGGCGCCGAATTGGAAGGTTTGGTAAGAGCTGCTCAGAGTACAGCCATGAATAAATTAATTAAAGTTTCGAGTAAAGTGGAATTGGACCCTTCGGCGATGGAAAAACTTATGGTGTCAAGAGCAGACTTTCTACATGCGCTAGAAAATGACGTAAAGCCAGCATTTGGTACAGCCGCAGAAGTACTGGACCACTTACTCGCTCGTGGCATCATCAACTGGGGACGTCCCGTGGCTGAAATTATTGCCGACGGTAATTTGGATATCCAGAAGACAAGAGCTGCCGAAGGCTTCGGTCTTGTCTCTGTTCTACTGGAAGGTCCTCCCAACAGCGGAAAGACTGCGTTAGCTGCACAAATTGCTAAGAACTCAGACTTTCCCTTCGTCAAAGTTTGCACTCCCGACGACATGGTCGGACACACTGAGACTGCCAAGTGTCTCGCGATCCGTAAATTCTTCGACGATGCTTATCGCTCTCAGCTGAGTTGTATCCTGGTTGACAATATCGAACGTCTCCTAGATTACGGATCAATCGGTCCGAGGTATTCCAATCTGACACTTCAGGCATTGCTAGTGTTGTTGAAAAAACAGCCACCTCGTGGTAAAAAATTGCTCGTACTCTGTACTACTAGTGACAGGTATTCTATCAAAATAACTAAATTTAATAGTTTATTTGCTTGATAAATTTTATTTATTTTTTACTTAATAATTCCAGACAAGTTCTCGACGACATGAAATTGATATCAGCATTCAATACCGTTCTCCATGTACCAAATTTATCAACACCCGACCATTTGCTAGCAGTATTAGAAGACCAAGACGTATTCACAAAGTCAGAACTTTCGAGCTTGCATGCAAAACTTCAAGGAAAACGGTATAAAAAAAAGTAATTACTAGTTTTGATCCTTGAGTACGTTCACTAAATAATAATTGAATAATTAAATAACTTACAGAGTCTTCATTGGCATCAAGAAACTATTGGGACTGATCGACATGGCTCGACAAGTAGATCCAAGTTACCGAATACCGAAATTCTTGTCAAAACTCGAAGAGGAAGGTGGTCTTGAGTAATCTCTCCTCGACAAATAAGCCTGTAAAATTTACTGTAATTATTTATTTATCATGTATCCTATAGTCAATTCGCTGAATTTTTTGAGTATTAAACTAACAAGGGTTTTTTAATTCAGCTCAATTGGACGAAGTTACCGCTGGTTCGCGTATAAATTAATTAATACAAAGTATTGATGTAAGAAGCGCCGGCAGATCGCGAATTAAATGCTTATTCGTGATTATTTAAATGGAGGATTGTTTTGTGATTAAATGTCAAAATAATTTAAATAACCAAGTAACGTAGTGTCTCGTGACTAGATAAATGAAATCAATATATTAGTATCTCTTACGCATTTCTGTCCTCTTAAATGCACAGATGATAAATTCATTAGAATTCATTCCAGGACACTACAAATGTGTCCGAATATTTTACTACAATATATCGATCGAGTTTACCTGGTAGCATTTAAACAAGTTTGTGCACTTCAAAATATAATATATAAGTATATAAATATATATATTAATTGATAATAAATATACAAATAAATAATTGACGTTAAATTGACAACGAGTGCATTGAAAAATCTCTTAGTTTCAGTTCCAGATAAAATATATCAGTCGCGCGAAAATTTTGAAATTCAAATTTTCTAGAAGAAGCTATCATTTTTAGTTTAATTTTGAAAATCTGACTCTCTACAAACTCATGCCTTTTTTATTTAGTTTTCAAATTTTTTCAGGGAACAGAAATGAAAAGTTTTCTTTTTTAATTTTGACATTTTCGCGCCTCTGATATATTTAATCAGAACTAGAAGCGGATAATTTCCACATGCGCTCTACAATAATTATAAACTGTCTTTAGGTTTAAGTTGCGTTGAATAACAGAAGTGCTATAGTTTGAATTTATTTGAAAAATTGTTGTTTTATTAAATAATAACAGATAAAAAAAATGTACTGCCGGTTTATCAGAGCAGTATAAAGGTATTAAAGTTTTTTTTGCCGGTCAAAAAAATAAATAAATATTGAGCATTTGTTCGTAACATTTATAGTTTATAACTATTTAAATTATTGTAAACTTGCGCTCGTAGATTAATTTTAATTAAATTTTATTTAATATAAAATATCGCGTTGTTAATTCCAAAGAGACGTGCATTTTTATTTACTTGAATTTAAAATTTTGAGCTTTAGAATGAGTCTCCAAGACGATTTGTAATAAAAAAATTATACTCCCTTTTGGCTCGGAGAAGCCCAGAGCGCGAATAAAAATGTGTCTTTTTGGAATTAGTAACGAGATATAAAATAAAATATAATAAAATAAAATAAAGGAATTTATGAAGCAATAATTATCATGCTTTGATAATAAGACAAGATCAAGAGTTTATTACGTATGATCTTGATAATCTAGATGGATTATCTAGAATAAGGCTTAGGTACTTGTAGAGTTTGATCGATTTATTATATAAATATATGTAAAAATATGTTTCCAAATTACTATACTGTAATGTTTATTTCGTCATTCCAGCCAAGGGGCCTAAAACTTTTTTTTTACTGAGTTTTCTTAATTATTAGTTCTCTATTAATATTTATTTTGTGTAAGGTCTCAGTTATTTATATCAGCCATTTTTTTAAAACTATTTTTGATGATTGTAAACTTATTAATTGTCGGAAAACAGTCATATATTTTTATTGTAGTTAAATGTTCGGTGTTGATGAGTTTTACTAAATAAATAGTTGATATTTGTTGTTGAATGTCAATTGTGTGGGATAATCATTGCGTTGTAATAATTGTGATTGGAAGGAAACTTATTACGGATCTCGAAGGAAAATATTGAGATAGTATTGTTATTACAAATGTTAATTAATTGTATTTAGTGCAGTCTGTAAAGAAGAAATAAAAATTTATGCGTATGTGAAAATATTGATATTTATTATTTGAAGGTAACTTAATGATGAGGAAAAACACAAAAAAGTCCTGAGAAAAATTCATTTTTCGAGTTCAGTTCCATATGAGGATCGAAGGAAGATGGGTGAACATGGGTGAGGATAAGGCTGTCCATGTCTTTTTATAAAGAGTAGTCTGTAACTTTGATCCTGTTGGGAATAACCCATCATACCATAAACGTTTTTTGTTCATTATGATGCCCTCGAGTAGGAAAGGCCATGAAAAGTCCTAGGAATAATTTATTTTTTGAGTTGCGACCCATAGAATCATTGGTGGACATGGGTATAGGATATTCTCTATGAAGAGTAGCCCATAACTTTGCTCCTGTTGGGAATAACCCATCATACCATAAACGTTTTTTGTTCATTATGATGCCCTCGAGTAGGAAAGGCCATGAAAAGTCCTAGGAATAATTTATTTTTTGAGTTGCGACCCATAGAATCGTTGGTGGACATGGGTATAGGATATTCTCTATGAAGAGTAGCCCATAACTTTGATCATGTTGGGAATAACCCATCATACCATAAACGTTTTTTGTTCATTATGATGCCCTCGAGTAGGAAAGGCCATGAAAAGTCCTAGGAATAATTTATTTTTTGAGTTGCGACCCATAGAATCGTTGGTGGACATGGGTATAGGATATTCTCTATGAAGAGTAGCCCATAACTTTGATCATGTTGGGAATAACCCATCATACCATAAACGTTTTTTGTTCATTATGATGCCCTCGAGTAGGAAAGGCCATGAAAAGTCCTAGGAATAATTTATTTTTTGAGTTGCGACCCATAGAATCGTTGGTGGACATGGGTATAGGATATTCTCTATGAAGAGTAGCCCATAACTTTGATCCTGTTGGGAATAACCCATCATACCATAAACGTTTTTTGTTCATTATGATGCCCTCGAGTAGAAAAGGCCATGAAAAGTCCTGGGAAAAATTTATTTTTGGAGTTCAGATTCATATGAGGATTAGGTGGAGATGGGTGAAGATTTATAAATAAATCGGTTTGCTTTTAAGGAAATAAATAAAATTTAGGAGGTGATTAAAAAACAATGCATCTCAAGTGTGATTAATTTTATCGAACATAAAATTTACATTTATTATCATTTATTTATCACCTGCTACAATCTATTAATAAATATTATAATGCTCACTACAGTGACAATTATTTACACATAATAATAATAATTATAATAATAATAAAAGACTTATTTGAGTTTTATTTTCCAGGCCATTATTTTACGTATTTTAAATATCAGCAGAGGATTTATATAAACTACACTCCATTGTAACAAATATTTCAATCAGTCATTCTATTGAATTATATTTATTCTTCAATAATAAATGATTATTATACACAACTTTACACTTCAAATAATCGAATCTCAAGCAATTTATCGTGAGCTTTGTTCGTCCAGTCTTCTCATCTAAAAATCTCGTAATTTTATTCGTTTATAAATTTTCATCTTAATATTATATTTATTTGTTTATATATATTTATATTTATATTATCTAGTAATTTTAAAAATAAAAAAAGTAATTGCTTAGAGATATTTTTTATAAACTCATTTCGAACAGTTAATTCTTTTTAAAATCTAAGTATTAGTGAGATCGATAAATTTTTTATTTATTATTTGGTATTAAGTCATTTAATATTTTTAATTCCGCCTCACATCGATTATTACTTAAGTGTGTTAACTTGTTCTCATATGAGGTAATTGATTCTGCTCACGTAAAAAATGATAATAATTTAAAAACCAACATCATATATTGACTTTCACATTAATTTAAACTATTAAATATTATCTTTTATTCCTAAATAATTGTTATAAACTTTAGTGTCTCAATAAAATTGAGTATCAATAATTTATATAATTGTATTTATAACAAATTTTTATTTTAATTAATTAATTGGCTTGTTTATTTTATTTATTTTTCGTAGTTGGTATTTTTAAATTTCAAATTTTTACAACGGAGTTTCCTTGCGTGCTTCAGCTTTCCACTGGAACCCATTGACTCGTGTAGTGATGGGTTTATTTCTGTTGGTCGCGTTTTCAAAACCATTTCGTACACCCGCGACAAGCCGCATCGCTGGATTCGACACCAACCCATTGCGTTTGGGTTTCGGATTCGGGCTGTAAAACAAAGACAATAAGCTTTTATATATTTTACATTAATTAATATATCATACTTATGACTAAAAAAACCTTGGCCTGATCTAATCACACTGCTAATAAATATCGAAAAAAAAATTTGAAAAATTAAATGTTAGATTTAAGTCGAGTTTAAATAGAAGTAAATTTATCTCTGTGATTAGATAAGGCCAAGTTTTTTAAGTTATAATTAAATTAATTAAATATCGAGATTGTAATGAAGAATTTAAAATGAAAATAAATTACCTCGGTGTAACGTGATCGGTGTGCTTAACATTGCGCCCGACACCAGCCCCGCTGTTGCCCAAAATAATTCTCATGTGGGTGTCGCGAGTAAAATGTGGATCCGCGGAGTTGCGCTTATCGTCGTACCCATTGGCCTTTTTCTCTTTGTTGACCTTGAGTCCGAGCATTTCGTTGGTGAGTTCAAAAGGTTTTGAGCTGTCATTCCTGTCAATAAGCTCGGTCTTTATTTCAATGGGTTCGTAAATTACTGGGGTTTTGTTGAAACCGCCGTGTGGTTTGTACTGTATGCTTTGATTTCCGGTAAGCAATGAGACACCAAGTTGACTCTGGATCACACTGGCGGCTGTTTGTGCGCTCGGCGGACTAGTGTTTGTAGGAGAATATGGAATAAGACTGTCGCTCAACGGCGAGTGAGGCGGGGATGCGTATATCGGACTCTGCGGTTCGCTTTTTAGCGGACTCAGTAGTTTGCTTAGCGGACGACTTTTTGCGCCTCTTGAGCACTGCTGCAGCTGTTGTGTAAATGACAGCGGAGCTTTGATTACTTGATTGACCATTGGATTTTGGCTGAATTTCCCTTGATCGCTCTTTGTGCTACCAGTTAAATTGCTGCTAGATTTGCTGTTGCTTGAGTTGTTGCCCAGTGACACACAACTACGTCTTTTTGTCGAGTCAGGAGATTCTGCAGGGCTGTACTGGGTTGACAAAGGATTTAAAATCGCTGATGACGGCTTTGTTTCTGCTGTGGAGTTTGATGTCACTGATGTCGCGCTGCTGCTTCCGCCTGAAAATTCAAATAATTATTTAGACAAAGTCATTGGGTTTTATTTATTTTAAATAAGATAGTATTAGAGATCAGTACCTCCGTTCATAGCGGGTCTCAAGCTTCGTTGATTTGCTGAATGTTCCTCCAAAAGTCTGACGACAGTATCGTGGCCACTTTTCGCGGCAACTTTTATCGCATTTCTGCCACAATGATCGGAATGATTAGGATCCGCGCCATGATTGAGTAGTGCTCTAACACAGTGCTCGTGACCCTCTTGTGCAGCGATGCCTGAATAATTCAATAGTCGATTAGTACGAGCATTATCTCAAGTGCTACTATAATTAGCTTACTACAGTATTATCGAGTGATATATGTCACATATATATATATGATGATGATTTAATATCAGCAGACATTATTCGGATTACCTAGAGCAGTAGCACCCTGGTTACACGTGTGGTCTGGCGTCGCACCGTGCTCCAGTAACAATCTAACAATAGCGGCGTGTCCTTGCCATGCGGCTGAATGTAGAGGAGTACGATTTTCATTATCACAAGCATTAACACTGGCATTGCCGGCTGTCAGAAGCAGAGCAACCATATCCTCGTGTCCTTGCCACGCGCTGACGTGGAGAGCAGTTCTGCCTTCAGAATCTCGGCTCTCGACATCTGGGTTGGCGTTCTCGAGCAAAAATTTAGCCATCGCCAATCGATTTTCCAAAGCAAGAATATACAGAGTACTTCTGCCGTCCGCGTCCTTGGCATTCATATCGGCATTGTGTTTTAAAAGCACCCGTACTGTCTCGTAATGACCTTCGAGGGCTGCGAGCCTGAGAACCACAACAATAGAGAGATAAAATGCTATTCTGTATACATGAGTTGAATGCGTCCCTATATATATATATATATATGTCTATATATATAAGGATGAAAATAAATGTGAGTAGTTACCTCAGTGCGGTCTTGCCATCGTGGGCGTGCTGATCGATGGGAGCTGCGTGATGTTCCAGCAACCTCTCGACTAAACTAGTGTGTCCCTCTTGTGCAGCAAGCATGAGTGCACCCTTGCCATCATTATCAGCTTCGTCGACTTTGGCGCCGGCCTCTAGCAGTGCTTCGCATACGTCCAGATGACCTTCAAAAGCGGCGTAGTGCAGCGGTGTCCATCCAGAATTATCTCGATGTTGTTCATCCAGGCCTGTTAAATATTATTATCATCATCATCATTATTGATAAATAAATAAATAGATAATTGATATTTTAATAGAATCCATCATCGCTATCATTATCGTGATTATCATCAGCAACGTCAACGTAAACGTAGCTGTTATTATTATGAAAGATGTAGCATTAATTTACCTCGATCCAAAAGCTGCTTAACAACATCTGTGCCACCTTGCGCGGCGGCAACGCTCAATACAGTTCTGCCCTCGTTATCAATACTGTCGACGTAGCATCCCCAGAACAATAGCAACGCGACAACGCTTCCATGTCCCATGCTGGCGGCCGCCCACAAGGGCGTTCTTCCTGTAGCGTCGCAATGATCAACATCCGCCTCGTACTCGAGCAGCAGCTCGCAAACATCTCGGTGACCCTCGAATGCCGCCACTAACAATGGCGTCATTCCGTCTTTGTCCTGGTGGTCAACGGCGGCTCCACGTTCCAGGAGAATTGTAACCACCTTTATTATAAAGGCAAAAAATTATCAGTTTATTTTTATTTAATTGAGACCGGGGAACTGTGGCAGCGGTCAAGTAGAATGACTTGATTATTAATCGAAGAAAGGACGAGGAATGAGGATGAGGATGAGGAAAAGCGGAATGATAATGTCAAATGGCGAGGAGTCGGAACTGACCTTTGCGTAGCCGTGATTGGAGGGCACACAGAGCGCCGCGACGCTGAGCGCCGTCCTGCCGTCACTGTCAGCGTGGTCAATTTTGGCTCCGTAGTCGAGCAAATGTTCAACGATCTCGCTGTGGCCCATATAAGCAGCCGCTATCAAAGCCGTCCTACCCTCGTCGTCAGTTCTATTGACATCCGCGCCGTGTTGGAGCAAAGCTTTCACAATATCTTCGTGTCCACCCCACGCAGCTGCACGCAGAGCCGTCCGTTGATCCCAGTCCGCACAATCCACCATCGCCCCGTGTTCCAATAGCATTTCAACAACCTGGAGACGTAATTGGCCATTTCATTAGTACATATATGTCCATGTGTGCTTGTGTGAGTGTGTGTCAACAATACACTATTAATAATAATAAAATAATAATAACAATACTAATACTAGCAAGACGACAACAACAAGGTACAAGATAAATATTATTGCAGCCTACGAGATTTGTTAATTTATTTTTAGTTCCTTAGTTATAAAAGAGACAATTGATGTTGGCCGAGTCCCTGTTGAGTCACGATCTCTACTCACTCAATACGAGGGATTTTTGAGAGAGTGATGCGCTTGGAGGCTGGATGATGATAAATAAAATAGTAAAGAGAGTAAGTAAAGTAGAGTAGAGTAGAGCTGTAGGTAATGAGTAGGTAATGAGTAAAATAGTTGTATTAATCGTGAGTAGTCAGACAATGTGTTGAGTTTGTTAGCCACAACGAGAGTAAATCAAGAATAATAAATCACACTAACTACATCAGAGTCTGTTTTAACAGTCTTGTGGTTTCGTGGAAGAAGGCTTGGCTGTGAATGTACCTGGGTGTGTCCGCCCCAGGCAGCTGCTCTCAACGCGGTCCAGCCGTCGCAGTCTGCGTGATCAGCACTGGCTCCGGCCGCCAAAAGGACTCTTACGACGTCTGCATATCCATGTCTAGCTGCTAGATTCAAGGGAGTCTGTCCGTGGCGGTCCGTGGCCTCCAGCTTCGCCTGAAAATACCAGTGTTTAAGTTTAGACTTAGCAACAACCAGCAAACTACCAATTATTATTATTATTATCTTTTATTACTTGAGGACAAGCTGCAAGCGCCAGCTCTAGAAGTGATGCGTTCCCATCGGCTGCTAGAGTGTGAAGTACTGTGCGACCACATGAATCAGCTTGGTTTATGTCGCCGTTTTCGCCCAGTAATTCTGTCAATGGTTCACCAGGTGATTCATCAACTGGACTCACATCTTGCGAGACCTTTAAATAAATAAATATTATGATCAGTGTAAGTTAATTTAGAAATAAAGAAAGAAATACCTGACTAGAAGAAACAGGATCCTTGATAGGCTCATCCTCAATTATTTTTTCCGATGGCTTGGCACCAGCATCAACGAGCAGCCTCAGCAATTTAGTATCCTGTCTCGGCCACATAATACACTCTGGACTGTCAAGATAACACTGTTCAATAGGCGCTCTGCTGCCGATCATCCAGAGCACTTGAAGTGTATGCGCATCCAGGGTGCAATTATTACCACTGATATTATTAATAACACGCTGTAGATGTTGTCCGAGCACGCAAATCTCGTCGGGGTTAAGCTCGGGACTTCTGAGTGTATAGTAAGCAGAGAGCATCGCATGTCCCTCGGTAGCTGAACACAAATACTTCTGGGTACAGTGTTTAACATCCAACAGCCATTCAGCGAAGCTGTGATGAAAGAGCATCAACGCACCGGCACGCGAAACGGATATGACCCTCCTCAATAGATGAAGCCTACGGTTAAAGTCTTCAATGGTTATTGTTGTGTGCGCGGTTTTAACACACTTGTATAAAATATCTTGAGTTATTGGCAATTTAGCAGCTAGTATTACGTTGAGCAACGGCTGTACCTTGGCGAATTGTTTTCTGCTAAACAATCTCTGGCACAGCCACAAGTAAAGACCGTTTAGTGTTCCAGGAATTTCCCGGACTTCCCGTAAGACGATAAAGTTTTCAGCGACCCCGTCTAGCACTTTCTCCAGGTACAGAAAGCACCCGTTGCTCTTTATGTGCAGCTGGTTGAGCATTTCAGCAGTGTCGCGGCTTATGTGCTGTCTCAGAGCGTCCTCTTGATCCAATCTAGCGAGTATATATTGCTGGACATCGCGAACCACTTGGCTCTTTCGTAAATCGTCAAGAGATATTTTCCTAAAACCCGTAAACATCCTGGAGATTGTTTTGCTCTGACGTCTGGCGGTGCAGACTAGCAGCAGCCATTGTGGAAACAGGTGATGATGATTTGCCAGCAGCTCGGCGATTGTACGACTCACATTGTCATTTTCACGTCGCGAGTCCCGGGTGCCTGTTTGCGGGGGGTTTAATACTTGGCCTTCGTCAATAGAATCCACCAGAAGAAACAGACAATTTTTTGGAGGCTCAACTTCCAGGAGAGGAAACAAAAGAGCTTTTTTGAATGCATCGTCGGGATCCCGGTCTAAGACATCATGTTGCAATGCGGCATGAATGTCCGGGTCTGTACGCAGACGCTCGGCATAAGCCTCGGCGACGGCTTCTTTGGATGTAGACGGCACAGAGGTAGTGCTCGCTGTCGGAGACGTGGGCGAGGACAAGTGTATTCCATCAGTGCTGGCCTGGAGAATTTGTGCCACCAGCGAACGCACGAATTGCGCTGGTGACAGTGAAGCTTCACTGCGCGCTTGGCAAAAATGTCTCGCCAAAAGTCTTCTGTTTAGTGATCTTTGGTGTCGGGAGCTCGCGGTCGTCGAGGGCCAAGCTAACTCAGCACACAGTGCCGTTTTACCACTTCCTGGACCACCGACGATCAACGCGCCGCAGGTTTTAGACGCCGGACGCTGCTCAAGACAGTGGGATAGCTTCATAAATGCCCATTCCCGGCAGAAAAATCGCTTCTTCTCAATCACCGGCGCAGCCATTTTCGTCACTACACTTTATTACTTTTTTTTTTTTCAATAAATAATTAGTTAAATTTTTTTACTGGACAGTGTCAATAAAAATAAAGAGTCTCGACAACCCAGGTGACATTTTACCCGTTAGAAAGTACGTGGTAATGTGTAGTTTAAAAAAAAATAAGCTGGATAAAAGAGTACTGGCGGAGTAATGGAGTTCTGTCGGTGATGGCTGTGGTGGAGATGGTGTTGGTTGGGCGTCTTATCTCAGTTGTACCGAGCTCTGACAGTTTCGAGAGGATGATGTTAGCCCCTGGGGGCTCTGCGGCTTCCTCGGCCTCCATTCAGGCCTCTCATCGCCTCGTTCTGTGCATCCTGCGTGATTCGTGGCGCCACACCATTATAGAGATCCTGCAACATACAACAAAACCGTATATAGTATTACCGCTGGGAGACATTCGACTGCTCGTTTTCGTACCGACTCTTCGATTACTCTACTGTAGATATACCCACACAAACATATATATATGTAAAGACGGTATATATTGGAGTATGTACACACGAATCTAAGTTGACTGTTATTGGAAAGATGTTTGTGAGCACAAGTAACATTGCAGACGGTGCAATTTCACTCGTGGGACTTTAAAATATCAAGAGCTAGCATCCTAGTTGTTTGCTGTCTCTCGGTTGGTCTTTGCTTGGACTTTATACATCGATATCTCGTGGTCTAGTTAATATAATGTAAGTCAAACTATCTATATGTATGGAGCCAGTTGCAAAGAAAAGTCAATTGGTCACTATATACGTATATATACTGGACATTATGTATGGCATTAAATATATATATTATAAAGATTAAAGATGAATCTCGGCGGGGCTCAGGTCCTTTGACGATGCAGTCTGCTAGATATATATTAATATTTATTAGATAGACAAAACAGTTTCGATCGGGGATAGAATTATCGAGATAAGTATATATTTAGGAGTCTGATAGTCGATGATCTGTGTGAGATAAATGTAGGAAATCTCCTGGAGGCACGAGCCGAATAAATTCTCGTATGGTTTCTTATACGGCATCAGGCCAAATAAAGTTTTGAATCCGCCGAGAAGAGGACGCGCTGGTAGAGTCGTGTTGAGGTAAAAGGGATTGCGGATGATGTGAAAGATATAGGAAGAACATAGAAGAGAAGAGGAGAGAAGAGAAGAGAAGAGGCCGAAATTACGGTTCTCGATTCAACGGAGAACCAGACGATAAACCAGTTCCGCTAATGAGAGGCGGAGATGTAGATAGCACGTTGAGCGTATCCGCTTGTAATCTCTTGGATTTTGTCTTTCTCTGTTATTCCTTGATCCAAACTGCTACTAAAACTATTTCGGGTGGTACCGCTTTGCTCTATACGTGCGCTGACACCGTATTCACACACTACAGAGTAAAAAGCCACGCACAGACTGTCGAGATAACGTGTGAATCTATGAGGAGATAAAAAAATAGAGATCTTGGAAAGGAGATTTATTTATATATCGATGTCGCAGTTTGTTCACACTATCTTCAGATCTCCGGAGCACCGGCAGCCAGAGATAATTTATCGATTAATGTTTTGCGGGAATTAACAAATAGTTTATCAATTAGTGTCAGCTTATTGGAAACATTAAAATCTCTTCCTCTAGCTCTTTAATAGGATTATATTTTAGACAATTTATCCAGTTCTCTATCGAATAAATTATTAAATATTGTTAATTGAGTCGTAATATCACTATCGTATATTTTAAAATAAATTTATTCACACTCAGATCGTTCCAGGTCAAATAAATTTTAAAATGATTATATATTTAAAATATAAAAAGATTTAACGTGAGGATAAAAATAATGTGAGTTGAAAAAAAGTAAATTGTGGCGTTAAGCACTTGACATAATTGCAGACAGTATCGACTTGCATGTCCGGGTGCCGGTTGAGAAAAAATATATTAAGTTTATAGTTTGGTCTCGCGTGGTAGCTGCTATTTACCAGAAACACCACAACACGGAAAGGGAATTCATCATTAACACGGGTAGCAACGTCTCTGCTACATCTATGTATATATACATACATATATATGTATGTGTGCACGTGGCGCTTGAATGATAACGAGCGTGGTAGACCTGGAAGGCGTTCACTTGATTTCCCTAATGACTTTAACGAGGCTCATGCAGTTTCAGCGCCACGACGCCAGTCCTATATATATTTGCACATATATATATATAGAGGTTTACTCATACAATACACAATATACAATGCCCGAGCACACAGAGATCGCTCTGCAGAATAAAACTCTGGCAATGAATGAGTGAAAATGTATAAAAGTGCACGGTACTAAGAGCAAGCCTGTTAATTGCAAGTGCGTATTAATTATCTTTTTTGTATTTCCGTCTAACGGCATTTATGTTTTTTTTTCTCCTATTTAGTTCACTTTCTTCGGGTATTTTTAAATGCTACAGAGTGTGGGAATTTTAATTAGATCTTTATTAATTAATTATTTTTAGTGGCAGCTTAACTCGGACTTGGGCATTGAAATCTTTCATTGCAGAAGGTAATCTGGCGGAAACAATCGGGAATAATCGTGGATGTGTTTGCGCAGACTGTAAAGCAGAGACGGATAACAAAGAAATAAAAATAGTAAAAGTCTACGAGACTAGTCAGCAATAAACTCGGTAGTTTATGAACGAATAATAATATTTTATTGTAAGTTGTAATTTTAAAAATTACTTTTTACATTGACAAAGAAGTTTTTATATTAAAAGTAGTATTGTCAGTCGCAAATGAAATGTTTTATTATTCAAACTCAGGACTTGGCCTCGAGTCTTGTTTAATATCCAAGTTATTTATTATAAATGTCAGAATTAATTGCTTTTTATACAAATTTATTAAATACTTGATAATGTAATTTATCTTTGAATGCCATTGCCATCTCGTTAATTTGTTAAGTTGATAAGATCCCGATTTGTCGATTTTACTTTCCCAAATCGATATATGTTCTATATATTTATTACAGTACTCAGATAGAAATCGCTGAGAAGTATTTTAGTTTTTATATTCTCAAGTGTCCGCAGAGACTTGAGGATATGAGAACGTGAAAAGAATGAAAGAGGTGTCGAGAGTAAACTTAAGTGGGTTCTCGATCTGCTCAAGACGTTTGATTCGTCAGTAGATTCAGAAACACATAGATATATATATATATATATATATATATATATATATATATGTGTGTACATAAAGCTTAGCATAAGATTTCAGAATAAGTTCCAAAAAAAAAAAGAGGTAAAAGTTTGACAGTAAAAGAGCAAAGAGGATCTATTTGCAGAGATATCTTATTATTTTTCACAAAAGCTACGAAACGGAGATTGGGTTTTGAAACTTCATGAGTTAGCTCATCTGCAAATTTAAAATATAGGCCACGTATAAATTGACACGTGCATCAGCATCATACAAAACAGGCATTGAAGTTATCTTATAAATATGAATTACACTGAAAAAAATCGGGAGTGAATCTATAGTCACTCCGCCATGATCTGCGTTTACTCTGAAAATTTTTTACAGTATTATTATTATTATTATTTTACACTTTTATAGTCCGCGGTTGTAAAGTTTAACTCGATAAATTTAACGGTAACGATATTGTGTGAAGAATAATAGTTGTTGTCTCAAGTGTGTGCGTTTTGTGTAAAGTAATGTAACGAGATTTAAAAAGATATAAAATTTTCGTCTAGATATTTTTATCGATAGGATCGGTGGTATTGGAGGTCGCTCGATCTCTTATATTGCATTGCATTATATTTTATTGTGAATTAGTTGAAGCGTGAATCGATTTATCGGGTTAATATATGTTTGCGGTACGATGATTATTATCTCTATTGCATACTAGTATTATTATTATGTATATTAAAATAATGTACTTAAAATAAAGGTCACTTATTTCTCAGTGCAACGATTTTTTTTCTATTTATATTTTTTAAATATTATTTTAACATTGATATTAACACGTCGGCTGTGCGCTCAGTTTATGTGATATTATTATTAACGTACTGTGATAATGGCCTTCGATTTATATATTTTTAAATATTTATGTGCGCTAAGTATGCATTACGAGTACGGAAGAAATTTTCAAGTTTTGCTATTAAATATTTACAAACTGATATTTACTCCAAGTCTTTGAATATTTAATTGTGTTTTTTTTTCTCGGCTTACGAACTTTTAAATGAGTAGATTTATGTTAAAAGTATAATTAACTTTCAGTGAATGTCTGCATTACAGTGAATGGCGATTGAAAAATAAATAAAGTGAGATAGTTTATTGGTATTAATAAATTAATTGGGCGTTTGTTGGACAGTAGACAAACAATGTACGTGAAAAAAATAAAGTTGCCGCTATATATATAAATCTCGTGAGACTTTTATTTACGTGATATCCACGGGAATGAGAGCAAGTGTCGAGATTGAGATGGGCAATAAATTTAATTAGTCTTCCGAGTCATTGGTAGGGTGTTAACGACCGTTAGTTTTAATTTGTAAGACATTTTTCACCTGGGTAATAATTTTAATTATCTTCTTTTTTTAGCAAACCCTTTCAGTTCTTATATTTTGTTCACCTTGCTGACTCTGTGAAATTGTGATTTGTCGAGTTTTGACGCCGTCATTTTAAGCCTGGGTTTACGATACGCGATTAATGGCCGATGGT
Organism: Microplitis demolitor; assembly: GCF_026212275.2. Lineage (NCBI taxonomy): Eukaryota > Metazoa > Arthropoda > Insecta > Hymenoptera > Braconidae > Microplitis > Microplitis demolitor. Next base: position 23,864,658 of record NC_068545.1, on the reverse strand, counting down.
AAATTTATATGGGAACACGGAAAATCTGTAGCTGACGTATTAAACCCACAATTCATTGGTAGCAATGAAAACTTTGTTGGAAACTCGGTAAATTACAATTGCACACCTCAACACACTAGGTGTTATAGCTGTGTTTTATCCTTGTTAAAAATTTTACCCATTTAAATTATTGGAGTTGTTTTACCCTCCGGGGCTCTCCTTTCAAAAATTTTACCAGAGCTTAATATTACATAAATGTCAAGTCCGTATGGACCATAGAGAAAAATTTAATTTTTTTTTACTGCTAATTCAAGAGTGGGTTGGGTAAAATGGGGAATTCAAATTTTTTTTCTTTCGAAATTAGTAAAATTGAAATTTTTCTCCTTTTCATTAAAAAAATCTATTTTTATGAGTCTCTAGAACAAAATGTCTGTAGTGCGTATTTTTGGTTTTACAAAAAAAATTAAAATTTTTTTTTTAACTTTTATACTCATGTAAAAATGATGTTTTGATCTGCTACTTTTATTAGTTTTTTTTTTCTAGCGTCAAAATAAAAAAACGAATTAAAAAAAAATGTTAACGATCGCTATGACGTAATCAGGTTAGAATTTATATGATAAAAATATATACTACAAGTCGAAAAGTAAAAGTCGCAAGATGATGTTTAAAACTGTAGAATAAAACGAGTTAATGAAAATAAAAAAAAAAAAAAATATTTAATTGATAGAATGAAAAAAATAAAAAAAGAAGTGAGCAGTAGCACGTGAAGCCGCAATGCGGCCACCAGGAGCTGAGGATTTGGAAGTCAGTCTGTTGTGTACCAGACTAGACAAAAAAAATTTATAAAAAAAAAAGATAATTACTGGGGTGCAGAGACTATTGGAGAACACGGTGGGAGGGTGGTATGAAAAAAAAAATAAATAAAGAAAAAGGTATGCTGGCAGTTCTCTACAACTACAAATTCAACAAATTCATATATATAGTTAGATAGATTGGTAGATAAAGAAGAGAAGGAAGAGGGAGAGACATAAAAAGACAGAGATAGAGGACAGGGAAATAATGAGACAAGAAACCAGTGATTTAAATCAGAAATTGAATTTACGTGACTTGAATTAATTAGACAATATTCAATAGATAATTGGCTGCAGTATTGGATTTAATTTTTTTTTTTTTACAAATTTTACGCATGGACTTTTTCATGTCAAGTGATAATTGATAATCCTACGTATATATTTAACAGCTACATTTTACGCGTATAAATTGTTTATGACAAGATGAAAGAATAGTTTTCGCGATAAATATCGTTGACTGTGAATTATTGTCTCCTGTATATGTATGTACAGTACGGTTGTATTTACCGTGTAATTGCATTTGCTCATCTGCGGTAAATTTAATTACAGTATTACCATCAGCACACCAACTATTTTTATTACTTATTTTATATTTTTTTCAGCATTATTATTATGATGATGATGATGATGATGATGATGCTTGGGATTTATGCGGTTCCGCGTTTAAGTCCGTCTCGCGAGCGGGAGATGCGCCCGGTGAGTCACGTCAGATATATAAGCGGGAGGAGACTCTCAAGAGAGCTATTCCGATGCACATTTTACGTATATGATATTATCCTGAGGCCTTACTCCGAGTTCTTATAAAGTATTCCTTAACTACTTACATAGACGCTACTTTTCCGAGTACATCCCAGACATATTAAATTTTATTTATTACATTCATTGATAGAATTTATTTTCCACAGAATAAGAAAATTTATCACTTTCCTATAATGGTAATCAATTTTTTACACTGATAATATTTTAAAAATATTAAATTTCTTGGAGTAATTTTGTATTATAAATTTTTTTATAGCGGGAAAAAATGAAAGCCTAATTTATTTAATCAGCAAAATGAATATAATATTGTATAATAAATTTTTTAAAACGAGATGCAACACAAATTGGACGGGAGTGATGATGCATGATAGGCGTGTCATGTCTAATTGACAACTGGAAACATCCAAGGCATGAGTCATTCACTTGACAGAGTCAAAGAGTCTCTTGTGTAATTGTGAATTACGAGGTCACTGTAGGAATTTATGGAGCCAGTAAAAAACATTTGACATTAATCCAGTACGAATATATGCATGCTAACAATCAGCATACAGATAAAGAGACAACAAATGTGTTGATTGTCATTTGATATGATCCACCGTTCCCGAGCTTATGCATAAGATATGGAAAGCTAATTCGCAAATTGGATAAAGCAGATGGGCGATATCGATTCGATGATAGAACAGGAGCTAATCGATCACGATGTCACGTCGGTATTTGATGAATTAGCGGGCTTAGATCTATTAATGCTATTCCGTGGAGTTATACTGCTGTAACTACTCCGAGTGAGGGTGTGCTGTGTATGCACGTTGATTGATGGCTGGGTATTATTGGTGCAAGTTGTAACGAGCCAATTTCAGGGTGTGTTTTGAATACCGTGATCTCTGATGACGCCAATTAGTCGCGCGCTTGTTGTAGGTTAAGGGTGCGGATCTATGCGTATAAATGTCGCGTTAATTTTCACATCAGTTCAAGTCTTCACGTCCTTTGTTTCGAGTTAATTACTCGCAATAACTTCTCATACGTGTAGCTTAACATTACAGTTATTTTAAATTCGACCTAATTTATTTAATTGCCTTTTATTTATTTGTTTATTCATTAATTATCAGAGGTAAGGGTTGGGCAAAATGGGCCGCTCTTAAATTATCGTGCTCAAAATTTTTATAAAAGTCTTTATTTTCAGTTTAAATTACGAACATTTTTGAGCTCCATTTTGCCCAAAAATAAAGAGAAATTTTAAACACAAGTTTTGAAAAAAAATATTTAGCTCAGCCCTTCTCTGAATTGAAAAGTTTGAATACTTGAAACAAAAGCTCTCATTAAAATGACAAAACATTTTCACGCTTGTTTAATTACTGAAATTAAAACTAGAGAGTACTCATTACAATGCATTCAAAATTATGACTCATTATTTGGGAATAAGTGCATTAAACTTGATTTTAATATTTAACAATTAACAAAATAGCCGATTAACAATTCCGTGCTCATGATTATTTATTGCAAAGAAGATAATGTCAATGTATAATTGAAGATTTACTTGATTACTCAAACAAAAATTTATTAGTAATTGACCCTAATAAATAATTTAATCGGGATATTTACGAAACAAAAAGGCACAAAATTATATGCTCGGGTAAAATAAATAAATTTACGTAAGAAAAATTGAAGGCGGTCATTAAAAATGTATAAATAAAAATGATTACTTAATAGGCGTGATTTTATCAAATTAATTTATTACTTAAAAGTAATAACATTACAAGTCATTAATTTAAAATAGTCTGGTGTAATACGGTGGCGTTTATAACAGACGCAATCGATCTTAATCGCAATTCATCGTCAGCGATTTAGAAATTACCTTGTCTGCTCTTACCACCTTTTAAAGTTATCCACGTTGTCCCTTCGGCGTCCACCTGAGTTACAACCTTCTCTCGCTCGTTATTATGCAAATATACATTTACGTCACTATACATATATATGCTCATATACATACAGCGCACACATTTTAACTCCATCTTGTTACAATCCTCAAGGCAGCGGCAAAACGTCACACGAAAGATTTCAAAACGCGATCTCGCGCAATTCCCGGTGCCTATTATACATTTGGTCTCAATAATCTAATCTAATATAATATGTTAATGTAAAAATATATGGAATACTAATATAAAGTAACGTAATATGTAAACGTAATCTGTTGACCGCCCACGTCAAGCTACCGTGATAATAACACATACGTGTTTCAATTACATTCCAACTCGACCCGACTTAAAGATTGTTCAATCTTCGTCTATCTTTCTTCAAAGACAATTATCTTTTTTCAAAAAAATTTGAAAAGACCGCTACTTATTAAATCTAATTTTTAGGTCGTAAATTACAAGTTTTTCTATTTAATTAACATAAAAAAACCTTCGACTTTTTTTATGACATTAATTTTATTAGACCGTGTTCTTTAGTTGCTGATGTATTTTTTTTTCAGTGTTTGTAATTATTTAATTAATTTTATTGGATATTAAATAAAAATTGAAGGTATATTTAAGTCGACTGTTCGTATTGAATATTACGAAGGGTAGACAGTAAAGCGGATAAGACTGAAAGTTTAAACCTCAGTGTTCACATGACCGGACGCAAATTTTTTTTGTTTTGCTAAAGTAATATTGCAACTGTCTTTCTGTTCTTGAGAGCCCAATATTCTTGTCGGTGGTACGTAAAAGGTTATCTCTAGGGTCTACCGCAGTCCAAAGACAAAATACAAGGAACGAAAAATAGAGAAATAAAATAAAATAACAAAAAAAAAAGGACATTGAAGTGCACAGAGGATAGGAAACGCAGGGACCAACACAATAAGCTTCCCATGACTGGCCAATAAGTGAAAATGTCGGATTTTCCAGTAGTTGGTGATTTTTTTTTATTTTTTTTGTTCGTCTGTTTTTTTTTGCTCACAGTATGAGAAGTTGAAAAGGTAAAGGGAACAGGGTTAACTCGCTGAAAGATATATTGGAAAAAGTCTCGGCTGAGTGGATGGAAGAGAAATGATATCGTTCAATTAAATAAAGTAGGCAAACGATCGAAGAAGATCCAATCCAATTGGACGGAAGACAGATTTGAGGTTTATGCGACGAGCTAAAGTTGTAATAAATATTTAAACGCTTTAGTGCTTTCCTATAAATTCAATAGGAATTTATTTGCCTTGTCAGTGATAAGCATTGTCTAGATAAGAATTTAAATATAAATAAATCTAAAATGAAAAAAAAGAAAAAAGTCACTCGCGATCTAACTGCAAAGTGGAGATAAAAGTGGCAGTAATTTTGCTTTTGCTTTCTGTTGAATTGAAATATTTGATAAGTCTCAACTTGTTGACTCTATCGAGGAACGCACTGTCGTCGTCTTCTGCCGGCAATTAGACGGTTTGGTGGACGGCTTAATTGATTCTCGAGGCGCTAATCTTAACACCGTCTCGCCGTTGCAGAGCGATATTCGAAAGTTGAAAAGGGACTAGACAGTTTTAATCATCCTGGTATCCACTTAAAAGTTTGAATAAGGAATTTACAAACGCTCTAGGCACAAGGATATTAACTTAAGACGGACTTCCGTTTAGTCCCGCATGTTAGATTAGCGAACTGGTATATTAGCAAAGTCTGAGGGCTCTGCTTAAGGTTAAGGTGGAGATGGAGATGGAGCTGGAGGTGGAGTTAAAGTTATAAAACTAGCAGTGGTGATGATACTGGTAGCTGTACAAGGATAATACCGAGAGATTACCTAGAATAAGCGAAAAGATCCTAAATGTAATGGTAGTACGGCAGTATTACGGCATAAAATTTTGGCAATTAATATTCACGTTGTGTCAGGGAAAATTCTGCCTAACCCTTAGACCTTTCCAAGATAAATTAAAGACGGATGGAGATGATTATAAGAGTCTCGAGTTAATTTAAAGCCCTTGGAGATTAATAATTACACTTTATAATTTATATTTCTGTTTTAAAAATATCATATTTATAATAATGATAAAAATATAAATTTTATAATTCAAAGTGCAATGAAATGAAGTTGATGATAAGTTTAAGGACTTGCCAATTTAATCGGGATTAACTTTTTCATAAAAAGTAAAATGTTGGGATGGAGCTGAGGGTGACATAAAACTAACGAGACAGCAGTTGAGGTGAGTAAGAATTCGCTGATGGAATGAGCGAGTGAAGAAAAAAAAGCGAAATGGAAAAGTTGGGGAAATTGCTGCTTGGGACTTGACATCAGTGAGTGGGAGTTTGAAAACATCGTTAAGCAAAGTGTCGAGAGATTTTTAGTCGGGAGGACGGTATAGACGAGTAACGAGAGAAATACGTGAAATTGTTTGAGAGATAGACGACCCAGGACCCGGTTCCGGTGTAGCTGCTCTAGTCTGGTCTAGTCTGATGGGAAGCTTTGCTTGCCCAGATTTTTACGGCTAAATTTAGTGCCTTATCTTACGCTTTATCTCGAGTATATATTATAGCCGCGCATTATTATAGGTGGAAGCAACTGCTGACGTGTTGTGGGCAGGTAATTTGGCCCTCGACGTGGAACCGAGCTAGCGCGTTTGGTGGGTTTAAATTTCGTTTGCCTCGCGGCTATCCCCAGCGCCCCGATTATTCCTTTGCAAAATCGAGACTCCGGAAAGCAACCCCCAAGTCGCCGGGTACACTGTCTTTGAGGCTATTTCGCGTCAGAATAAGCGCGAGGAAGAATATAGAGTATAGAGAGACCTGAATGTCTAGCTTTTGTGTCCATGTAAGTGTTGTGTGTATGTAAGAGTATGTGCGGAGTGCTGAATAATGTATTTTCCATTATGCAAATCATCCGAGTTCTGACTTTCATTATTTGACGGTAAAAAAAAAAAGGAAAAAAAAAAACAATCATCTCATATTAGTAATATAAATTTATAAATTTTTTAATAAAAACACCGGATTAAATCTGCGCATCATTTTTTTCTACTTGTATAGTCGGATAATGTGAATTTAAAAATGAAATTTATGATTTTCAGCGTTTTTATAATCATATGGGTTTTTTAAAATAAATAATATGAAATTCAACGACGGATTTTAAAAGCGTACAAATGAATGAATAAAAATGAAAAAAAATGAAAAGTAAATAAATTTAGCGAGAATTCAGAGTTTTATTATACATTCATATTTCAATATGCACGTGCTGAATGTCCTATTGATTCACCTGAAGCATTCACAGAGAGAGAGACTGCCGATGCACATACGCACTAAAATGTATGGTAACCTACTGCATTCTCTTGGTCCCTGGTGGCATCTATATGTTTGTATAGACGTAGATATATGAATGCATATGAGGATACAAATGTATATATTTGGTAGCATATATCCACAAATGTACAAATGTCCTCGGTGAATAAATATGTATGCCGTTGTCTCTTTTTACTTAAATGTGTTTTCTATCTTGGCTTCTGCATTTGGGTACCCTGAATTTTTCAACACGCACACCATTTTATTTCCGCTTCGCGGGAATATGTTACAACCGACCTCCTTTCTGGGAAGAAGTTAATATCATGCTCTTTCACGAATGTGCCTACGGAGGTTTACACGACGAGAAAGATGCCTCGAGGCAGCATGTGGGATATTCCCCCAAGACCAAGTGTTACGTTTATATTTTAAGTTTAAATTTCATTTTGAAAATCTTGATCGCACTGCTGCCTCCTACTGTTTAAATAATTATTTGCATAAGATATAAGTAAATGAATTGACAATATTTATAAACATATTTAATAAGAAGCATTTTGAATTTTAAAATGACAACTGAATAATGCAATTGTAATTAAATGAAAGTTTAACACAATAAAAGCAACCTTATATTAACGCTTGCTCTTATTCTATTAATTTTATTTAAGCGTTAATGAGTAATGTCGCGTTGCGAATCCGCTGAGTGTTCCATTTTGATAGACACATTTACGCCAGGGTAGAAGAAGACAGACTGAAACCACCACTTTGTACAGACTAATTATCGTCGTCTGGCCGAGTTAATGGAAGTGTAATCTCTGAGGATGGTTCATACCTACACACCCATATACATTCACGTGCACTCAGGCCTTCTGTTCATGATGCACGGAGAGCATTATTTTACTGGCCGTACAGTACACGCGATACGAAAATGGGATAAATTCACATGGGTTTTGGAAAATACACCTGAGAGATATTTGCAGGCAATGCAGTGGCTAGAAACACGTTTGGGATAATATGAAAACGTCCTGAGTTAAATTGGACGTCATTATAGCCCCGACAGAAGCGGCAGTACAATTCAGAACATCAGGTATCGAGTATTAAGCATCTTGGAGACGTGTGCTGCAGGTCGTGAACTCTTGAAACCCGTGGGCGTTTATAGATGATATCGCGACGTGACACGTACGATCTACCCACGTCCGCGTCATTCACTATTGACCGTTTTATGCTGCTCCTGAATTTAGTACCCGAGGAACCCAAGTTATAGCTATCAAGTGCAGGTTAAATTCTGTTATATTCCACTGACAATGCTGCTGTGCCAGAGCTTCTGACATCAGAAAAGCAATTTACGTTGACGTGGACTGGGGCCACGGGGATGCTGTTAGAACACACTGAGGTATATGCGCACGTTTAGCTGTGAAAGCACATAAAGATGCTGGTGAATGTGCAAAAGACATTACGAGATAGACTGGGTCTCTTGGCAACCCGTGACTCTTTGCTCTTGTTTCGCGTTCTTCAGTATTGTACATCCGGGAAACGGTGCCAAGGCCGTCGGAAGTTGAATTTCAGTCTCAGGTGTGCTCTTCTCTGGGTAAAGGTGGGATATGCGCGCTGGTTTTAAACTCGGGGATTATAAAAGATCCGGGTGAAACTGTGCTAGATGCCTTGGCACTCATTCAGGTGGGAATCAAGGTTACAAGCGAGAAAGACTTTACGTTTAATTACTGCCATTGTCATTTACATTAATCATCTTTTATTTTTTTTCTACAAATTCTGACTAGAAACTTTGACAAAACGGTGAATTATTTTCGTTCCACGTAATCAGATAATTAAAAAAAAATGAGACGTCCTAAAAATCTAACAGAATGTCAAAATGTCTCGGCCTAATTTATTTTTAATAGTACTAATGGAGAATTTTGTAATTAAGATAATATAGCAATTGAGTTTCTAATCTTATCATTACGTGTAATAACTATGAGTAATTTAAAAAAAAAAAAGTGAAATTTCGGTTCGCGAGATTAATGACTTTTGTATCGAATCATTTAATTCCAGAACGACCAGGGAAGTACACTCACCGTATGAACAAGCGCGTTGGGCAGATAGCCAGAGATAAGAGATTTCGGATAGCAAAACAGTATGAACAAAACACTGTCCCGGTCGATTACTCATTTGGAAGTGAGTTAATCTGACTATACATCGTTTTCATTAACGATCACTATCTCAATCATGACTAGAATCTACTACAAGTGCTATGCTACTACTGCGGTAACACAAGGGCTACATAGATGCCCACATATATACATATATATATATACATATAGAAGAAGGTATGGGAGGTAGATGAGAATTGGATTGGGTGGGTGGATGAGGATGGACTCCTCCGAAGGGAAATAGGTCGACGGTTTGTGCGCCGCTCGAGAGAACAATGTGGTTCGCGTATCAGTTAACCAGCCGATGAAATTGCATTGAGCGTTTTGGACAGCCTCTACAGATGTGTACCTGCTACAATTGTTGCGACAACTTACCATTGTTGCATCATTTAATAACAACCTATAGATGCATAGTTATACCCGATGCATTCTACAGTCTGATGTAACACTTTCGCAACACCGAATGTGAATAATAAAGCAATCGCTGGCCAAGATCTAGGTACCTTACGTGTAGATCGTGTTGAGTTTGCATCAGTGCTGATGATTCAACAGGAAAATTTTAATCAGGCCAACGAACTCTTCAACTAGTAACTCTGTAACCTAGTCTCTCTTATCGATTAAACGTCATCGGAAAGAGATGACACCCCAACGAGGAGGAGAAACTCGACTTGGTTTTCGTATCTATACAACCTATTCAACTGCTTTACATATGGCACGTACACAAGCTGTGACATCTTGATGTAACAGCTAGCTTTCAAGGCTTGGGTTTCTTTCAATGCCTCCTTTTTTTATTTTTTTAAACGATTTATATGCCTGATGCAGGCGTCACGTATCCCTTTCTCTCTATCTATATACATATACACGAGAATCTTTTATAATGTGTGCTAAACTGGTGGACGTTTTGCTGAACATGTTCATGCACTTGGTACACAAGTACTTTTTGAATAAAAACTTGCTACTTGTCAAGTGAGATAGCCGACCTATATTTCACGACAATAGCCAACACGTTTATCATCGGACGGTGAAAACTATCTCGTGAACGTGTACCATCTCAAGATAGCAATACTTTTTTGTCCCGATTTAAAAAAGTGTAAATGAACTTTTTTATGTCATGTGACAGATGCAAGTTTACATGCAAATCATTTCGATCAGAAATTATAAATATATTGATGCATATAGATTGCAAAGAGTAAGCTTCTTATGGGTAAGATTCTTATTGTCAAGGGTATTGTTGAATAAGACGATATTGCATATATGTATGAAGAAATAAGAATGATAAAACTTAAGAATATGCTTATGGATTATGTCAATGCGGATATTGAAGATTTCAAGACCTTTCGTGGGATGGCAACTGAAAAAGGATCTCGAATAAAATGAAGGCAAAAAAAATGTGAAAGCTGTACGCAAACATGTTTTTAAAAAAGCGCGCCTCCAACAAACTCTGTATTAGATTTCGTAGCATTTTAAAAACTTTAAATCAAACGACTAAACTTTTTCGGCTGTTTAATTTTATAACGGGTTTGTTTAAATGTTAAACATTTAACTTACCTCAATTGTGTTAACTTGTTTATTTTGCTTTTCTTAATCCTTATGTGTACTTTCTTTCTTCTTTATTAAGCAGAAAGTATTTAAATTTTCTCTCTTGCAGCTTCTTTAAAATCACCCTGAATGAGTGGAGCTGAAAAAATGTTAAAAAATATATATATTAGCGATTTATCTTCCGTTTTTATTATTTTGTTACATTTAAATGCCAGAAATGAACTATTATTTCATATTTTATAAAGGTTCAAAAAGTTATGCTTTTAAATCTCTCGAGTTGTTTTTTTATCCGGATTAACCGTGAAGCGTTGAAAGTGAGGTTGTTATACTTTTTCCTAGATTTTTATATCTCTTTGATAAAAAAAACCCAAAAGGATACGCGGTATGACATGACGGTGTGGGTTCAACGAGCTGGCTAATCGAAACCACTTCCCAAAGAGCTAACCACTTAACTCAGATCCTTCCCGTCTACATTTTCCACGCGGTTTACATCTTTTTCCTGATGATAACAATGACGACACTCGAACCACTACACAGCAATATGCTTTTTACTCCTTTTTTATTGGATACCTCAGCATTAATGGCCAATTTTTTTTCCTCAGCTATTTATAACTGAACCTTCTATTCAATAATTACACGTTAAAAAAAAAAAAGATTTTCTATTGTCTGTTATTATCAAATTTTCAGGCCCATTTTTCTCTGCGCACGTGCAGTAAATAAGAAAAAATAAATAATTAGTTACAGAGAATGATTATCAAAAAATGCTCGAGGTTTAATTAAAGAATAATAAATAAGATAAGATGGCGGATAATTAATCGAGTAGCACGAAAGTAGCAAAAGCTTTTGGTCTAATGGTTAAATAAAGAGTTTAATGTATTAACACGATAAAATGTAAAGCTTGCGGATTGATAAATTACCGAGTGTGATGTAATCCATCAACAAATACTTGAGTGGAGTGTAAAATAAAAATTATAATAAAACGAGTGTTTGACATTTTTAAATAAATTACTTTCGTCACGCAACCAGCTATCAACGGATAATTTGAAAGCCTCCCATTTGCGCTAATCGATTACTACAAGATTTATAGACACATTTACTGCAGTATGTTGTATGTACGCAGTACTTGCGTGTGTGTAGTTTGTTATCATGTAAAATAAAAAAAAAAGTAACATTTCTAATGGTTTATTCATTAAGTTTCTATTTAATTTTGTCGTAAATACCGCAATGTAATTACTGAGTTAATATAATTGGAAGATAATGAGAAAGGTAAATAATAAAAGTGTTCTGTTTAAATTAGATTCTTTGTGCCACTGAGAATTTAAGTTTAAAAAGTTACTTAGTTATCCCTACATTGCTTATATTATACAGTCGTTTTGTTTAATTTTCAGAATATTTTTTTCTCTTTATTGAAACTTTTAAACAGCCAGAAGACATTTTCTACATCGGGATTAAATAAGCAGAGGTTTTTTTTAAGACAAAATAATTATTTTATCAACTGAGACTAACTGATATAAAGTAATTCATCATATTTTAATCCTTGTATTTTTTGGACGAAGGAAAAAAAAATTTCATTAGTTTTAGAAAAATGAATGAAAGATTTTTTTTCGATTAATCCTTTGACTTTTTTCAACGACACATGGAATGTTTTATTGGTTTTTTTTCGATCGGACAAATTTATATGATAAAATTCCAGTTTTTGAGATAAACTGTCAATAAATTGTTGGCTTTTGTACCCATTGTAAGCTTTATCAGTACCGACAGTTTTATTTTATCCTTTTTTTTTTTTTCATCAAAAATTTATTTCTTCTGTATTTTGACTCGATTCTTTGACACTCAGGCTATCGCCGATGAATAATTGCTTCGATATTCGTTTGTAATCATTGAGAGTTTTAAATGGATGGATAAAATAATAGGACAGATAAAGTGGATGATAAACGTGGGAAGTACTGTGCGGTTTGTGTTATTTGAGAGTTGCATAGTGTCATTAGCTGTTGTACCACTTGTTGAAATTAGTTAAACATTTAGTGACGTTCCAACTGAGTTGATCAATTTTAACCGACGAATCAAGGATTACTGAAGCTCTTCATGAGTATTTAAACATTTAATACCGGATAGTGATTAAATGATTTTACATTAAAGTAAAATGCATAAATAATGAATTTGAATTTGATGAAATTAAACTGAACAAAATAACAAGTCTGTAAATAGGATTGACGATTTATTAAATATTATTGATCATTATTTTCATGGATGGCTGATGACTAAAAGAGTGTTATTTAATAAAAGAGCTTTGAAGTTAACTGAAGAGTGATGAAATAAATATAAATTATCCACGTGACAATCTTAGTAATTTTATTCAATACCTTAAGGGCTTCATCATATTTACTTTCATCCCTTTCACCACCAAAAGCTATTTATTAGATTCTTTCCAATTGACTGAAAAAGAACGATAGGGAAAAGCTACGGGAATACACATTTCCAATAAATTGCAAGAGAGCATGAGTTTTCACCTCGAGCATTTATATTATCTTCTTTCATACTTTTTTATCTTTATTTTCGATCTATGGCCTTCTCTCTCTATCAACCTGCCTCTATTTCAACGAGTTTATTTTTTTTAAGCGTTATCAATAGCACAGACGACAAGAGACTCTTGGCAATCTTCTCAATGATTTTGCAATCTCGGAAATATAATTCTATGATTCACCGTTTATCTTGACAAGAGACTGGAATGCTAAGAATTTACGCTAAAATCTCTTTTCACTTTATTTTTTTCCCGCCTGAAAAATGTTATTTTCAATACCTTCAACAGGGATCTCATAAAAATCGCATATGTAGCTATTTGTTATTTTTACTCTTTTTCCTGCTTTATTTACAGACTCACTTTTGTATTATATATATATACGAATGATAAAATTGAAAGAAATGACACATTGGGCGAATATAATAAAAAATAAACTTCCTTTTATTTTCTTTCCTTTTTTTTTACGACTCACTTCTCAAATTCATGGGACACTAGTTTTTTTCTCGATTGGAAGTGTCACAGGAAAAAAATAAAAATTTTTCTGCGCTACAGGGCTAACCCCTTACAATATTACAAAAGTTATTCCTTCAGATTCTACGGGGAGGGAAAAAGAAAATAGAAATAAACTACAATAACAAAAATAAAATAAAAAGTAATACTAGAGAAAGTGAAAATTTCTTGATGGAATTTTATTTTCTGTATTTTCCTCACCGGGTTATGTTTCAAACAGAATTGTAGTACTAAAAAAAAACCGTAATAAAAGGAACGTTATAATGAGACAAAGAATGTCTGATGAATTTTGTCATAATATGACAAGAGAGCCTTTGAAACAACCTATGTAATAATTTTGAAAATAATTAATGCTCGACCAAGCACACAGTACAACAAAAAACAATTCTTTTGTAAAATGAAAAACTTTATTTTTCCCTCAACTATTCAGACTTACACACAATTTACTTTTTTCCGTCTATTCTTTAACGTTAAATTCTTTCATTGTTTCGCCTTGACTGATTTTCAGACACGTGCTTTTGATATTTATGACATAAAGATATTTAAAAAAAAAAAAATAAATAATTGCAGAATACAATAAAATATATATATGTATATAAACATAATGAAATTGCAGTTGAAGCAAAAAAAAAATATGTTTAGTCTCGGGAAAATTACAGGAGAGTCTCCAAGGATTACAAGCACCACTTTAGTCACTAACTCTCCCTTCTATCTCGTTATATTCTCATCCTTATTACCCTCCTTTATTACACTCATTACATCGAGACGTAGGGAGGCACATTTCAGTTTGCGGTCTTGCTTGTGGCAGCATTTTTACTTGGGAAATATAATTACACAAAGAAGTAGTCTACGAGAAAATTTATGTCTGTGTACATGTGTGTCGAGTCGTATGCTCTATATATATATATATATAAGTATATAAGAGCATATGATAACGGAGGAAGCACAGAACGAGATAATCTAAGCATATGATTATTAGTGAAATATAAAGAATAAAAATATAAGTACATTAAAAAAAAAAAAAAAATAGTGAGAGAAAAAAAAAGTGTCAATTTGCACGAAGAGACCTTAACTTAGTCTCACGCGAGGGTGAACTTTCATAATTTGTGTTCATCATCTAACAAGCTTGATACGCTTCGTGAGCATTTCTGCAGTTTTATCATTTTTTTTTTTTTTTTTATGTACTTTTTAATGCACCTCCATTTATATATTTTTATTCTTTTAATAATACCTCAGTTGGTCAACCAACACATCTTCAGCACGAAGATGACATATATTGAAGTAATTCGCTTGAGCACAATAGCAACAAATGTAAACTAGTTTTAAAGATAAATTATGTGCAATAGTTCATCTGCCTCGTAGTCATATATCCATAAGATTCTTTTATGCATTCATATAGGTTTGAGTGATGAATAATTGCGGTTAAATTAAGGGCTTGCTTTCAGAGAACAGAACGAGATGGTTTTATCGTTCTCTCCCTTCTGCCAGTGGTATTATATAGTCGCTGTCTCGTTTGCAATTTCGTTCGACTCGACCAGACAAGGAAACACATTTTGCGGTGGCAATAAATCCTTCGTATCCTGGGGCCACGAGTTGGTTCTAGCATCGGTGTCTGATGTGTATAAACTAGAGAAACGAGCTAGGATATTCATGCGTCACTAGTT
This sequence comes from Microplitis demolitor, assembly GCF_026212275.2. Taxonomy (NCBI): domain Eukaryota; kingdom Metazoa; phylum Arthropoda; class Insecta; order Hymenoptera; family Braconidae; genus Microplitis; species Microplitis demolitor. The sequence continues at coordinate 23,849,478 of NC_068545.1, read as the reverse complement.
GTAGTAACGTTTAGTAAATATGCTATGCTGAGAATTATATGAATAAAGTTGTAGACTAGAACAGAAGTCTAACATGAGAATCAACAGCCTAATTCACTCAGACATCATTGACGGTCTCATTATATTATGCATAATTAGAAATGACAATACATGCGATCAGTTTTTTGTATGAACGCGAATTTATTGGGAATAACAAACTAGAAATTTATTGACGAAATTCCACAGCGTATTCTTTTTTATAAGTTTATTGACATCCATTCAATTATATATTATTAAATATCAAGGGGAAAACCAACTATATATATTGGCATATATCTTTGGTTTCCCCCCTAACAAGTTCATAGCATATAATTAGATTAATGTCAAAAAAGTAATAAAGAAGGAAGAGTTAATTGTTCAATTATCACTATCAAATTGATTAGTCGAATCATCATTAAATTTTATTTTCGGAGTAATTTAAGACTAGGTATCAATCGCAATTTAAACGTTGATGTTGTTTGCTACAAAATTTTATGATCGGTTTGGTTACGTAAAACAAGAATTCTAAAAAAGAAACTGATGAGTTGGATCGCGTCAAGACAAAGCTAGTAAAGATAAAAAAAAAAAAAATTCATATGAGTTTCACATCACTATACAACAAGAAAATGTCAGCTGGTACCAAGTTTTTGATTCTGATTTTGATAGTTCAATTTGCATGTTCCATCGTTTTTGGAAATCACGAAAACCCAGATCAGTGTGCACATAGTAGTGATGTTGTAAGAAATCATATAATACTAATTAAAGCTTAATTTTCTGAATTTGCAGGAGAATCAGCATTTTGTTTTAAATGTATTACAAACATTTTTATATATTAACAGTGTATTCCATATTTGATTCAGCCATGCTGTGAAAGAAGCGACATATGTCAAAAAGGAGTGACACAAAACATATTTTTTTGCATGGAAGCAGGTAAATGAATAATACTTTTTACAGAAGCTTTGATTTTTTTTTTTTCAGGGATATCAATTCATTTGAAAATGATTTTGTTTCGTTTCAGATATATTAGGAAAGTCTTGTGAAAATGATCTTGATTGTTACAGAATTAGCAACGCAATATGTTCAAAAGAAGATATATGCGTTTGTAAATCAAACTATGTTCCGGATGAGAACAATTCAACATGTTTACCGTTATTAGGAGAACGTTGTGAGCTCTTTGAAAAGTGTGGCTCTTATAATTCCCTATGTAAACATAATCGATGCGAATGTTATGCATTCTATGAAGAAAACGATGGTCAATGTCAACCGAGTTAGTATAGTTATTAAAAAAAAAAACAGGAAAAACATTTAAAATTATAAACTTTATTTTGATAAATTTATTTTAAAAGGATATTTGGGACAATCATGCAGAATAGATAAAGATTGCTGGAGAATAAAGTACGCTGTATGTTCTGAAGATAGTAAATGTACTTGCCTACCCCAATTCGTTAGGACAGACCAGTCAACGTGTCGACCACTTCTAAATGGATTTTGTGACAACAGTGAAGAATGTCTTACAAATAATTCTAGTTGTATTGATAATCATTGTCAATGCGTGGGTGACTTTGCAGCGCAATCTTATGATCGCTGTTTACCAAGTAAGTGGATAAAGTAGAAGAAGAAAGAATTGTGATCAATGTTACTCTGTCTTAGCTTATGTGAACTTGAACTGTAAAACTGATGAAGATAATTGCAAAAAAAATTTACTTCTATCATGCCGGAAAAACGGTAAATGTTTTTGTCCACCGAACCACGTTGCATTAAACGAAATGATTTGTGCACCAATTTTGGATGGATTCTGTACAAGAAGTGAATTTTGTGTGACAGAAAATTCTGCTTGTATTGACTCTAAATGTCAATGTAAGCCTAAATATAAGGCGCGATTCCACAATCAATGCTTACCAAGTATATATTATGTCTATAAAGATAAAAGTATTCGTTTAAATCATACATCATTTAAATTATATTAATTTTCAGCGCATTTGTATAGGTCTTGTAATTATGATTTCGATTGTTATAAAATATGGGGGGCTGAATGTTTTGATAAGAAGTGTGTCTGTCAAAATAATTACATTTCTCTTAATGAAACAACTTGTTCTTTACCTATCGGTGGAATCTGTACCATAGATGAAGAATGCCTAGTCGAAAATTCGATTTGTATTGATAAAAAATGTCAATGTAGACCTTACTATGACTCAATATCTAAAAATGAATGTAAACCAGGTGAGTTTACTCAACGTCCGAATGAAAAGATAAATATTTTTCATTTTAATTTTTTTTTAGTAAATTATAAATACTGTATGACGAATGATGACTGTACTGACAAGCCACATAAAGAGTGCGGAAAAAATAAAAAATGTGTTTGTAAGCCCAATTACGTAGAGATAGACGATACACTATTTTGTGGACCGTTACTAAATGGATCTTGTTCAAAAACCGAAGAGTGTTTGACCAAAAATTCAGTTTGTTCTCGCGGAGAATGTCAATGTAAAAAATTTTATAAACTTCAGTTCATCAATCATATTAAGGAATGTGTACCAAGTGAGATTAATTTTTGGTGTCAGTAACATTACGAATGTAAATGATAAAATTTATAATTTGATACATTATTTTTTTTTGTACCAAGTTTCAATAGGACATCCGTGCGAGATTCCATATGATTGTATAACATTAATGCATGCTAAATGTTCAGCAGATAAAATATGTGTTTGTCAAACGAATTGTTTTGCATTTAACACAACTTTATGTGCACCAATCATTGATGGGTTTTGTTCAAACGATGAAGAGTGTAGATTTAATAATTCTTATTGTCTTGATCATACATGTCAATGTAAACCAAATTTTTTTGCTGTGTCAGATAATCAGTGTGTAGAGAGTCAGTATAATCTTAAATTTAATTCTTAGATAATTTTTTTTCCAAAATAAAATTAATATAATTGACAATTTTTATAGTAAACGATCATTTTAAATATAATTGATTTCTGTTTTACTTTCTAGAATCGTCGGTAGTTTCGTGTAATCAGATTATTGATTGCGGAGACCCATGGCATGCAAAATGTTCGTTTGACAACAATTGCTTGTGTTTCTCAAATACTACACAACATAATAGAGCAACATGTTTACCATTGGTAGGTGGCGCTTGTTGGAAAAATGAACAATGCGTAGTTGAAAATTCTTTATGCATTGATTATCATTGTCAATGTGACTCCCCAAAGTATGTTCGTGTCGCTAATAATCTTTGCATCCCTGCGACTCAGTGAATGTGCATTGGGAATAAGGTATTAGTATACCACTGGTTGAATTAGTGGTATACTTATAGCTGAAGAAATGGTGACTATTCACTGGTTCGCAGTGAATTTCACTAATTCATTTTTAGAAAGTGATTCAGAGTAAACAAATTTCCAATTTATAATAATGACTTATACTCACATATTTCTCTATCATTAAAATTTGTATTATTACTTAAAATATAAATTAATAATAAAGGCTAATAGTTAATTTGGATATGTCTACATGAATAATTTCACCTATAACAATCCTGCTAACAAAATATTTATCACTTACCATTGACTAGTTTACAATATTCAATAAATATATATATTTAGTTAAAAATGATTTTATGTCTCATTCGGGTTTTCCAATTTAATTATTTTTTTATTGTTTTTAATTATGAGTTTAATAGTTTCATTAATTCTTGGTTAATTTTTTTTTCGTTTAATTGTGATAAAAATAAAACTGTAATACATGCTATAAGTGGTGGAATGATTGATCACAAATCTAAAATGAATCAAAATATTTGAGCATTGTTTAGGTGGTCAAAAAGTTGAAGTTTAAAATACAATTTTCGCGTTATTATTAGTTTCATATGTGAATATTAACTTTCAAGGATAAAAAAAAATTTTTTTTCTATTTCTCACTGTACTACATAAAAATGTTGACTGACATTAAATATTTGATTTTAATTATAGCACTGATTTTGATTCCTTGTTTTGCAAAATCAACTGACACAAATATACATGGCTGTAAATACAATAGCGATACTGTAAGAAATCATATATGATATTGATTAATGTTGAATTTTTCAAATTATTTGGAAAAAAATTTTTTGTCGTATATTAAAAAAATTTATATTTATCAACAGTGTAATCCATATTTGGCAAAACCATGCTGTGAAAAAAGCGACGTATGTCAACGGGGAATAACAAAGATGACATTTTATTGCATGGAAGCAGGTAGCTGACAAATAACCTTTTTTTTATTACAAATATTAATAAATTCAAACAATAATTTGTATGATTTCAGATGTATTAGGTAGGTCTTGTGACATCGATCGGGATTGTTACAAAATAAGCCACGCCATATGTTCAAAAAAAAAATGTGTTTGTAAATCAAATTATGTTCCACGTGAAAACGATTCAATATGTTTGCCTTTATTGGGAGAAAATTGTGAGTCATATGAAAAGTGTTGGCCTAATAATTCTATTTGTGTGGATCATCAATGTGAATGCATCGCTTCCTATGAGCAAGTTAATGGTCAATGCCGACCGAGTTAGTACAGTTTAAACTAAAAATATTTAAAATTATCACCATTATTCTAATCAATTTATTCTGAAAGATTTTTTGGGGCATTCATGTCAAAACGATGAAGATTGCTGGAGAATAAAGTATGCTAAATGTTCTGGATATAATAAATGTACTTGTAAACACGACTACATTGAAATAGACCAGTCAACATGTCAACCACTTTTAAGTGCATTTTGTGAGAAAAGTGAAGAATGTTTTGCAACTAATTCCATTTGTATCGATAATCATTGCCAATGCGTGAATGATTTCGCACCGCAATCTTATGATCGTTGTTCACCAAGTAAGTGGATAAAGTAGAAAAAGAAATAATTGCAATCAATGTAACTCTATTTTAGCTTACTTCCATTCAAAAATTAATGTGAATGGTAAATTATTTTGTCCACGGAACCACATTGCATTGAATGAAACGATTTGTGCACCACTTTTGGATGAACTCTGTTTGATAAGTGAATTTTGTGTAGTAAAAAATTCTGCTTGTGTTAACTCTAAATGTCAATGTAAACCTACATATGTGGCACGAATTAATAATCATTGCTTACCAAGTATATATTGTTTCTATAAAAATAATAATATTCATTTAAATTTATAATTAAATCACGTTATAAGACTATTTGCTGTTTTCCTTGCATAATTTCAATATTATTAATGCGAGTAAAGCACTGATAGTCTTATAACGAATTTAAGCTGAATTTTATTCCAACTTCTAGCTTATTTGCATGGATCGTGCAATCATAATTTTGATTGTTATAAAATATGGGGGGCTGAATGTTTTGATAAGAAGTGTGTCTGTCAAAATAATTACATTTCTCTTAATGAAACAACTTGTTCTTTACCTATCGGTGGAATCTGTACCATAGATGAAGAATGCCTTGTCGAAAATTCGATGTGTATTGATAACAAATGTCAATGTAGACCTTACTATGACTCAATATCTAAAAATGAATGTAAATCAGGTGAGTTTACTCAACGTCCGAATAAAAAGATAAATATTTTTCATTTTTATTTTTTTTTTAGTAAATTATAAATACTGTGAGACGAATGATGACTGTACTGACAAGCCACATAAAGAGTGCGGAAAAAATAAAAAATGTGTTTGTGAAACTAATTACTTAATGATTAACGGTACGTCGTCATGTGCACCATTAATAGATGGACTCTGTTCAGAAACTGCAGATTGTTTGGTCAAAAATTCATTTTGTTTTCTTGGCAAATGTCGATGTAGAAAATTTTATGAATTTCGGACTGTCAGTTCTTTTGATCAATGTCAACCAAGTAAGGATAATTTTTCGTATTGAGAATGAATTAATTACATCATTGAGCTTACACATAAAATAGTAATGTGGTATTGATAAAAATTTCAATTATGGTTATCGTGTTAGTAGCATATTGCATGAAATTAGTTATTGACATTTCTAATTTGATCTATTTCTTCTTTGCGTATAAAGTTTCAATAGGGCATCCATGTGAGAAACCATGGGACTGTAAAACAATAATGTATGCTGAATGTTCAGCAGATAAAATATGTGTTTGTAGAACAAATTCTTTTGCATTTAACAATACTGTATGTACACCAACAATTGGCGGATTTTGTTCAAACGATAAAGAGTGTAGATTTAATAATTCTTATTGTCTTGATCATACATGTCAATGTAAACCAAATTTTTTTGCTGTGTCAGATAATCAGTGTGTAGAAAGTCAGTATGACTTTAAATCAAATTTTTAGATCGTTTTTTTCTTTTATAAAATTTACGGTATTTTGGTAAACTATAATTTTAAATATTATTGATTTCTGTTTTACTTTGTAGAAAGATCGGTTGTTATTTGTAATGAACTTATTCATTGTGGAGATCCATGGCATGCAAAATGTTCGATCAATTACAATTGTTTGTGTATCTCAAATACTACACAATATAATAAAGCAACATGTTTGCCATTAATAGGTGGCGCTTGTTGGAAAAATGATCAATGCGTAGTTGAAAATTCTTTATGCATTGATTATCATTGTCAATGTGACTCCCCAAATTATGTATACGTCGCCAATAATCTTTGTTTGCCTAGTCAGTATGATCATTAAACTTACATTAAAGCTATTGCTTTAGGCATTTAATATTTTAATCATCTGATATCTGATTTTTTACAGAAATACGCTCTAACATAATGTAAGCCAAACGTCATTTCATGTAGTGAAAGCAACGCTGTGTATAGTACCACAATCTACATTATTTACTTCTACAAAACTATTGTAATTTTAATAGAAGAAAATGAATTTATATTTGAAAAACAAACGTTATTAATAAATAGTCTTTTCAAACGAAAATAGAAATAATATTTGTTTTTATCTTACGAACTGGAACACATTAATTATCAGATTTATTTGTAGAGATGATGATGAAATCTAAGTGAGGTGGACTACAGAGTAAACTATTGTTTTGTTGACAAATACAGGCGTGGGTATCAACCAACGGTTTAAAGAAGTTAGCATATTATACATACAAGCACAAACAGAAACCACATGGATGATGAGGTTATAGTTTGCGAATTGGAAACTTCTTTGTTTGGTATACAAGCATATCCAATTGTACTGTCTATGCAATTATATCTCTTTGTCATTATTATTTTTTTTCATTGTCATAAATTTTTGTATATTATTATTGTCTGAAAGCGTACTGCTAATCCATATACAATATAATAAATTATAAATCATTTTTTATCTGGAATAATTACAAAAGTCTGACGCTTTTCTCGGCAAGAGACTTGATTGCAGTTAAAAAGTGGTAGAAAATTAACTTACTTTGAAGCGCATACACTTTTGCATTATATATAATACTGTTTTATAATTTTCGTTAAAGCTATCCGTTGAGCAAAATTTCATTTTAAACTCTTTCGTTAGTTTTTAAATCGCAACGGTATTTTTCCTTTACTTTTTTTTATTACCAGCAAAAACATCAAAGACTGATTTTTAATTATGTACCGAGAAAAAATATATTAAAGCACAAATAGGTGATTCAATTCTGAATATTAATTTTTTTTTCAACAACATTCATTTCGGTGTATAATCCATTTCACTTTTCAGCTGAAGAAATATAAATTTTCGCAATATCCGATATGATATATGAATTTCTTGATTCACTCGTGCATGTGCATACGCATGTGCTGTGGACAGGCCAGAACATCGGGGATGCAGAACATTTACACAGTATCATCGGTGGGCAGTCGTCACTTCAGATAGAATACATTCACATATTCATAAATAAAATATATATTCATACTTTTTTTTTCCCAATCGGACGACTGATCCTCTGGGAACGTGAAATTTCCCTAACAAGTTATACATTCTACACATGAATGTTTATTTCAGTTGATTTTCGGTTTCAAACAAAAAATAGTGACCTATTATTTTTTGATAAAATGTCACCGAATAATTCTGAACACACTGTACATGATTAAAACCATCATACTAATTAAAAAAATATTTTTCTTTGGAACTTAGTGACATCAAAAAATATGGCTCAAAATTTTGTAAAAAGCCTACAGATTTTCCTTAATTTAATAAGTCCATTTACAAAAATATGAATATACTCTTTTATAAGCAAAAGGCGTCGAAGTCAAAGATGCTTTTGAATTTTCTCTAAACTTTGAATATATCACGTGTAAATATTTCCCTGAATGTGAAATATTTCCATTGGAAATAATATGTTGGATTTACTTACACTTACACTTACACTTGGGTATTGCGGAGCGAAAAAAGTAAAGAAAGAGTAAAAAAAATACATAAAAATGAGGGGAAGCGAGTTATCTTGTGGTAATACGTGCGCAAAGCGTAAAGTTACGTTTGGTTGCCCTGCTGCAGCAGTCCCGTTGAAAGTAACGCGGTTTAATATATACGATTTCTCACTGTACTGGCTTTTCATTCTATTTCCGTCTTTGCTCTCACACTTGTGGTTATGACTCCCAGTATTAGGCTCCGAATGCCCTATGCAGCTGGTTTTAAACTTGTACTTTCAGACGCCAATGTTATACTTTTTTTCATTCACTTGTCCATTATTTCCACACACTATTTAATAACTTTAATAACTGTTATCCGATTTTATCTTAATTAACCTGTCATTGGACTTTGAATAACCGGGAAATTGACATTGCTTTTTGTCCGTCTAGCTGGTAAATTTTTTTACACTTTACTTTGTTTGGTATTAAATACGTAAATAAACCTGTCTCAAGTAAAACCTTGTGGTTTAATACCGAGCATTGTAAACACCACTCAGACAACGTGTTGTGGCTTTTCGTGTAACACAGTGCAAGAACCAGAGGCCAGTTGGTTAGGATGTTTTATGCACCAAAGTGCTCTTCCCTGCTATCCACGTCAGAGTGCAATTGTGTTCTGTGTACGTACAAGAGATGAATATATGCAGTGTACTTCTCAACACAAAGCTAACTCTAAAGAGACATGTACATGTTTCATTCTTTGTGCAATATTTTCATATTTTTTTTTTTTTTTTTTTTTTATGAGAAAATAAAAAAAGGCTTAACCATATGGTTTACGGACAGAAAATAATGTAAATATTTACATACATTTTTGTCATATTAAAATTAAAATAAACAAATTTTTTCTCAAAGCATTACATAAATATTTTTCTTACCATGTAATTTGGAATTCTATCCAGATATTATTCAAAAATTTTAAACTTACAAAAATAATTGTCGTTTTTTTTTACTTTTTGAAGTTTGAACTTTCATAAATTTTGAACGAGGTAATGATAAATTGATTGAAGGATAGTTCAGTTGGCCAATTGATTTGGTTCGATGGAAAACTAGAATGTGTAGTATGGCATTGAAGAAAATCAGTCAATAGAATTGTGGATATTTTAGCGGAATTCAATCGCAAAGTCAGAAAAATAATAGGGGAAGTAATAAAAGTTATTTAGTGAAAGCAGGTTTCTGTGACATTACGCGGGTGCAAGGATTACTTGGACTGAGGATCAGACGGGGACGAGGTGGCGAGCCAATATCAATTTTTTAAGAGTTTACGTCGTCGTAAGATGTATCGGTAGCTGGTCTTGCGTTAAACTTTCGTCTAACAAGAAGCATGTCTGCAGCATGGTTGTGTGTTGCTTTTACAAACTTTTTTACTTTACTCTGAGGAATAACGAAAAAAGTCGGTCGTGTGCGGTAATTCCTTGCTCACACGAATAGAGAAACTTGTAACGGTAGTTGTTGCCCCCCTGTCATCAAAGTTATTTTTAAAAAGTTAACACTGCACACTATTTTTCTTAATACAGCTATATATCATTTAACTTTTATTTATATAAACGCGCGTTGAAAGGCTTAAGCTAAACAGATTTTATAAATACAATAATCTGTTACCGTTTTATAAATTTAGTGGACTTTAATATTATTTTATGTTTTTATGAGTCGATGTTATTTATAAAATTATATTTTACATAATCCTATGACTAATTTTTATTATTGAACAGATTATTAGACCGTATCCAGTTTGCTCAGCCATATAATAATTACTGCTTGATTTTATTTTCCCTGCATCGATTAAAATCACGTGGAAAAAATCACCGCTTGAATGTTAATTATTTTAGTGAGAAAATAAAATATCGTAATATAATTATTGATAATTGAGTTTGTAGGCACTAACGTTATTTATTTATTTTTTTTTTTTAAAGTCTTTGCTCAAGAAATAATCTTATACACCACAAACAACATCGTTCCTGTGCAATTAATAATGAAAACGTGTTTCTGAGCCTGAAAAGCCAAAAGGGGAGAGTGGGATTGCACAAGAGTTGCTGTTGGTTTTATTATAATTATAATTATTGTTATTATTATTATTACTGGGGCGAGGAGGGTTGCAGACAAATTAATACAGCGAAGGAAATTTTTCCATGGCCTTCGTCAGAAATTTAACGTTCTTTATTTCCTGGCATTAATCCCCTCTACTTTTATTATTATTATTATTATTATTATTATTTCTTAATTTTTTTCCGTAGCTTGCTCGTTTACTTTTTTCCTCTAAAGAGAAATTCTCTGAGAAGACGTCCAAGTAAATTTTCTCAGCTTTTTCCGGGCGGATGTTTTTCGTCGCACGTGAAACTCTTTACGTCACAAATTCTTAACTCTGACGGACAAGAAAAATAAACCGTAGAAAGAGAGTTATATTTTTTATTTAAGCACTTTTATCTGTCTATCTATGCTGCAGTGAGATATTTTTATTTGAAAAACGAAAAAAAACTACTGGAATTCGTCGGAGCAAAGTTATTTCGAGGTACAGATATTTTATCTGTGAGATATTGAATATTTTTTTTATTTTTCCAATAGTGATATGTATTTTCTGTATCCTGTTGTGGTCACTTCAGGATTAAGAAAGATTTATCAGGCTAAGTCTTGACAAATATACTGATAGATTTATTTATTTAACTTTAGGATTTTTTTAGCGGGATTTTCAAAATTATTTTATAGTGAAAGTTTAACTGGAATTTAATGAAAAGTATTTTTCAGGCGGAAATAAAGCAGGAAAATAAAATACTTTTTTTTTTTATAATGGAAAATCGTAGACTAATTCGAATGGGTTTGAAAAAACAAAATCAGGAGCCATCGAAATGTAAAAATACCAGAGTCAAAATACAAAAGTGTCATGGGAGTAGTCACTGAGAGCTTAATAGTCGGTATTGGTGAAAAAGCATTTTTCTTCCACAAGTTTTTGCAATCGACGTTGTCAAGTTAAGCGGATTATAGCCCCGGAAGAATTGCCGGTTGTCGACAGGCGAAAGAGGAAAAGAGAGCTCTGAAATGGCGGGCAGAGGGTGGAGACGCGTGTTCCTGGCTTCCGAATCAAATAATCTATAATTCGATATCGGTTGAAAATTCTCTCTGCGCGTTATGCCCTGGTCCTACTACCAGAAACTGTCTTTCTCTGTACCGCTAAATTCTCTATACACTTTGGTCCGTCGAGCCGGAAAAATTTCATGCGTCATCGCGTTTGCCAGGGAATAAAACCAGTGAACAAATCAAAAGAATAAAGTATCAAAAAAAAAAAAACAAAAATAATAAATAAAATGAACACGTGAAAAAGTATAAATTAAATAAATAAAAATAAAATGATTGAGACGATTGGTTGAATTAATCGGTTATTGGTAAAATTATTACTTTATATTCGAAATCAATTTCCGAGTGCTTGAATTGACAGAATAATATAATTACAAAGACAAATATTGAAGCTTATTTATTATTTTTAAAATAAACCCGCCAATTTTACCAACATCAGATTATCGACTTTAGAAATTTTTTCTGGGAATCGACGAATTTCGAGAAATTAAATCAAATTCAGTTGATTCGTTTGAAAGGCGTCGATGCCAAAATATTTTGAAAATTTGAGAATGTTACACACTTGTACAGCGATAAAGTTATTATTCCTATTATTAGTAATGTTGAGATAAAATTCAAGTGCCATTACTTAAATTAACTTTTTTCCATTTTACACCTTTTTTATTTCGAATTGCTGATGTTAAATGTGTATACCGAAAATGGGAAGTACTTAGAGCCCACTTGAAATTATATATATATATATACATATAGAGGAGTTGTTGAGGTACTCGGGTGTTATTTGGTCCCTCTGGCACTTTTAACGTTTTCCAACGAGAGTTTCGTGGACTTGTTACGTTACAGAGGCCCGTCCATGGGTTAACTGCCGGCGAAATAAACGGGATGGTTAGGGCGGTAACGAAACTAGCTAATGCTGTAGTCGTATTACAGGAAAATAAAGGTAGCGAAAGAAACTAAAAGAGAAGAATTAACTTAAAAAGGGTGTGTAGAGTCCATTAAGGGTAAGGATACTCGGGCCAGATAAATTCCCAACACTTGAAATCCACTTTTGAATTAGAACTACTCGCTACTTCGTCGCTTGATAATAAATTCTCTTTTCATTGCTCCGGTATCTGAATAGTGAGACTCATTTTATTTCTGTTCGAGTGCGAGCCAATAACGATTAATAGATTTTTTTTTTAATTACATTGCTATCAATAAATGTGATATTATTTTTTGAATTTATGTAAATATGAGTAATATAAATACTGAAAGTTTTTTATGCAGAATTTAATTTAAGAAATAGATTTAATAAAATTCATATCATATGTCGAGATTTTTTTTTTTTGAGATCTATTCTCTGTGAGGTAAAATCTCTCAAGGGCATCTAGAAGATGAAGTAGTAGGAGTGCGGGCTGATAGATACGGGGGATAATCCTGGAGTCGTTTATTTTGTGCAGTGCTCGATTGAATTTCTTTTTTCCTACTCTGAGAGTTTCTCGCTTGCTCATCTGTAGATGTATAGATATATATTAAATAAAAGTAACAGAAAGCTGGAAATCCTACTCTGGGATCGCTGACAACGGATGATCGAGCTAGCAGCTCAAGCATAAAAGACAAGTTGCGTCTACTCAATAACGCAAGTTAAAAAGAAGAACACTGAATTCTCTGGTGAAATTCCTTCGAGACTTACAACGAATCTTCAAAATCAATCCGTTAAAAATTTTCATATTTTATTATATAATGTTCTATAAATTTTTCTATCATGTCTCGGAAAATCCAATAGCAGGAATACGTCAGCTCTCGCTGATCTCGGTATTAAAAGATTAATTTATAGATAAGCCTGGGTAATAATGAGACAAGACAAATAAAAAAGTTTGATTCGGTGGTAATAGTCCGTGGCCGCATTAAAAATAATAGGAAAGTTGTAGCGCATAAAAGCGATGGGAAGAAAAAAGTTTAAAAAATGCAAAATCTTAGGGCGTTAGGGTAAAAATAAAAAGGATCTGGGTGGCAACCACTAAAAACTTAGATACCTCTTAACAGACGCCGTTGTCGTACGACAGGGAAAATCTCTCGGCATATAAAGAGAGTGGGAAGAGGAGGGACAACAGAGGATGCTTTCAGGGTGTGGAGAGATAAGGTGTCGCAAGTGTGCGGGTGTAAAAGTGCGACAGTAGAGCTACCGGGTGGTGTATCTCCTCGAACACGAGACGAAGCAGATGCCGATAAGAGCAGTCGCGCGACGAGGGTAAGTCCACAAGACTTGAGTGAGGAGAACAACGAGAAGGCTCTCTGGAGCTCTCACATTTTCATGCTCACACACACATACATTTGTACCTTTACTCTTACTCTTACTTCAGCTTCCTGATGCTTATGCTCTTGCTCCTCTTCTTGTGTAATTCCCCCTTCACACTCTACCAAGACCCCCCTATGGAAATTACGTCTCGATGAAATCCCGCATTTTCACTCCCCATTCACACAACGACGTGCCAAATACTTGAATCACTTCTCGATTAATTGCTTACGAAATCCGTCTGCATTTCAAATTTAAATTATTATTTTTCCAATCACGAATTGTTTTTTAAAAAATCCTACAGCTAATTTTTTATTAAATTATTATTATTATTATTTTTTCAAATAAAATAAAATAAAAATTAAATTAAAAGTCAAAAGTTCAATTGGACATTATTCTCGAGTTAATTTCACGGTTCCATTGTAATCGGATAGTTAGTTGAATATCCAGCTGTTAGTAAAGTAAAATCACAAGTCAGTGGACCGAAAGCATCTTCTTCGAGTTGGTGCACATACATCTATCTATATATATATACATATCTTTGTCTTTAGTCTTAACTCAAGGCGAATTGAGAGTCGGGAGGTTAAGGAAGTATTGCTGTGATTTCTCAGTTTGAGTTTGAGATCGGGGTGGTGAGTGGCCCTTGGGGTTCTGCGGAGCTGAATTCCATGTTAAATTCGAGTACGGAGGACTCAGACACGCTCGGAGACACAAAAGTTTTATTATGGTATTACGAGAGTTGTGTGGATGTGGCTGTGTATTTATGAAAAGGGATGCTGTGTAGTGGTAGATCCGTAGAGAAATAAGCCAAGGGACGCTGATGGTCTGGTACCAGGTTGGGTATGCAAGTGGCGGACTAGACCCGGAGCCAGACATTGCGTGTTTACACTACACCAAATAATATGTACCTTCCTATTATATATCTGCTGTCAACGCGCAGTATCTCTACGAATAATAACACAAGGCAGAAATATAAACTGTAAGCCAGTCAAAGAGGAAACTGAGAGTACGCATACTATATTGTTACTGCATGGGTGTATGCTATTGTTTTCCCGGACGTGTCGTTGTAACACCCTTAGTCGACTAGCCTTGCCGAGAATCTACAATTACGTGTATGCTACCATCATATTTATTACTCAGCTTTGTTATATTTTTTTTTTATAAAAAATAAAATTAGCTTTTAAGAAATTACTCGGGGTATTTTGGAAACTGAATTTTTAGTGAAATATAAATATTTAAATTACTTAATAAATATGTATAGACATAAGGGCAAGAGGGTCGGAGAGCGAAGGGCGGGAGGGTCAAAGAAGAATATCGAGAGAATTTTATTTAAAAAAGCAGAGCCATAGATCACGTAGCGCACACTACAGTTGGACATTTCGGAAGTGCCTGAAGAGAGGACTTTGGAGTTCTTTTCCGGTAGGAAAGATATTCCAATTGGCTCCGTTTACGTCTTGCGGAAGAAGTTAATGTCGTGTGGGTGAAAAGATAGTCGGTGTAGTAGTACTCGGGCAATGGGCAACGGGCAACCGACGAGTGCATAGATAACGAAGGGACATCCGGTTGAATTCTTAAAAGTTTTCTCAAACTCTTGCTGACTAAAAACGATCTCCATTTTCTTCTCGCTTTTCCTTGTGAGAATGCTATTTCCCTCGGGCTTACACGCGAATATTACGGCATGCCAGAAATTTAATGGAGTCTGAAGATGCCTTAAAAAAGACAAGTTCAAGTTGAACAAGTTGAAGCAAAGAAGCGAATAAGAACTTGGAGATGGAGATGGAGAAGATGAAGAAGAAGAAAAAGGGTCTAGATACAACACAATTCCTCGAGCATTTTCTACCATTATTGCTGCCAAAAATAATACCGAAGAAACCTCTTCATAACTAATTTTCGTCTCCACCTTTATTTACAACTTTCTTAAAAAGTTTTTTTAAATTTTAGCTATTATTTGAATAAATTTTCCGCCGAGATATCTCTTATTTTTTTTTCTTCAACCTAAAAAATACATAATTGTGATTTATCACAAATGGAAAATCGTTAAATAAATTTACTACACTTTTTATTAATATATTTTTTGGGCACGTACTAAATTTAAAACGTCAAAATATCACGATAAAAAAAATAAATTGTATATTTAACGAGGCGCGAATATATAACTGTTATAATTCACAAGGGTCATTAAATTTTTAAAACGTCTCTCTGTGTGTATAAATAACGTCACGATTCGCACAATTAATGTATGTATGACATTATCATCAATTGATTGTCACAGGAAATGAAAATGGACAAACTTCCGGGCTCGACTACCCATACTTTAAACTCTATGAAATTATCAAACCCAATTATTTTGAATATTAACCGGCGCAAAAAAATGATAATCAAAATAGAAAAAAAAAATTTCATCTGCACTAGAAAATTTTTCTCAACGAAAGGAATCCGTTTTTCCGTGAAAATTTCGAAACTTTTTATTTTTAAGCAACCGTTAAATTTATATCAAAGGGTTAAAGACCCTCTGGAGAGTGAATGGATGCCCAGGAAGTGATGGTACGTGAAATAAATGTAGGGATGTTTGTTTGGTGGTTTTCACAACCCTCTTGCGGCTGATGGGACTTGATTTCCTGATTGAGTCATGGTGTCTCAAACGTTTTATACCCGATGGTACAGCCAATGTCGTACTGCGACATCCATCTTCCCTTTCTATTTCAAAATAAACTTAGCGGAGGAACGAATCAGCAAACGAAATGGATAAAAGAAAATTCTCAAGTCTCGTCGTATTCTACAGTCGAATGCTCAAGGATTGCAAACACTTATTTTCACTTTAAACCCATAGTTTTTTTTTTTTTTTTTTTCCATAATAGCTACCAACCACTCACTTGACATTTCTACTCGGTTTTAGAATGCAGTAAAACAATTACTCACCAATTATTCAGCTGAGGCCTCGTTCTCAATAGTAATCTGAAAAAAAAAATAAAAAATTTTTAATAATCCGTTAGTTCTCAGTATTTTATTATTGTAATTTAAGATAGAAAAATAATAATGATGATGATGATGATTATTCATTTTTTTTACGTACAGTAGACTCGAGAAAATGTAGAACGTGCGAATTCGCATCAAAGGAAACATTATCGTCTATGGAATTGTGTCAAAACCTCCAATTAGGAGTACCCTGGTCATTCTAAATCTCCAAAGTGATGCAATCGGGCAACACATAATTATCTGCACGCACACATTATAAATAGAGACCTCTATTCAATCAGATAAGCTCGCGTTCAATTTTTGAATAATAAATTTCATTAACATATTCAAATTTAATTCCAGCGATCATTAAATTATTTCTGATAACTCATGTGCAGACTGAAATCACGCTAATTGTTTAATTGATAAATCAGGTCAACTGTCGACTAATTAAATAGAAGCGAAAAAACGGGGCTGCGATATGGAGAAATAAAGGATTATCAGTAGAACGAGCAGAGAAGGCGGCAGGAAGTGAGTCGACAGGAACATAGTTCTCGAGAAGTCGAAAAAATGTCGATTGTCGTTTTTGTCGGAAGTAACGGAGATATATGTAATAATGATACGACAAAGGGTGATAAGGTCATTGTTACATACATTTACTCGTCCTACGTCCTACGCGTTCTACTATTATTATTATCATCATTTTTATTTCTTTTCTATTTCTACAAACGTGTAAATCATTGTAGTCACGTTTTATCGAGTGTATATCGTGTATTCGCGGCAGCTGTGCTCACTTCATTGAACATGAAGAAAACATGTGCGAGTTTGTACTACGGATAACCGGCGACGACCAAAAAAAAATACAAATATATATATATATAACTTTATATCTGTCTATATACAGAGATACGAAAATAATAAATTGCGGTTTGTGTGGAGAGAAACTAGCGTGGAATTTTGTGGTTTATGTTGAATTCTTAGCTACATATATTTTTTCATAAATCTAGAAATGGATAAGTATATATATATATATATATGGGGAAAAAAATATTTTTTTAAATCTCACTTTCACGGCGGACACTTGAGACTCTGAATAACACGAGAAAACTAGAACGAGTTTTCAGAGAGTGATATTATTTTACTAACAAATACTATACCGGGTCTTTAATTTACAGAAATTTCTTAACTTACAAACAACTTTACTGAGGGAATTTACTTTTGTTTGTCACTGGAAGAATGCCCATAATAACTTGGACTAACTTGTCACGTAGCGAAAATTTTCTGCAGCTAAATATCTTACGAATTTTATATATTTATATACAATATAAGTCTCTAAGTTTTAATGGAGTGTAAATTATAAATAAATTTAATTTTTTTCAATGAGAAAGTAATTGGGTTTAATTTGAATTTTTAATAAATTACTGTTTAAAAAAAAATTAAATTTTTTATTTATTATTTAGATTAATAAAGTTTTAATATCAGCATTAATTATCATTTAATTAAAAAATCTTTTAATTGTTTTATTTACTACTTAATTTATCTTATTAATTTGTTTTTAAAAATTTGTAATTTTCCTCTGCAAAATGAACGTGAATTGCTAAAGATAAATTTATTATGCTCTGAATTTCTGTAATAAATAAATTATGAAAGTAGATTGTAAACATGTATAATAATTAAATAATTAATTGATAAACTCAAGTTATCTGAAAAAATATTTATGTCGAATGAGAAGATAAAAGTTTAAGAGAATCTAGTGTACAGTGAACATGACACATCGTAAAGTTTATACGACATCGGAGGAAGATACACAAGCAGGTCAAGTCTCAAGATGCATTTTTCTTTTCTACTTCGCGTTCTTATATATTTCCTTATATATATAGGAAAAAAAAAATCTGTCACGTGAGCGCAGAGTTGCAGTGTCTTAGGGGACTTTCTGACCTCTTGCTCAAGTTTAAAGAGCAATCGAAAAAAAAAAAAATACGTGAGGATTTTTCTGTCGAGGAAAAAAACAGACAAATATTCAAACTGTTTACGGAACATTTTTATAAAAAAAAGTAAACCCGAGATACTTTCAATCGATAGAGGTACAATTGAACGTCCTTCTATTTTAATAAATTGCGCACTCGATAAACTTTTTATTTGTAATGGAAAAAAAAAAAAAAAAAAATGTACTCATCATGTAAACTCGCGAGTAGAAATATCGCGATCGAAACGGGGGCAAAATTAATTACGGCCGCGTGCAGTGATAAGAGAGAAAGGACTAAAAGGAAAAAAGTATAAAATAAAATTAAAGTGCCAATTACCGAGCAATGACGTCAACCTCTCTCACTCTCATCATTTATTTTGTTCCTTGACGCTGTACACTGGGTATACTCTACAGTATACTCTTCCGCTCTCCCTTTCACCGTTATTATTATATATACTGCACGTCATGCACTTGTCGCTGGAAAAAAATATTGTACTACATCCCACTATTCGTTTTAATAAATCGATTACTTAAATAAATTAAACTAGTGAATATAAAATGAAGTAAATAAAAAAAAAGACCAAAAGCTTCGGAAAGTAAAGTACCGCCGTTGGGGTTAGACCCGCGAATTAGAACAGCTTTAATGTGCACCTAAGAATTCAATGCAATTAGGACTGATTTATTATTTTAATTGTCTGGTTTAATTACCGCGGCAATTATTCAGCTTGTGAAAAATAAAAAAATCCACCGGCACTCGGTGCTGTCTCGGAGAAAACCAAATGACTTGAGATTTTTTTTACACCGCGGGATAATTAATAGCGGAAGGAACAAATGCGTTAATAAATGATCGATATCATTTCAATAAAATTAAATTACTGAGCCACGATGTATGTAAGTAGTAATTGGAAATGTGTTTAATTTAAACAGATCCATCAATTTTAATTAATAACAATATCCAACATCTGTTTTAATTATCAGCATTAATATTCTCATACTTATATTCATATATTCAGAGAAATTAATTTGCAATAAATCATTTATTATTTGTCATTTTATTTTAATACGTTTTGTTTTTCTGTCTGAAAGCAATAAACCGTTGTAAACTCAAAATGACTCAGTTGTAAGTATACCAGTCGGAAATTCTCGGGAATATTAACCCTCGAATGAGTCGACAGGTCGATGTCATAGTGGTTATAAACTAAAGACCCAAGTGGAACAGTATATATGTATATATATATATATATAAATATATCTGTGTATATGATGATGGAGAGACAGAGAGAGATGACGATAGTAGAGAGTAAGAGTCAAGAGTTGACAGATGAGTCTCCTCCTCGTCGAAAGCCACGTCTGCTCGATGTGGTTATCGATTTTTCGCGACATTATGTTTCCCGAGACTACTCACTCACTCACTCACTCACTCAGCAACTCCCACTTTTACTCCCACAATTTATCTTTATCTCTTTTCATTCACCTCTCATCATCTCGTCTTTGGATTCTGGATTATAGAGTCTATTATCGACCATTAAAACTCTCCACGAGCTATTCACTTATCGATTTTTATCGCGACAAGCCTCACCGGAGAGTTTAATCGTTCGTCGTCTCTTCATCTAGCTCGGCTATACTCTCGTCGTAATTAATTGACCCAGCCGGGCTAAAATGTCACGTAGATTAACACAATCACCTAATCTATATAAATATACATAATCTGTCTCTCCTCACCGCAAATCTAATTACAACTTTTATTGTTGTTAACTACTACCCAATTACCCACTTAATTACTAATTACTATTATTTTAATATTTCCCACGATGGTTTTTTTCATTGAACATCAATCAAGGAGCTCCAGCTCCAGGGATTCCCGTGACCTCGACCGAGATATAAATTAGAGGATCCCAGTGCCAGACAAACAGAATCTCTACAGTTGATCTCACACGATAACGCCCGAGGTTATATTATGGTTTACTATGCACCAGTGTATTGGTTTGATTGAGAGTAAAGTACACTGAGGCATCCACGTATTAATACCCATAGATACCCACTAATGGTGCAAACTACATATATGTATCGAAGGTAACAAGAGGCCGAATGCCCCGCGGGAATCACTCGAGAATTTAGCTGGTGATGACAACAAACAAGACTCTGTCCATATCAAACTCAGTCATCTTAAAGGTAACCGACACAACAGCTCGCTCTTACTTGTTGCCAATGATGAAATCTCTAGAGCAACAAAGATATGCTGTACAGATAATGGGACAAATATATATATATATATATATATGTTAGTTGTTAAATGTAAGACCGAGGTAGAGGTAAAGTCGAGGACACATGCTGAAAACACATGGCGGTTTAACGTTAATAACGCGACCAACTCACGCATATTCAGAATTTATTATATATGTATACATATATATAAATAACCACATATATAGTGATAGTGATGGTATGGCGACATTCGAGTAGTAGACATCCGGTACAATACCCTCAGATATAATGGCTCTCTATTTCCTTGCATTGTTCAACGGTTACATTATATGCACCAACAGTAGATACATTAGAAAATATAACCATGTATTTATGTATCATAGATCTATATATATATATTTATTTATATTATTTATAAATCAGCGGAATTATTGCATTGTTTTTGTGTATGGTGTGCTATGGTATGGTTTGGTGTGTACGAGAAACGAGACACACCTCAATGCGTGTTCATAATTAAATGTTATTGTCGGCACATATATATATATATATATATGTATATATATGTATGTATGTATATTTGGATATCATGAATACGCTAATTATTATTTCCATGAATTTTGATTGCTGATTACAAAGAGGAGGAATTTGTGATAAATTTATTTAATGTTGAGATGATATGAAGACAGCAAGTACGTAACAAGATATGAGGATAGCTCTTCTGGATTTAATTTCCTGGGTTTTAATTCAGTGTCAATATAATAAAATCTTGAGCAAACGAATCGGTAATTAGAGACCGAGTTTGTTTTTGGGTAAAGTTTTTAAGGCATTTGAATATATATGATTAGATAATGTGTGATGTAGGTGGATATGAGATGTTCAGTGAGTTATTGGGAGGTTATATACAATCGTGGAAATTTTTAAAAAGTAATCTGTTATTGACTTTTAGCGGACTTTATTTATGGAATTTTAAATTAACGCGGGTTTTTATTTATTATAGGAAAGAGATGTTGTAAAGTGGGCGAACAATAACGGAGAAAATGTGCTCCCAAGTCAGAATGAAATTATATTATGAATTTTTTATTACTTTGTCTTGGGATAGTTCGGTTTTCTGGTCTTGGTAATTAAAAAGATAAATGCTGGTAGTTATTGAGATACAAAAGTTTGTTTACGGCGATGTTAATAAATATGTATTAGTTGTGGAAACAGACGTAAAGTTTGTACAGAGTGTGGTGTTAAATAATTGTTGTTGTTATTAACAGAAGCAGGTGTGAGAAAGATCTGATCAGGCTTAAACTAATCAGTCTTATCAACGGCGGAATAAATGTCGAGGAAAATGGATAAAAATGTAATAAGCCGTTATAATCTGGCTTTGTTTGTGTGCACAGTATATGTTGTTATAAAATATTATGTTATTGCAGTGCCTATAGTATAGTAACAGTAATAATACCCGGAAGCTGTAATTTATTTTTTTATTGTGACACTGAAATATTTTTACGACGCAATAGCCATTTATATACTAAGACCCTCGGAAGATGGGTAGTAACAAAAAAATAATAGATATATATAAAATGAATGAAGACTGTTTTTCAGTGCTCTTATTTTCTTTTTTTTTTTTTTTATTTTTATATTTTTTTCCCTTTTTGGATACTTATACTTGCGTTGGCAAAATCATAAAGTCGTCACGTGTTTCTTAACACCAACATCTTTTATGCAGAACGCACAACCAAAACGTTTCGCGAGAAAAAGAGGTTTTTATAATTCACACACGATGTGTCTTGTATAAAAATATGTGTGCTGTGTGCGTGTGTGTCACAAACTCGAGTTGTAAGTTTTTCGGATGCCTCCCTCTGAGTTAATAAAACAAAACCTATGACACTGTACGAGAAAAACGATACAAAAAGTCTATGTATATATAAATAAGTGTTAGAAAGTTAGACCTAAATATATATCCAGAGCCCCTTGGTTGATCTTTTGGCTAGCATTCTGCGTATAGAATCACTTTAGAAACTCATTCAAAGGCTTATGATAAATTTAAATGGCTGAGAGATCAAGTAGTTAAGAAATATTGTATTTTCTCGTTGGATATATATTTTCAGCGCGAAAATTTGAAAGTTTCATTTAAAATAATTTTTATAATCGAAAAAATCTGTCAGCTCGAAATATGCTGATGTTTTTTTGAATAGTTTAAATAAATTTCGATCTTTTTCTGGCAAGAAAAGAATTTTTCAAAAGTTCATTTTTTTTTCAGTGCGTAATTCAATTCTTGTAATGTTAAAAATTCACTCGAATTGATAAATATTAACTACAGTAGTGAATTTCTACTATTCAGTTTTAAAAAAGTGGACTGTAAAAAATTCTCGATAAAAAACTCTAATTATATTTATTTGTAAATGTCAATGCTCTTGAGTTAATGTTATTTTTCATCTGACCTTTTGACATATTATCGAGTAAATTTGTAAAGTAAAATTTAAGAGCCGCTCGGACTTATTTATACAAAGACTGAACGGTTATAAATATAAATAAAGTGAGTAAGAAAAATGACGTAGTAAAGTTTAAAAAAATTAAAGCCATTTATTCTAGTATGATATACATTATTGTATTTCTTGATACGCTCAGAGGTGTATTTTATTGCCGGTAGGAAAAAATATATACAGATATCGTAGGTAAGTGAATGAATTATCGACAAAGTTTGTAACGCCTGCATATACGCCGGGTTATAGTTGCATACACGTGTGTATACATATATTCTTGATGTTTAATTCATAACTTGACATTACTCATTCATACGTCGGTTCGGTCATGGATATGGAGGTAGGTATACTTCCGTGAAGAATGCCGTAACAACTTTTCAACCCGGCACACATCGTTGTTCTTATATATTCTTAAGAAAAATCTGTATGGGCTATATGCTGTACAGTATCGGATCCAAAAGTTCTTGGGTTATAAATTTTATGAGTTTAGTTACTATAAAATACATAAAACAGAACTTGAATTTACAAACTTGCCGAGAGATACCGAGACGAAAAGTGATTTTATTTTGATACTTATTTATGAAAATTTTAAAAAAGTTTATAGACTATTTTTTTTCGAACAAATCCATATTGGCGGTGTTGATATTTTTATAAAATTCTCTTGAAGATTCTGTGGAAATTTCGAGTTTTTTCAGCACGAAATGCAACCTGTATATCAACTAATTCGATCAAATACTTGTAACCATAAAAAATCATTGGGCGCCAAAAATATGTTATTTCAAATTTTTATTTTGACACTTGAATTTTTAAAGATAGGTTTGGATGTAACATTCTAAATAAAGTAAATTATACGGGCATAAATGTAAGTTTAGCGCAGCATGTGTGATATATTTAAAGCCTGGAGTGAAATTCTCTACTAAACTCCCTCGAGGAGTTGGCGAGGAGGAGGGTAAAAACAAGTATAGGTAAGATGCATTAGGTATTATACATAAGAGCAAAATAGCGGGAAATACTGGCGCCACACAACAGAGAAGTGTTTTGTATCCACGGTGTTTTGCAGCCAAGTATTCTACACCATTCTCTATTTCTTGGTCGTCTGGTCTTTACCTCTACTCCACTCTCCTTTCAATCTTTCACATTTACTATACACATATGTACAAAACAGAGATGTTTTTACGAGAGGATTGGTACATTTCCTTGAGATTTTACTGCTCTGTTGATGTTACTAGTAGCTGAGAAGATTTCTTGGCTAACAATCTGCCGTGTCTTCAATAAAGATTTATATTCTCAGAATGACGTAGATAAGGATCTTTGGATGTGTACCAACCACTAAATAACTATTCGATTGTCTTCAAGACACAAAGCTATGACGTTTATAATTTATATGTCAAGAGAGCAGGACTTTAACTTATCAGCTGTGTAGATGAGGTTCTCCTGGTCTATTAAGCTCCAATGGACATGATCAGATATATATATATATATATATATATATATATAGAAAGGGAAGGCCGACGATGCAATTTCTGGTGGACCATCAAGGTGCACGAACAAACTTCTCCGTCCCAATGGAGCTTGCAGAATGGCATCTACTCTGTTCATACATTCAGTGAATAGCTACCAAGTACTCCCAGATTACTGGGCTTACTAATTCTGTATTCTGTATTCTGTATCGAATATCTATAATCTCATTAATTTGGGAACCACCAAAAATTGATTAATTCGAAATTACAAAAAGTAAGATATTGCTTTAAAAAAATAAATCGTGTTAGCTATCGGTAGGTCTTTAGGCCCAAGTATATCAGATATCCCAAATATATAAGGGATCGGAAACTACTGACATACAGCAAGCCAACTTATCTAGAAAATACCCAACTCTCGTGCTCACCTGCCCCAATATCTTCCGAACCTTTATACAGATATATATTTTTTGTCTTTTCTCATCAGTACTACCCTCTGGCAGTCGACATGGCTTTAGGTATAAAAAAAATTGATCCCTCGCTTAATCCCATCTCAGATTACGCGGCAAGAAAATTGTCGTGAAATCTCTTGGAGAATTTTGGGCTTCAAGTTTCCTCGATACCAATTCCTTCATTTATATATTTATACATTTTATTATATTACTTTGAGGCAGAGGGATGTAAACTCTGTTAGCAACATTAGAGAACTCGTAAAAATGACCAAAAAGTTATATATTACGTATAATAATTTATAACTTTTAACCAACGCCTAATGACATGTAGAATTATCTCGTCACAAATTTATGTTACAAAGTTTATAGATCTGTTAACTTTGTAAGTACGGTCACGCGCCATACGCGGTATATATGTCTTGTAATATTATACATATATGATAGTGGGAAACCGTAGCGATGTCATTTTCGCAGCTAATCCTCTAAGAAAGGTTTGCTGAAGGAGAATAATATGTCACTTGTACTTTCAGCGGCTTTTCTCTCGACCTCTTATACCCTCTTTCTGTATAATATATATGTATATCCATATCATGTGTATTATTTAATATATATACGACAAGCTTACGTCCAAGCTTATTTATACAATTAATCGCGTCGTCATTTAAAATGTAATCTAAAGTCTAAAGTCGAGAGAAGCTTATATTGTTACCCGCATCTGTTAGAATTCAACAGAGCTCTTTATGTACGGTCCTATAGCTCGAGAACAATAACTTTTTATTCTTAATTGTTGCACTACAAACGAGTCCTTAATAGAAAACAAAGCCGGAGTACTCGATATATTTTTTTTCTATCGTAAAAAAAATAAAATAAAAAACAAAACAACTTTCAGATCCCAACTCAGTTGTTGCAGTTATCGTTTACTCCTATTTCCTATTTGTCGTTTTTACACGTAAGCACTTGTACTTGTACTTGTGCTGAGGGACCTGATATGAATAAAAAAAGTAAAAACACTTGCTTTAGTTACATCATGTTACTTGGAGACGTTAACTGGGTCGCGGGGTTAAATTTATGGGGCTCGAATTTTTCTTTGCTCGACTTAAACTTTTTTCCTTTTATGTATGATTTATTTTTTACGAGGAATTATTGTTACTTTTCCAGCCAAAGTGCTTTACATTAAGCGACCCTGCTGAAGCAACAATCTAGTATCTCATAACATACTATACTTGCTGAAGAATGAATATGAATGTTGGTAACGTGTGTATATTTATTGTATGTGCTTGTGTACACACTGTGATTCATCCGCCCGGTTGACCTAAATTCCTCGGCAACGCTCATGAATCTTCTGCTAAGTCAATTTACATCGATTTTAGGTAATATTTATTTATAATATATCTATACAAATGTCTTATGAATTTATCATTACATTAGAGTTTCTGAATTTGTAAATTTTTAATTTTTAAAATAAATAACAACATTAACTTTCAAGATTTTAAATTCGGTAAATTCTTTAGCAGATACTGGGTTTTAAAATAGTATATTTATATTTAGTGGCAGATAAATAAACGACAGAGTTTAAAAAAAAAAAATTGTAGGATTTTGTAGGTTTTTTAAAATTTAAATTTCAAATAAATTTGCCGCTCAAAGTTTATCGGCTTTGATTGGAAAATAATGAATACTTTTTTTCATTTTGTAGTTTCTGTTTAGACAAAACAACGATAAATTTGTCTATAGTGCTGAGAAAAGTTAAGTTTAAATCAAGTTAAGTCTAACGTACGAGTTTTTTTTTTTTTTTTTTTTTTTTTTTTATTTGAAAAAGTTTCCGCGAATGAAAAGGATGGAAAATTTAAGTTGATGTGAAAAAACGTATAATGTTTTGGATAGTGTGCTGAAGATTAATGGAGTGTAAGAATCAATTGAGTGATGGGAGTTTATCATCTTGATCGACATTAAGGAGCGCAGTTAACTTTGTTAGCAAGATTATTGTAATTAAATTATTGAAGATGAGAATAATAACTCACTGCGAGTAATTTAATAATAATGTAACTTAGTTTATGGAAAATTTGTAATCACTAATCACTAATCACCAATATCACGATCCCGTGAATTTTGCCTATTAATTTTTATTTAAAAAAAAAAATTATTAATTTCGAAAATAAAATTTAATTACTATACTTATATTTTTAAATTAATTATATTACTTTTAAATATTAAATCTCAGGGAAAATTATTATCATAAAAAATAATTTATTAATTTTCTTGATACTTTCGCGGCATAAGTCGTTAAGTAAACGGTAGTTAATTAATTTTTTCACTCTATTTAATTAGTAAGAAGCTTTAAAATGTACAGAATATAGATTTTTTAACAAATATTATTTTAAAAAATTTATTTTCAGTCACTGGAACTCAGTAAAAAAATTTGAATATAAATTCAAATATATACTGGGTTATTGTAATAAATATATGAATACTAATGAAAATATAAAAAAAAGTAGAAATCAAATTAATCAGAAATTTGATTATAAACGAGCAATCTGGTGATTTTTTGTGCCAGGTCACGCGATTTTATGAAGCAATAAAAACTTTTTATTCTCAATATATATGGAATGTATGTATACAGCAAACTAAAATGACAGGAAAAGAGAGAATTCATGTGATGTTATTGGCAATTATTTAAACTGAAAAATAAATCGATATTTTCGTTTTGTTTAAAAAAAAATGATAATTTTTTAACACTATTGTGAGTACATCCTATTGAAAGCAGACACAATTCCCTAGATAATTCCAGCATATATATATACATTCTGCACAAATAAAATATAAAATAGAATTTGAGTTAAAGTTTTTAGTCAAGAGCTTTTGTATTTTATTTAACAGTATTTACTTGGGATTTTATTCTACGCGCTTTTATCACCGATGCATAAATAAATGAAAAATAAATTTATTTATGACACACAGAATCCAATACAATTACCCATTATATCTATATGTCTATATATCTATATATTTTTATTCAAAGTTGAATTAAAATTTCCATGAGATAAATCCATTCTGTTTTCAGTTACAAACTTTCATTTATCGGATATTTAATGCGATTTTATATCCACTTTTTTATTATCATTATTCAGATACTTAAAAATAAATCCTCCGGTAAAAATATATGAAAAAAAAAAAAAAATAAATAAAAATGTTAATTGAAAGATAAAAATAGAAATGAATGTTAAATCAAATGATTTTATGACTGAGATTAAATCGAAAACTTTCACTTTAATTAAAGTGATAGTTACCGAAGTGATGCCCATGTTATGAAGTCGAGAGAAGTCAAAAATATATAAGTAAATATATGGGTCATTGGCTGTTTAATGACCGGGTGTCATTGAATGCAACCTCGGTGTACTTAACACAGGTTTGGAGTTTGAACTCTCGGGACCAGAGCTGCGAGTAATCGATGACCTTTATGTACATAAATATATAAACATATATATGGGCTGAGGTAATACTCGGATGATTATAAAAATACCATTTTATAATTGTGTTATTTTTTTTTTATTTAAAAGGTTGACAGAAGCTGTCGAAACTTAAGTGTCTGCTGGATATAAATTTAAGTAAATTTTATTATATTTATATATTTTTACAGTTGCCTTAATATGACACACCTGGACATTGTTGGTAACAAGCCAATAAGTAAATTAGTTTGTCAGGTGTCCAGCCCAGTTTAGTTGACTCGTAACTATAACGCTCGTCATATTCTATTATTGTTGTCATTATATTTTTATATTTAATATATTAAACTCATATATATAAATAATTATAAATAAAAACTTTATTAAAACGAATAATAATTTTTTACGGACACTGTAAAATAAAATTTCATTTGAATCTTAATAAAAATTAATTCTGACATTTATATATTTTTTTTTTAATAAAATGTCAGTTTATTTTATATTTTATTCTATTATTATTCTTTTGAATAAAGAAAATAAAGCAAACGATCCGTGAATTATGAATTACCAAAGTGACATATATGGAGAATGAACAAGAGTGCAGGAGACAGGTAAGAAGACAGACGAGTATATGAAATGTTGTAACAAGGCGCGAGATTTATGATTTATGAGTGTGTTACCTTTTGTTAAGGTTACAAAAAATATATAGATTTCTATCACTGATAAATTTTAATTCAACCGTTAAATTCCCATTACATATTTATGTATTTAAATATTTATAAAAATAATTTACAGGCATATAATTCGGGTGATTAAAGTCTTTAACGCTGCCCAACACGTATTGATACGTGAATTAGATCTGCTGGTGGCCAATTAGAAATGGTTAATTGCACAAAACTTATACGAGCCAACGGGGCCTGTAAATCGATTGCCCGATTCTACTCTGACCCTACAGATCCTTCTACTGAATTTCGGTTTACCTCTCTGTGTAATTAGAGCTTAATTGCCACGCAGTTACACACCCAATTGTTACAAACACCCACACTCTATTTTATTCCATGCCTACAACTAAATACGCGCGTAGTAAACAGAAAATTAATTGTCCCACAATCCGATTTTTCAGCATCTGAATTTTAAAAAAATTTCCGAGTTATTAAAAAATAAACAAGGAGTAAGTGGGTTAATAACGATCTCGCGAATCACACGTCAGCATCTGCGGTCTCAAAGCAGAGTTCCCACGTCAGGTAAAATATATATAGATATATTTAATGTATAGATACTGGTAATGTAACATGCTTGAGTTTATAATTGGAGCGTAACTAAAGTAAATGAGCCTCATCTTCCCAGAATATCGATCATCTGTATTGTATATATTTATATATGTATAGATATATAGATGTATAGTGCCATGGCAAATAACAATGTACACAAAGTGTGTATTTATTTATTATGGCTATAATTAATTATAATTATTTGTGTAAAAGTGAAGACTAAAAAGGTATATTAGATGCAAATGGGGTGTCGTTTGTTTACGCCCACGCACATATACGGATAATGGATTGCCGTAGGCAGCAACCACACCGTTGACACAACTGATGAATTAACGAAAGCCGAGTAGGAGAGTACTTTCTCACTTACTCCCTTTCGCCCTTTGGTGGCTGTATATCCCCGTGCTTGTCACACAATAAATACTGTTAATTCATACAAGTTAACCACTGGCTCGGATTTTCATACCATAAATTTTGTACTGAGACTAAAGTTTATGTAACTATCGATGGTATTTATGTTGTAATTGACATTTAAATGTTTACCATTTCATTTTGATAATCGAATGGACATCGACATGATCAATGCTTTGGTTTTATTTCAATGTTATATGTAAATAGAGTCTTTACAAACTGTTGTCTGGTGAAATTATTGCATTGGGAAATATATATATATATATATATAAATATATGTATTTTTTTTTATTAATTATTACTACTGTAAAATAGTTTCAGCTGACGGTGAGAGTCGAATAATCACGTGGTTACTGCAGTAGTCTAGCTACACAATGAAATAAAAAAAGTACTCAAACAGTCATTGACATGGCGCAGTAGACGAGACTAAAATGCTGTTATAAAAAAATTTAGCATTTGAGGGGAAGGAAAAAATAAAATTGATAAAGTTTTGCCCTTGCAGTACGCAGAATATATATATCGCGTGACTATAAGTTGTTAGAATTAAACATCAATAATTCAGAATGGTTTTATTTACGGGGTAGCTGAAGAATATGCCAGAAAACTGGTGGAGGTTATCGACTTTGAGGCATTGGAAATATGGCAGTAAATAGTAGAAATGAATATATGAAGGGAATCGATAGTAGTTTGCACCAGGCGCCTGGCTGTCTGTCTGTCTACAGTAGGAAGCATCAGAAAAAAATTTGTACTACTATATATGTATATATTTTTATAGAGAAAGAGAGATAGTCGGCATATAGTTTAAAAATCCTTTGTATTATTACAATCGCCGAGACAGTAAGATCAGTAAAGTAAAAACTATTCATATATATATATATATATATATATATATATATATAAATATATATATATATATATATATATATAAATATATATAATGAAAAAAAATTCTACTTTGCATCGACTTTTCCATCGCCTTCGTTTGGTCTTTTGTACTTTGGGAAATCACGTATATTCTTTTCGCTTTTCTTGTGCCCTGTACATTACACTGAATCATGCTTCCTTCAGTTATTTTTTTTACGGTTATTATTTTTCATTTCTCTATGGCCTTTATTTTAACTTAAACCGGTCGTAAAGAAAAAGTAACTTCTGTTAAAATTTCTATTTGAGCGAGTTAAGTCAAAAGATTTTTCATTTTCGTATTTTATGTTCCTATGACAACTCAACTAGAGACGCCATCAGGTGAATTACTTTTACAGAAAAAAAAAAAAAAAAAATATATATGGGTATTTCTATAGATATACAATAATTACTTGCCAGGCAGATTGAAGTCACGCTTGGAAAAATGAAAACACAGCTTGATATACTTCTTTTAACGTCTAGTAATTGCGCGATAAAATCAAAAGTTGCTGCGCGGAAACTCATTCAATATCTCACCTTTACGCGGGTTGTTTTGATATTCAGAGTGACATGAATTAATGACACGGGCTTACATTCGTGTAACGACACGATTAAATATGCGACAAATATTCAATGCGAGTATTGAAAATAGTGTAATATATATAGGTATATTTAGTATATTTATATATAGAGAATGGTAGATTGAGAGAAAGAGAACCAGAATAACCGATCCAGTGAATTCTTGAAAATTATTCTCTGCTAGACGAGTTCGACCACGCGTGACTGGCTAAACCACTACCATTTTTTTTTTTTTTTTTTTTGTTATCCAATATTACAGGCTGCGATAGAAATTCAATAGAAAATTTTAATGGTAAAAAAAAAAAATTAATTTAATTGTATAAAAAATAAAAACCTGTAAAATAAATATATAGAAAAAAAAAATTTTAATGGCGGCAAGTAAATTTTTGAATTTTATCACTCATAGCATTAGCATTTGGAATTTGAATTAAACAATTTGTTTCAACAAGCATCCAAGTGTTTAAACTCTTCAAGTATAATACAAAATACTGTCTGTCTATATATATGTATATGTATGTAAATGTATATATATATATATGTATTGATAGTAACAAACATTAAACGAATATACTCAACAGTGTTTCAATTGTACAAAATTCCGGTGATTTGCATTTGAGAGCTCGCGTGTATCCAAGAGCGAGTAATTCTCCAGGGTACAGGCTGTTGCAGAGGGAATATAATCGATCAACTGGGCTATCTCTGGACACCAGAGATCCGAGAATGTACAGCCGGGGACGGGAAAACGACGGCGAATTAAAAAAAACTAAACAGAAATAAAATAAAATGGAAAGGAATGAGAGCTGGCAGGGCAGAAGCGAAGACTTGCGATATCAAGAACTCGTCGTCGTATTTGTAGTTCGGTTATACCGTAGGGAATTCGCAGATAGCAAAATATTTATATTAACGCAATATAACACTGAATATATTTAAAGGGTGTGTGTTAGTTTATAAACGCGATAGACTCTGCTGCTGCTGCTGCTGTAGGTCTCAACGCTCACGGAAACTGGACGCGTTATTTATGAGCAAACGCTTCTTTCCGCGGGCGATTATACGCCCTGAAAAAAAAATAATAAAAGTTACAAGCAACATTATATTTCTGTGTATGCTGATACGGTGTGATCCCAAACTCTTTTCACTCCCCCCCCCCCCCCCCTCTTCCTCTTTCCAATACAAAATATTGTTGAAATCATATAAAATTTATGTTTTCTCTCTCGAAAATATATTCAAACAGTCGAGGAAGATAAAATTACAGAATTAAATATAGATGAGGTCGTAAATTTATAAAAAACCGATATGAGACTACTATTCAGATGATAAAATATTCAAAGACATGATATTTGTATACGGACTAAAATATTGTGAAACATTTCATTAGCGAGCGTTGTAACGAATCATGCTTTTTTGTTCCTCTGTAAAATAATCTTTTATGTTCAGCATAAAAAATATACAATAGACATTTGATAATTTAAACAGAATCAACGGTCTGTTTATTTTGGTCCCACGAAATATGCATGAGGTTATTAAATTTTAACGTCAAACAATAAATAAATAATTTATTTATTTATTAATAAAAGAAATGATGCCATCGAGATATTTTTATGAGTGAAGATTAAGTTGAGTTAGGGATACACAGGATGCCTTTAGGATCCATTATCCATACCTGGAATAATCCTGATGGCCTTATGCATACCAAAGACATTTGTCATTGGTCCACGTGGGTGACTCGCTTTGATCATCCGTAATTCAGTTAAGGGGGACAAGCAGAGTCAGAGACCTGTATCATCATCAAATTGTTGGCTGAGTGGATCTAGTATCACGAGAAACCCATACCTGAGTAAACCCTAGCCACATATATTATATATGTACATAAAATTTTACTGCATATTTGTTCGATGATTCGGCAAAAGTCTTCGGAGTCTATATGGGGGCTGGAGACTAAAGAAGATACGAAACCAAACTTTAGACTAGAGAATACAATGGACTACTAGTGTTGGTTACATTTTGCCAGAAACCTAAAGGTCATTGTACTTCTGCACCCAATCGAGATACAAACAAAAGGAAAACACCAGACGGGAAGACGAAAAATAAAAAAAATTTTAAATAATATTCGTAAAGTAAAGCAAAGAAAGTATAAGAGGAGAGAAAAATAATAAAAACACATGTACATAAAATAAAATGAATATTCAACATCCAGAGTACGACTTATTTTTCGAGAAACAAAAAATCATTTTAACCACTCGAAAATGAAATAATGCAAATGAATTAACGTTAAATTGTACCTTGTACAACCCATGTACAACGGTTGCTGTGTACGCAGGTAGTTTTATTAAAAAAAAAAAAAAAAAAAAAAAAAAAAAAAAATTATATATATATATAAATATGTCTGGAGTATTAAATGCGTTTGTAATTGCACGCGAGATTTAGCCTTTTACGGTCTTTACGTTGTTCCATGCTACAAAGACATGTTTTAAATATGTATTTTAAAGGGATTACGTCACATTTAAAGTGGAGTGAGACACATCGGAAACATATATATATTTGAAAGCTCGATTATATCTAATAATGGATAATGAGCTGTGTTTTTTAATAATGAGCAAAGTATGAGTAATTTTATTAAACGATTAAATAAAATAAAATTCAAAGCGGAAGCGTCAATTATGCATACAATAAATTGAATAACTTTGAATAAATTATCAGAGTTGTGTTCGGCTGTCAGATATTTTGAGAATTTTTTTAAAATAAATAATACAGTGTAATGGAGTATTAAAATTGTGAATAATAATAACTCACACGAGATAAATTTATAGCTGACATTTAACCTGGTTTGTACAAAAGCATGCTACCTGTCCATAAAGATCGAGAGATCGAGCATTGGATGATTATTGTCCAGACGAGAGGATGTTTTATTCTTCAGGCATGCTCCGAACTGAGATCTAAAAATAAATTCCTGGTTAGGTGGTTTTCGCGGGTGTGCGTGTTGTGTGGATTATGTGTGTAGAGGGCGATCTATAGAGTGTGGGATTTATACGTATTGTAGTAGAGGCTATACTGTATAATACATCCACTGGCACAGGACATTAGTTCCAAGAGAGAACTACTTGATGAAAGTGTGTATGGACACAAAAGACTTGAGCAGCTGGGTGCAGATGACGTCACTACCTGTCTTGCAGCTTCGGTGGCACCGCAGGGTACGGGTCAGAGTATTTTATATACATATATATATATATGTATATGTATAATATAAATATATTGCCGACAATCCAGCAAGTAAAACGAGACTTACAGCTATATAACGCGTAGTACGGATACCCTGGATATATTTTATTCACGCGTTCACGTCCAATTAGCTCTAATGATTCTCAATTAAATCGGACTATTTTTAAATTATTTATGTACATTTATTTAATACACGAGTAGTTAGTAGGTAAATTTAAGTGAGCGGCAATTAAAATTCAAATTTTAATTTAAAATTATAAACTCTAATTGTTATTTTTAATTAATTATTTATGGACGAATTATAAACAGAACGGGTGATAAATGTGGGAACTATTAAACTGTTATTTTACGCTCGAGGATACGGTTATGTGGTATCTGTTTTATGAAATGGACTATTTTTTGACGGGCATATATGTAACTATATGAAATTATTTTTACTGATAAAATTGTGCGAGGCGGGTAAATGAAATTAATGTGACGCAAATCCCACGACTTGGTGCAGCATCGATGTATGTGTCTATATTATGTATATGTGTATGTTCGGCGGTCTAATTAAAATAAATCATGTGGGTAGACGAGATGAAATATGTCGTGTATCGGTATTCCATGTTTGGGTTTGCATAACGACCACTATGGCACTGAGCAACTCGTTGTCAGTTGGGGAAAGCTCAAGCTATTCGTTATTGAACCTTGTGCTTCATTTATACCATTTTATATTATATACATATATACATATAAATACGTTACATATATTGATAATGTAAATTGGACGTACATTTGAAAAAAAACGAGAATCGTAAGGGAAGAATTTTAAGGGCGTCAAATTTATCCTCAGAAAAAATTTTTATTTTCGGATTGTTTTAAAAACGATAAATTTGAAAAAAAAAAATATTTCAAAAAATTGCACCTATAGTTTTTAAAATTTTCTACATGTGCATATTTTTATTTTTTTTATTTTTTAATAAAATTGTTGACAAAAAAAATTTGAAAATTTTTTTTTAAATTCTAATTGAAGACTTTTTCAAAAAATTTTTTTGAAGTAAATGAAATAATTTTTTTTTGTTGTGTAAAAAAAAATTGTATAAAATTACTCAATGTAATATTTATATGCATATATAAATATCTAAATTGAATGTGATATATTTATAAATAAAATATGTAAACAATAAAATATTTTAGTTAACAAAATACTTGAATTATAAAACATAAAACCGGATCTAAATTATATTTATTTACGTTTTGATTCATAATATATTGAGTTATTTTGTTTATTGGCATACGGTATGCTTTGATAAATTGTTATTTACTTATAACATAATATATATGTTATTTTACCCATACGATTGGTAATATTGTTAAATTGTAGCGTACTGATGTTTGGCAAAGTGTCGAAACAGATAACAGCTCGACAGTCAATCGTTCACCGATAATTAAAACCAAGAAACCCAAAGTTAAAAAAAGTAACAGCATCCTTTGTCGGAATTGGTTTTTTTTATGTAAAAGGTAATGGAGTTCTCTGTTAATTTATATATTTTTCGTATCAACGGTCATTAATTAAAGCTGATAGTCCGCGTCAGTTAAATCTATAATGTATTGACTCGGAGTAATAATTACAAAAAAATAAATTAACTCTTCGATAACATTGTAAGTTGTGTTGATAAGCCCACAAAGTCAACGGTCATAGAGTTACACAGAATTGCTAATTATCGATAACTTTCCATTGAGCTGTTCATTCAATGTCACTTGTAATGAGTTCACTCAGATCGACAATTACTCCATTATTTTTTTTATCATTAAATCCCAACCGGATGATATTTTATCCCTTCGGAGAAATTTACTCCAAAGGAAGTTTATTTTAATATTAAGACTCTGGGTCGGAGTTGATGCGGATTCAAATAAAACATTACTCGAAAATTACTCCAAAAAAAAAACTCACCCAAGTTAAAAAAATAATTCCATAGTACTAAAAATTTTCAATGAGAACTATGAGATCTAAATCCGAAATTTATCAATTTTAAATTTTAACCAAGACCTCAAAATCCAACGAATGAAAATTTTTTTCGAGTTTCGGTTCAAATGTCAATAAAATTATTCTTTCATGTTTTGAGTATCTTCAGGCACTAGTCCAGATTATGTCATTCCAGTTTAGTCCTCAAAGGGGTAAAATGGGTCGTAACTACTTTGAGGACTAAACAAAGATAACTTTCCACACTGTTGTCAATTTTTAAATTTTAAATTGGTCTTCGAAAATCTCAGCGAACTTTGAGACTCAAATCCGAGTTTAGTTTTCTCGGGTCCCAATTTGCTCTCCATGCAGATTAATTTTTTTTAAACTTCAGGAGTGAATTAAAACTTCAACAAAATCTATTCACTCCCGATTTTTAGTGTAAATAGTGCATATAGAGGAAGCTGGATATTCAAATAATTATTTTCCGATAGCAAACCAAGCGTCACTTGTTCAAGGGAACTCGGTGCAGCCTTCAAACAGTAAATATTTACAATTGCTCGAAATTGTCAATAAACGTCAAAAGTGAGTTTAAACATTACTTATTACTATTTATAAATTTCCTTAGCAGTGTGTACAATAATAATGATAATGATAATAATGTAATCGACTTACCCATAGTAGAGGTTTGTCGATCGATACACGCTCTTCGTCCCTTTGTTCCTTCAACACGAAGGCCGCAGTAGAAAAGAAGACACCAATCTGCACACTGAACAGAAAGAACCGGCACGAGTAAGTATCAGGGTAAAAATTTATTATTTTTTATGCACGAAAACAAAACGAGATTCAGGAATAAGTTTATGCTGTATATATATATGAATATATGTATGTATGTATGTATGTATGTATGTAATATGTATGTGTGTACTTTTATATAAAAGTAGATATATAATAATAGTAAGTGCACGAAAGGATGAAGAAAAAAGGGAGACGTACAAGGAGTCAAGCGGCTTCTCACAAAACAAAAAACACTGGAGTTAAAAGTGGTGGCAGGCAAGCACTCGCGGCTTCTCGTCGTTTTACGCTGACCGGTCAGACATTATTGCAAGCAGACGTACATCCACATCTTCAAGTATTTATTTTAAAACAACAGTCCCTGCCTCAAACTAGTTCTTCGCCTAAACTTTTTTACTGCAATTCAAATTTATCATTTTGAATTTTTTTTTTCACTAGCCCCTGTCTCTTTTCCACCAGATAGTAGTCATCTATTTAAATTAACGACACTTGCAATTGATATAGTCAGTATTGTTTATCGTGAATCAGTTTCCCGATATGGTTACTCCGAAATGTGGGGAATGACAGAATAAACGAGTACGATGTAAAGGTACCAAAAGACGCGGCTGTACTGAGGCGCCGGCGTGTTTACTCCCCCCACTTGCCTGAATTTGCCTCAACGCGCGCACTGCCCCCACTTTCTCAATCGTCAGCACGTTCATACCCCTTCTCTTTCTATATTTTTCACATATATATATATGGAGAGATATAAAGGGTGAAAATATATAATGCATCCCCTATACTAGAGGTCATATCTACACCCGAACTGAATTGTCACCCGTGTTAAACTTGTCGTACCCTTTTAACTCTAAATTCAGGTCCCTTTTTTCAATCCATTTTCATACTAAATTTTAGGGATCTCTTTGCTGGGCAAACTAGGCCGAACTACTCAATTTTTTCATCTATACATTTCTATTATATCTTTTAGCAGATTCAACAAAATTCCTGCGGGCTGAGAATAAAATATAAAAAATATTCCCACCTTTTTATATTTTCTTTTATTGGAATTAACATAAATTTTATTTATTTCTCCAACTCGTTTCTAGGTTAATTATTATATTTATATTTATTTCTATCTAAATTTATTATTTTTCTCAAGAGATATTTTTACTCAACTTGTTAGCTAACCGCGTGGGATAAAACACATTTTTGCTTCTCCGCATTAATTTTATTTAGCGGAACATTATTTAAATTATTTATTTGTCTAAGTTTATTTATGTACGAAAATTTATTTATTTATTTATTTATTTATTACAACTTTAAGTTAATAAAATATAATTGATCGTTTTTAAATTGAAGCATCTTGTGATAAGTGAAGATGATGCATGAATCACCTCAGTAATCATCTTCAAGACTCACTACACTTACATATATATATGTATATATATTTGTTATATACATATAAGTGAGAGGCTCAGTTGCAGTGGATCCAAGTAAAGGTGAATCACCAACAGGTTTTTCGATGGCGAATTTACACACAAGATAGTAATTTGCAACCGCCTGCGTCGGTGTAAATCAGACAGAGTGTGAGGACCCGGAGGGAAATAAAGAACTCAAAATTGTCATGTTTCAAGTACACTCGAGGGACAAACGACAAGTATCACACTAAAACTAGTTCCTAAGCATAACACATAACGCATAACACGCATTCAAATAATATAAATCCATATACATGTATATTTGTATACAAAGTATTCCATACACGACGGAAGTACTGTACTATGTAAAATAACAGGCAGTTTATCACGTTCTCTTGTATGCTCTCGCGGCCTTTACCTGATGTTGCTTCTGTGACATAATTTATACAGGCACGGTCACAAGGCTACAGCTAAGGCGCACGAGATACACGCTCTGATATTATTACTCTTGTTCAATAGTGTTAACACAAAACACAACATAATTCGTTATATATATCCTCCAACTTATAAATAACATATATATTTATAGATACTCAACAAAAATCTGCGCGCATGCAGAAAAATTTTTAGTAAAAATTATCCGAAAAGTTTGAAACTGCTGACAAATATCGAAATTTTTTCCATGTAACTGTAAAATATACTGCTCGCTAGATGTCCTTACAGTACCAAATTTCGTGCATAATTTTTACTGAGATAATGAACTCTGTCCCATTTTCCGGTTACATACACGGAGAAAATAAAACAGTAGTGAATACTGTTTCGTACAAGTATTAGGAAAATGTTCATAAACAGTAGTGACTTCTGTCCGAGACACGACCGGTTAGTGACAGAAAACGACTGAGTAGTGTGCAGACAATAGTCAGTAGTTTGTATAAAGCTTTCTCTACTGTCTTCAACATTTTAACCTCATTTTCTTCCAAAACATTACTGAGTAATGTTCAAAATAGTAATCAATATTGTTTTTTTTTTATTCGTGTATACATAAAACATGAATAATATATGATGGAAACTGAAGGTACATAAATGTGTTAATAAATAAAATGTAGCGATCGGCGAAAAAAAAAGTTTAACAGATCTTGGGGAAAAGTACTGCGAGCATTGAAATAAATAAAATCAAATGACTCTTGTAGACTTTCGAGTAGGTATTTTGCGGTTTTTCTCTACACCTCTATAATATATATCTGTGTGAGCGGTTTTCAGTGCAAGTCTCCTGTGTAATTTATACCGGGACATTATTATGGTGAGAGGTGTTACGAAACGTGCGATATAGTATCACATGGTGTCGCGTATACGTGTATCTATATAAAACATATCCAGTATAAGCATCCACATATATATATATATATATATATATATATATATATATATATATATATATATATATATATATATATATATATATATATATATATATATATATATATATATATATATGTATGTATATGTTCATGAATAAGGAGAAGGACATGCGCCCGTTTTCAGCGTGCTCTAGGGAAGATTGTAATCCGCTACCGTGCGTATATTTCTCTAGCTCTCACCGGAGGTGTACCTCGAGAGTATGCAGTGTCACCTCACTAGTTTCTCTTTTCGTCTTTCTTTATGGACTCTCAATGTCCCTCCAATAACACCATTTATCTTGTCTTACATCTACCATGTTTTTAGAAAAAACTTTATACACTTTTATCACATTTATGTTATGAATAAAAAAACAGCTGAGAAAAAAAAATTCAGAATAAATTTACTTCTAATCACGTTACTCAACTCGGTCGACTAAAATTTTGGCCCGTAATGTAATAATGTTACTTTACGAAAAATACTTTTCATTTTCGCAAAAGCCTCGCCGTTTATCATCCTAATATGAATTACTTATTTTTTTTTTTTTTTTTTTTTTTTTTTGTCTGAAAAAGTACACTTTTGCACTCAGGTAAATTAAATGGCGAGTAAGACAGATCGTTCGTCGCAACGATCATTCTTGTTCTTTAAATAACTCGCCGCTCATCTTTTTATTATACTGAAATCTTAGGTGGCTTTTATTTGAGCGCGGGTGTGGGTGTGACTATTCACTGTTTCCAAGTGATAATTTCCTGAAAATAGACGAGCGAAAAAAAAAATCGGCAGCTCGCTATTAAAAGACGATGAGTTGAAAAAAAGTGTAACATTTTTCTCGAAAATTAAAATTTCTTTCTTTTCTTATCTTTTATTTACTTTTTTTTTTTTTTCTTAAAGGCTATTGTACAGCAAACTTGTATAATTATACTCGTATAAGACTAGTTTCATATTCTTTTATATATTTATTATTCAGTATAAGACAAGTTTATATATACATATGAATAGTTACTTAAAATATAATACTGTCTGTTATATTTAGTTTTTTATTGTCATAAATATTAAAAAATATAAATTTTATTAACACAGAATAAAATATATGTACACATATATAGTTACAATATATTTTACGAGTGTTGTATATTTTTATTTGACAGTACAGCGGTCTCATATCTCGTCATTATATAGACAGTTGCTAAATAAAAATTATAACGATATTATGTCTTGTATATATATATATACATATATGAGTTAATATGAGGTCATTGAAGTTAATAGTAAATAAGCATTTCTCTAGTGTAGCGTACATGGATATTTGTTGGTTTGCTCGTATTTTTATCCGATATTTTTTGCACTTGAGAGTTATAAGAAACTTGTTTTATGTATTATCACTTCCTCGGTACGAATAAATTATATATTATTATTTGCGGATGAAGTATCGTTGTAAATTACAACCTCGATCATTTTATGATTCCGTAAAACTACATACAAATTTACTAAATTATTTTTAAACGGATTTGCTATGACTGATCACATTTTATGACCTATTTTTATCCACATATTTATTTGCATACAGCAAAAAAATTATTTCAACCTTTGAAGACTGGAAATATTTATAAGATGAAAAGTAAATATAAAGAGCGTGATAAAAAAATATTTGTAAATTTATATATGACGTATTTATGCAAAGAGAATGAAATGACGGGTCATATCAAGAAATTAATGATCAAATGACGTGAGAGTATCATATGAGTACATATTAAACGCGCCTACGACGCTAACACTCATATTTAACTACATATATATGTACATGTATGCTTTTTGAAATGATATCGCAGTAAAAAAGTGCAGTTAAATTTACAGCGATGGTTAAACCGATAACTGATATATTTATTGCGCAGTATTTTTCTTAATCAGTTTCTTTAAATACTAAATATATTACATTACATAATACCTCATAAATTTTCGTTTTATAAACTCGCGGAGCATTTAAAAACTCCGTAAATTATTATTTGCTACTCACTAATTCAATTTGCTATCGAGCTGCTTCTAAATATTTTTAAAAATTTTTCACTCTGCATTTTTTCAAATGAAACTTTTAGGATGT
This sequence comes from Microplitis demolitor, assembly GCF_026212275.2. Classification (NCBI taxonomy): domain Eukaryota; kingdom Metazoa; phylum Arthropoda; class Insecta; order Hymenoptera; family Braconidae; genus Microplitis; species Microplitis demolitor. Next base: position 23,806,829 of record NC_068545.1, on the reverse strand, counting down.
TAATTTGAATGCTGTTGATCTTAACACTGGATAACGATTTGCATGGCTCATATTCCAACACAAAATACCGTAACGTCTACGATAAACAACGAAATCGTTCGTTTTCCCGTTTTTCGTTATAATGATAAAACTTAATTTTTTTTTCACGTTGCTTAATAATTTAACGGCATACTGAACAAATGCACTCTGGTTTAATTATAAAATAATTACTCTTTTTTATTTTTAAAAATTTAATTTTTATCATTAAAATACAGGTGTACTGAATGTTCTACACAATTTCCAGAATTTTCGCTCGGCTGCATCTTTGTCTTGATAATTATCTCTAATTACTACAACGCATCTTGTCTAATTAATTTAATTCTCATAAATAAAATTATTTCCTCGAGTTTTATTCCCTGCACATATTTATTCATATTAATTTTATAAAGTTATTTGTTTACCAAAAATAAATAATAATTATTTTTTTTTAATTTTTATAATTTCCATTAAATTAGACCTTTTGAAGTCGAGGTAGCTTAAAATACATTGACTGCCGGCGATTAAGTGTTGGTTGAAATCACTTTATTTCAAGAAGCGTCTTTCATTCCGGGCAATTTCTTCCAGTGTAGATATATATGTCCCTATAAAGGACACATATGTGGAGGCAGTCGCGGTCCCGTTTTTCTAGTGGCTTTTGCACACTAAGTTCAATATCATTTCACTTTATCCCCTTTCTCTTTCCTTTACTTTTGTCCTCATACTTTCGTTTTACTCCATGCCACTGCGTGTTATCTTCGATTTTCTTTTCTTACTTTATTCGTCCTCGTACCATAGGTGGGCTATAGGTTACTACAGACAGAAATGTGTACCAATATCCAGTATCCAGTATCCAGAATCCAGAATCCATTCAATCCAAATATCCTTTCCAGTTTCCTTTATACTCTGTACTACGTTGAGTAGAGTTATCAGATTACAGCGGTCAAAGTTTCCTTTTTTCGAGATATGAAAGCTCGTGAAAATTCATTTAGAAAATTTAACCGGCCCTCTTTTACTTGCCAATCGAATTTTACCTACAAACCCACCGTATTTACAAAGTAATAGTAGTAATAATAATAATAATAAAAGTTATTTTTAAAAATCTATATAAATAAAGTATGAAATTCATTAGCGAAAAATATTTTAAGAAAATACCATTTTGCCTCATTTAATATTAAAAAATAAAAATAAAAGATAAAAAAGTTTTAAAGTAAATTCATTCATTTTTTATTTGTAACAAAATCTCTTTCTAAAATGAGATCAATTTGGTAGCCGGCGCATACGTACCGTAAAGTTTAAGAAAATTTCGTTTTGTCTTTAGTTCTTTTGCGTTTTCCCAGTAAAATAAAAAATGTATGCCGGGTGTTTTCCAAACTCTATCTCCTTTTTCTTACTTGGGTACATAACGTCTGCACACATGCGCAACACAAACACTCAAACAAGTGCTCACTTACAGGAATAAATGTATGCAAAATACAGGACATTTATCCGTGTTATATATATATATGTATGTTCAAATACCAAATATCAACTTTTTAAAGTATCAGGAGCAGAACTGATTCAAGTTATTCACTCTCGTCCAAGATCTTTTCCCTGACTTTAAAATTTTTTTTTCTTTCCCTTATTATATTACCCATTTTTTCTTTGTTTTCCCAGTAACTTTTGTTGCTTGGTTATTTTTTAAGTATTATGAGCCAACAAGAATGCACAGCATCCTTGCGGCAGTTATTTATCTGAAACTTCAACACGCGTAACAAGAAACTCGAGGGAAACGCCGGGTAATTCGTGAGTTGCCGTGACATCCCACAGGAACTTGCTCTTTGGACAAGAGGATGTCCTCCCAGCTGAGTATATAACTTCTATGTACATGATATTTCCTACATATATACTCTCATATATATACGTATTATATATATGGAGAGAGAGCATGGGGATGGTTACATAATAAACTCCCGGTGAATATGACAGAGAGTGGAGGAAAATAGGGAGGGATATTATTAGGGACAAAAGGGACTCGATATAAGCTCGAGTGGACCCGCAAGCACGAAAACTGAATGCTTGATACGTGGGTCATGCTTAACTTACAACGTCAGCTCGTGAGATCCCCCGAGACGTGAATAGAGACGTAAAATAAAAATAAAAGGATTCTCCGTCTCTCTACTCTCGGTTATTTGATTTTATTTATCGTGGATATTCAGATTTAGGCACGTAGTCGAGACAGGACGAAACAAGTAAACTGTTACGGATGACTAGACAGGTGTTTGGAGACACGGCATTGGCTGACGTTGCGAGCTCACATGAAACTAGACGAGAGTTTCCGTAAGTACAATAGATCGTTGGGAACAAGAGCTAGAACTATAGTTTGATAGAAGCTCAACGGGTAGTTATAGTTACTCTGCTCTCACAGTCCTTGTGTGTCAACTTTATAATTTTCCCAAACTTGCTTAATTAGAGCCCGCGTATTTGTACATAAGTTGACATCTAAGGAAGCGCTGGATTAAAATATACTTGTATATACGTCAGTTAATTTATTTAATATGATTAATCGTACAATGGTAATGTAGTCTGTAGTTTAAAGAAACTTGGAGAAGAAAAGTTTAGCCTGCTCAGGCGAATAAAATTTTTAATTTAATAAATTTATGGCGGGAATTTTAAAAAACTGTAATCGTAAAGTAAAATAGTAACCGGGAATTCATTTGAATATATAATAATTTTTTTATGTTATATAAGGAGGAAGAAATGGTTGTAAGTTGTTGGTTGGAATGATCAAAGTAGAATGGCGGAAGGGAATAAGAAGATAATCGCATGTAGGTTAAATCGGGCCAAGTGGTACCTTGGGTTTAATAACATAATTTGGTTAAACGAAATATTGCTAGTGGCTAAATCGTACGAGGGGAGTTCACTCAAGACATCGCTGACTTTTAAGTGTCTGTATAACCATATATATACATATTGAGAGAATGAATAAGAAGAGAAAGGGAAAGAGAAAGAGAAAAAGTGGATGGTAAAATTTAGTTGATGTGTGAAGGGAAGGAAGAGGAGCAGAGTCGTATCTGGTGGTTCGACTACCGACTACCGACTACCGACTACCGAATACGACAGACAGTGTGCTTGTAGCATATAGCTTGTAGGTTTTACTTTAGGAAGCCAACCAATCGAGCTACTAGTCGGCTTTGAAGAGGACGAGCACCAGACTTAGGGACGTAGGATCACCGAGGTTGCTTTTGCTCAGACAACTCAACTTTAAACTCTTCCACTTGAACTTTTTTTATTTTTTACTTTACTCATCCAGTCATCAGCTACTGAAACAACCCGAAAAAATACCCGTTTGTCGGCGGCTGAGGGATTTAGTGTTTGCAACCGTGATAACGAAATGTTACACGGCTTTTTCGAGACACTTGATCATTTCTTTGATGTTTTCAATGTCATATATTCCGAGGTAATCCTCTGCTCGCTGTAAATTTATTACGAAATTTGTGACGAAATGAAGTTAATTTTTAGTGCGCAGCAGCCCGATTATTGTTATTGTTAATAGGACAGAAATAAGTAAATTGCTGAGGCTCAGGAGTCATTCGGGTTTGAAAGAAATGGAAGAAAGTATTGATAAGAGATAACTGTCGGATCGACTGTAATTGAGTTATTTGGGTCAATAACAATAAATTTATATTTCTATTAAATCTACTTGCGTTAAATGTATTTTTATTTATACGATAAAAAAAGTATTTAATATAAGTTATAACTGAGAAAATTCCTTGAGGTAAAATAACAACTTTTTTGCGGGAGGATATGGATCTAGAGAAATACAACTCGAACGAGTCATGATCAAGTATAGGATATTGAATGGGCAATAACGGTAACTGTTATCGTTATTTGGGGCCACGAGACTCAGATATATCCCCCCAATCAAATGCCATGTGCTTATTCCCATTTCGTTGTGAATTTTCTCTGGTACAGATATATATATTTATATATATTTCGTGTGAGAACGAAAAGAGTCAGAGATCCCCTTTTGTTGGTAATAAATTTCAGCCTACCGGAGGTAATTTCATTTCATGATAAAATTCTTAACAATATTGTCCGGATGCTTTCGTGCATAAAAATTTCTCACGGACTTTTTTTTAAAAATATTATTTGCACAAAAATATGTTGTTATTTTAACGTCATTTTATCAACCGCCTGGATGACCACTTGACCATACGATATTTAAATTGAATTTCCTCGGGCTAAACTATAATTGTTTTTGGATCTATACGAGCTATGCAGACAGATATTTTTGTAGTAAAATTTTCTGCCATGAATGCAGTTCTCGAGTACAGTTTTACGAACAATTAAAACCACTACATTACTCAATTTTCCGTTCACATTCGAAGCATAGTTCTCCAAACTCGTGAAACTGAGCTTTTAGTGGACGGACAGCAATCATTATTCATATAATTAATGTATCAAATTATTAATTAGGTTCTATTAGAGCGAAAGCTGACAAAATTAATAATCAGTGAAATTTAAAATTTTATTTTTAGTTTTTTTACAAAATTAATGGATATCAATTAGGCTGCCTAATAAACATAATAAACATTCCATTAGTGTCAGAATATGAGAGGTTTTTTTTTTGTAAAATTTTCTACGAATATTTGATCAAAATTGGAAAAAATTTGAAATCTAACAATTACGGAAAATTTTTTGAAAATCTTCAGTGAAATGGTTGTCAAAAAACTCATAGACTGAAAAATCAGAAGAATCCGAATTTACTCAATCGTTAGAAGTTCTGGATTTTATTATCCTGAAGTTGACACAATTGAAAATTTTCAGAAAAATACCGATTTAACCACAAAGGAGATGGACATTGACATGCCCTCGAGATGCTCTAATATTTACCATCATTTTACATGGAGAGAGCCTCAAAAAGAATATGGGATGATAATCAAATGACGGAATGAAAAAAAAATTACCAATTCAACCTCAAAGGAGATGGACCATCAACATGCCCTGGAGATGCTTAGACTCAGGTTTTTGTGGATGTTCCACATGGAAAAAAATAAATAGCACTGGCTACTATGTCAGATAGCAGTGCCATCTGTAGAAAAAAAATAGAGATAGCAGTGGGTCCTATCTACTTAGTGCTGGGTACGCTCTACATTGCATCAGCGCCATGTTAGATGCTGCTCACTATAGATGATTATAAAAAAAAAACAACATCAGTTTATTGTTAATCAATCCTAAAACAATAGCCTTTAGCAATTAGCTTTTAAAACAGTTAAATGTTAAAAATAAAAAGCGGTTCCCTTGTTTGATTGTGCACAGTACACGAAGCTAACATCAGGCCATTTACACCCAAAGCAATTACCTCCAATGAACAGCGACAATTACTTTGCTCGAGGGAAAACGAACCTACACACTCATCCGATGAAAATATCCATATAAAAAATACTTTTATTTACATTTAATTAAGAATAAACTTTTTAAATTAAAAGGATATTTTAACCGAAAAGTTGCCAGTTTATTTTAATACAATTCATTAATTAAAATTCTATTCAGAAAGTTAAGTATTTTTCATTGTTTAATTTAATAACAAAAAAAAAAATTAAAATAATAAAACTTTAAATTAAAGATAAAAAAAAATTTCTTTTTTATTTTTATTTCGGTTTTTACTAAAAATATAAATAAAACCCTTGTAATTTAAACTAAAACTGATAAAATATTATTTTTTATCTCACTGGATAAAGTGATAAGCCAGCGAATGTCTCTAATAAAAAAAACCATCCCCAATGTAAGGATAAAAATAAAAATAATAAAATTCAGTCGGCGCCGGCAGAACGACCAAATGTTTAAATTTAACTTGTAAAACGTGTCTATATATTTTGGCCGTATATGTATATATATACATTAATATAAACTGTATAGACTACAGTACAATTTCAGTTCTTTTCAATAATTAATTTTTCAATGTACCGTTGGACGGGTCTCGAGTGTACGACTCAATTGAAACGCGAAATAATCGCAGCGTCTGCTAGGCGAGAGTGAAAAATAAAACTTTTTTTTATGTTTCTGTAACTTTAAATGACCTTTTTTGAGGTATTGCACTATTGATGTATATTAAAATAAGAGAAAAATAATAAAAAAAGACAGTATTAGCAGTCGTACTTGATTCGGTATGAAAAAATATTTTATATAAAAGTAATATTAAGAATGAGTGAAAAGGAGGAACGGATAAATCTGAGTAAGCAAAATGACAAGACTCGAGGCTGAGTAAAAACGAAGACTATAGACGATGAGATGGGAGACGGTTCGTTTAAAGTTTTGACGCAAGACATGCTCAGAACAGTGAGTAGAAAAATCCAGGTTCAATGTTGGTTTTAAACTTTTTATCAAGTCGCCAAGTTAAAAAAACTCCATGACGAAGATGAACCCGAGAAAGTTGCTACGAGTATCTTTAACTCAAAGTCACAATCGCGTATCGTAAAAAGTCTTTTGTTAAAATTTATCCCTTGAATTATTTTATTTTTTATGTAATCTGCAGTTTTATTTGAGTTCTTATAAGCAGGCTCTTTTATTGGATGATGATTAAGATGTTTGGCTGTTTACTGATCTGAGCTGAGTATGAGCTCGGGTGCACGTGCGAATCTGATGAGATGCTACGGGTGTATAATAATGTCATGTATTTTATGGAATAGACCGATAAGAAGTGATAGGAATAAAGGTAAGAGGCATTCTATGCGGGGCACGAGTTTGTCGCGTGAAAAACCCGACGAACTACTTGAGCACGAGGTCACCGGTTCATCGAGTTTGCGCTTTGATCCTAAACGAGTGGATGTACTTTAACGAGATTGGGCACACTATCGATAATACGCAGAGTCGACAAACTTGTGCCAATTTTTTTAAAGCTGTGTAGGCGAGAGACTCATCAGGTCACTTTACTGGCACGTACGACTTTATATTCATTTTTTAAAAATTAATTCTAAAGCGGGAAAATGGAAATTATTTAAATAGTCAGAGGTTGAAAGATGAATTTAATTAAATAAATATTCTTATGCTGACAAGGAAACCGGGGTACGACGAAAAAATTTATCAAAATTTTGTCTTTACATGGAAAAGCTAAAAATAAATGTGTGAAAATATTTTTAATTTAAAATGGACAGCGAAGTAATTATTCAGTAGATCGGGTTATAAATTATAAATCAGAATCCAAATATAAAAATTGATCAACTTTTTTTTAAAGTTTTTAAAATTTTTCAAGTTAAAGTAACTCTGGTAAGGATCGTTTGAAAGTTAGATTTAGGTCGTTTGAATGACAGGACCAGTACTCACGTGGTACTAAAATAAGTTGTAAGCTAAAATGCTCTCTGGGGCACGTCAAAAATTAAGTTTTGAGTTAAAGTATAAAATGTAAAGAGAACTAAACTTTACAAAACCAACTAATAATATGTCAAACCCCGAATTTTGATTGAACTGATTGTGAAACGCAATATATTTTAGCCCTTTCGATTTTTAAAAAATAAAAAAAAAGTTATTGGATTGACGTTGAGGGAAGAAAGCCATAGAAATTGTCGTCACCGCCCCCTGGTCGTTGGCATTCTCTTGAATCTCATGAACAGCAGTCGTATTTAAATACATCACGAGGGAGTAGTTGCTACCCGCGAATGTACACACAGACACATTTAAACTTTGAGTGCGTACATACACTAAGAAAAGAGAGCACGCGCGTCTAAAAGTGAAGGGTTGGTAGGTCGGAGGATCTCGCAGAAGGTTGAGGGTAGACCACCCGGGAAGTCTGCGCCTTTACATATACACAGTTCTACACACACACACACACATATACACGCAAACTCAAATACAAATACATGATTCTCTTACAGCAACGGCATGAAAACGGAAGAGCTTTGAGAAGAGAAGAGAATGGAGACTGAGACTGCGCCCTTGTACATGCGTGAACATTGTACAGGGGTTTTCTCGAGCGGCAACAAAGTCGGGGCAAAGTAAGCGACTGATATGTTGGTAGTGGTAGACAGTAGTAGGGTTTAATGACGTAGATTTTGAGACGGTAGAGAAAACGCAGCGGAAAACGAACCCGAGTTGATATGCATTATGGAACGAGTCTCGTATCGTCATTGCGTCTTGTATGTTTCAACCGTCATCACCCACAGTTTTATATTATTTTTTATGCTTAACTCTTCTTCTGGGATTTCTTCAGCTTTTTTTACCTCATCCTTTATGTCCTCTCTTTCACTCTTTCTATCCCCGGCGACTAGACGCCCTCCGGCTTTCTCCTGCTATTCAACGATCCTTTTTCCCTGCCAACAGGGCGTTAAGCGATATGCGGCCACCTATCATATACCCATGTATATATATATATATATATATATACCGCGATGTATCTCATCTCCCCATGTACTAACCGAACTATTGCAGTTACAGGTTATGCCAGCGTTTTGTTTATATTCACGATTCCGCGCCTCCGAATAATAAGTTTGTTGTGCTCGTATCCACACACCCAATGGGTTATTATATCCCAGACAACAATAGATCGAGACTACTTTGTAGCGGCTCGCCGCAGCAATTAAATTTTTAATCAATTGCATCGATCACTTTACACTAAAAAATGGGCTTTGAAAATCAATAATTATTTTCAGTAAAGAAAATAAAAATTTTTAATTCTCCTAACCAGGATGATCATTTTTTTTATCCATGTTCATACATGGATTAAATGAATATAAATAATATTAGTAATAGCAATAATTACGGATTTATATTTGTCATTATCAGTGCGTTAATGGAATAAGTAATTACATTAGATAATTTAATGCCGCTGTGGTGAAATAAACATTTGGTTAATCCCCGTGAAATCACGTACAATCGGGCACGTCATTTAGACATACAGAGAATTGATGAAAGTCATTTTGTGTTATCCCAATGAATGAACAGTGGAAGGAGATGAGATCGATAGGATTTTTATGTACAAACTACCGTGGGTAGTAATTCGCATTGAGTATTCAACATTGAACATTGAAACTTGTACATCAGGATATACAAGTCTACATGCGGCTTCTCATTGTTTTGTTTCTCTTGCTAATTATGACTGTAATACCCATAACACTGTAACGTTATATGTAACCTGTAGCTGTTATTGGAATACTGCATACAATAATACAATCAATACAATCCCATTGTCGATGATAGTTTATTATTTAAATTATTAAAAACTCAATCAATGACGCAAGAAACAACCTTGGCATTTTATAAAACTGCTGCCGTGAAACTCATTATTTTTTTTAATAACAAATAATTTATCGTTTATTACGATTGTAATGGTGGGAAATTCAATTTACGATTCATCATTTCTTAATTATTTTTAATGACTCGTTATTGTTCATTTTTACCTCAAGAAATGATAAAAAAAATAATCCACACAATTTATATAAATATTGTTAAGTAAATAAATAAATAAATAAATAACTAAAGGACTTATTTACTGAACTGTCGACAGTTGAATAAACTCTGGTTTCACTGTTAAGTAATCGCGTTTTGAAAAGTGTAAGCTTCTCGTGCTCAAGCTCTCTTGTATAAGGATTACAACCAGATCTTTCAACCGGTATTTATATATACATATATATATATATATATATGAAGGTAGTGATGTAAGTATATAGCAAACGGCAGCGAAAAAGATGTGGCTTCTTAAAGAAATAAAATAAGAAAAGCTCGAAAGACATCACCCCTGATGTATCTTTTTGACGAAACCCCGAGCTCTGGAAGAGAAAGGACCGAAATAAAAAATAAAATAAAAGGAGAGTATGACTGTATAGGTAACAGTTGAGCTGTACAGCGAAAAAAGTGATGAGGGGTCTCAGGGCTCTTGAATGCTTACTGAATGGAAAGAGCTTCATTATCGCGACAGTCAGGGCAATTCGTGAGTTCAAATCTTTAGTGAAGGATGCCACCGAGTACCAGACAACACTACTTCTTATTAACACCCCGCATTGTAAATTACTGCTGGAAAAAGGTTCGATGACTCGATAAAAAAGTATTCTTCTATCCAATCATCAGTTTTTTTCTATTTATCAATAGCTTGTTTTAGTTTCTAAATATAATCCAGGGCTAGACTAATTGTGGGCATGGACAGTCGAGTGTGCATTTTTGTTTAATCATCACAATGCTCAGCAGAATAATTATTGGAATTGTTTTTTTAGCTGTTTTGCCAGCTCGAAATATCGCCTCTGCGACCAAGTGCAATATTGATCCAGGCTACCGCGACTTGGCTCGTGCTGTGGACACACTCAAATCTCGTTGCCAACTGCAATATCTTCGAAATCCAGTGGAGAATGCATCACCAGCACCAGCATCAGCACTAGTACTAGCTCTAGTACCAGTACCAGTACCAGTACTAGTACCAGTACCAGTAACAGCAGCATAAGTAGTAGGAGCCACGTTGTCGCCAGTCGTGCGACATACTCCACTCCGTCATTCTTAAAATGAAATATAAAAGTGTGCTTTGGCTGGTGTCTTGCTCTCCATTCTTTTTATTGTCATTATCATTATTATTATTGTAAAATTAACGTTTTTTGTAAATGAAATATTTAACCAGTTATTCACTCCACTGCCTTGGTAATTAATGTACCGTACGCAACTACATTGCATTCACAGAATTTCTCGATATTTTACGTTAAATTACCAGCCAACAAATATCTCCCGCTGACTCAACATTCATACTTTTATTTTTCATTTTACGTTTTTTTTTTACACGACTATAGTTGTGTATTTAATGGATTTACTGGTGGATATTAAAGCTCCAGTCTTTGGGAAATACTTTCACGAGCTAATCACTACAACTCGGAACGTGATAACACGTTAATATATTTTTCTGCTTTACGTCATACTTGTACCTGTTCTTGTGAGAACAATCGCTGCAAACAGTCTGCAGTTTCCGGATAAGAATTATTATCAGGGCTTCCTTACACAAACTGGGAGCTTTTGCGAGCGAGTCCAACAGCCGAAATGCTGTAAATATTTTTGTAGCAATCGCGTTAAAATAATGCAAGCACACAGACATAAGCGAAGATATGGATGTGGATATGGATGAAAATGTATGTAGTAAAGAGTACTATTATTATTATTGTTATCATGATGACAATGTGGATGGATGTAAAAGTGTTGGAGGATGTAAGAAACGGGTAAAATGCCAAGCACAACAACCTGAAAGCTGTGGGATTTATGAAGCTTGTATAAAAGCACTCCGGATATCTTGTAGACGATGAAAAGGTAAAGAATATTATCGAGGTGTCGTAAACAACTCCGGCAGATATCTTTGTTGGTGCAGACTAATACCCGACAGCTGAACTTACACCCTACGATTTAATGTTACCAAGTCCCCGGAGGGCAGCATACATATATATATCTATACATACGCCGACTTTATTCTCCAATAGTATTATGAGAAGGGAGAATCGTATTTCAATGGCACACAATATAATACTGAGTATACTTTAGTCCACTCCACTAGATAGATATATTGGCTTATTTAATTTAATGATAAGAGTATTGAATTTCCTGATGTTTAATTGCAGTACGAAATTGATTTATAGATTAAGAACAAATAAGTCATCGCTTTTGAATGAAAAAAAAGCTACAGGGGGAGTGGAAATTTTTTTTGCATTTGAATACGATGATTCTTCTTTTTTAACTTCCCAAATTTTATATGCTAGTGTTCTTGCAGACTTTTCTGATACCAAAAATCTCCACAGAAATTTTTGGCCTCGCACAAACTTTTTACAGACATCAAATGAAGTGTAGATAAATTTGTTTGTTGACTTGGAAATTATTCAACATCATTTTGCAATGTCAAATATTTGTTTGATGTCACGATATTTTTTACTCGCGAATCATTTACTATACCTATCAGTTTAATAAATACCTTGTATTTATCACCGCGTCTGAGTCGATTCAGCTCGAATCTCGTGTAACGTAAACAATTTTTCTTGTACCTTACCACCGAGCTAGCTTGCAAGCTTTTCCACGTTAACCACAACCATTCACACGCCGTACCCTCCACCATACACTTTTTCGGAGTCGATTTATACCCGCGATGCCGCTGACGCGGGCTAGACATTTCACTTTTTTTTCTCTCCATCAACTCCTTTAAAAAAATTACGATATTTATTTTTGTGACTTCCTCACATTCTTACATCTATACACAACTTTTTATCTCCCGCAATCGGGCTACAAATTATTCCAACAAATTATCAGCATTTTCAAAAATGTATTCTATAAATTTTAATAAAATACTTTTATTCAATTTTAACCAAACGCGGAACTTGCCGAGATTTTTAATTCATATATATGAATTATCAATATTTATACATAAAATATCTGAGCTTGAAAACGTGGACTGTAAATTTTTTATCACAAAAAAAAATCCCCGTAGTTTATCGAAATATGAACAAAATATTTATCATTCACGTAAATATCCAAACACAAGTGCAGATGAAAAAAGCCAATTCATGAAACTTATGGAAGAAACTGGATTCTACGGCATCAGCTACATCTTCGACACACAAGCACAGCTTTATACTACGTCCAATGAACGTGACTGTACCTCCAGATGACGATACACATACACACCAACACGAAAAAGTATTATCCCCCGGGACGTGTTAGCTTCGCACGTGATATCTTCAACCTGACAGCCTTTAAAGGACGATCCGAGGTCCAGGACACTTTAAACTTGCCTCTGGTAAATCTTACCGGCGGTAACAATCTCAGCTTTCAATTCACAGTTACTTTATTCAACTCATTCACCCAAAACACGTAATTTCTATTGATTTTTTCGATATCACTATCCAGATTATTTTTTAAAAACCTTCAAAAATATTTAATTTCAATAAAAAATTTACGAATTAAATACCGAGTCAATGCTGATCGGATTTTTTATTTATTTAATCCCATCATGATTTATTTCCATTCTTCAAAAAAAAAAAAAAAAAAACAATACGATAAAAATTATTAATTAAATAAAAAATGTATCTACGATTTTTGTTATTGAATGTAAATTTAAAATGAAATTTATATTCCCGCGAAAAATTTGAAAAATTAAAAAAAAAATCTACGATTGCTTCTGAAAGGAGTTGTAATTTAATTTACAGATTTACGCACGTTACACTTTGCTTTGATAATTAAATCGTAATTAAAATTTAACAGACGAGTTAATTCACCCAGTCAACTTAGCGTCAAATAATTTATTTAGTCGCGTTATCATCACAGTAATTAATATTAAAAAGTAAATATTTGAACAGAAAAGTAAATACGTCCGTAAATAACGATTAGAGAGCAAGGACACGTGGACATTCAGTGTCTATTACTTTGGTCCACGGATGTTAAAGTCGAAGGTAAAGTAAACCAGCTCTGGTCCGTAAAGTTTATCCCACATATATAGCAGGACTGTAACCGTCAACCAGATCACTTTTCATTCCACCTCAGACCGTAACTAAACCACCCCGGGATGTAACTTTACTTGCAGGTGGTGGCGTTCATCGGCCAGCTTCTTGTCCACGATAATAATTATCTTCAATTCCATCTCGGTAGCATAAAGATTTCGTGCAACATAAAATGCGATAGGTTTTCAGTGCTGCGTATCTGAGAAAGCAGTTTCATGTTGCTCGGAAAATATTGCCTCAGAATTTATGTCTTTATTTTACGGCTATTTAAGTCGATTGGAGTATCATAGAAAAGTCACGTATACTTCTGTACTTTACGACTTTATTTTTTTATTTAATCTTCTGTGTAAGACTTAATAGAGACACGCGAACGTGATTTTTCTCCATTGCCACGGGTTAAACTTTAATTGCGGATTAACTTGATTGTTTTTCTGGAGCTAAGTCGGTGGTTTTTATAACGGGACAATAGATTTACTTAAGTAAAATGGAGCTAGTAGACAACTTAGTATAATAAAAAAATTTAAATGGGATTTAAAAGATTTTTGACTCTTGTTCATTTAGCTCTCGGCGTCTTTTTGTGGTGTAAATATTTGAATGGATAATTTTCAGCGGTATGTTTACAGAGGATCATGTCTCAATTTAGTTTGTGACATGATTTAGATAAATGAGAGTACAGGTACGGAGTGGATGAGGCGTCCAAAAGAAGAATAACCGATGGAGAATAGAGGATGGAGGTAACATACACTCTACTCGTGTACAGTTTGTATGGGAGCCAATGAGCTTGCCAGCTCGCGGCCAGTCATAAACTCGCCTAATTGAGAATTATATCTTTTTTACCACTCAAGCATGTTCTCTGCAGTAAAAATAAGGTCGGCTACAAGCTTAATGACGTTGTGAATTTTCCAACCCTAGTTTAAATCACCATTTTTATTTAAATATATGCAGACATACTCTGTAAAAAAAATCTGTATATCGGTTGACCCTGCGGACCAGCCCCGAAATTTCCAGATGTTTTCCAGCTACTTGAGCTCAAAGATGATGTGTCTAGGATTTGTCTAGGATTCAGAGAAGTCTTCTGGAAAGGTGCTAATATATACAAAAGTAGAAAAAGATGATGTGTTTAGGATTTGTCTAGGATGTGTCTAGGATTTGTCTAGGATTTCTCTAGGATTTCTCTAGGATTTGTCTAGGATTTCTCTAGGATTTCTCTAGGATTCAGAGAAGTCTTCTGGAAAAGTGCGAACATATATAAAAGTAGAGAAAGATGATGTGTCTAGAATTTCTCTGGGATTTTCAGAGAAAACTTTATAATTTTTTTTGTTTCAAAAATTAATGATAAAGCAGATTTACGTATTATCAATTGCAAATGTTTATAAAAGCCATTTAAAAAATACAAAGGAAGTAATTTTGATAAAATTATTTCTACTAATTTATTCAAAATAAATTAATAAAATTCAGGCCTCGAAAAGTTTTCTCATTATACTTTTTAGTATAATCGGATATCAGTAAAAATTAAAAAAATAAATTCTATAAGTCGTCTTGAGAAAGTTTATAAAATAGCCAGTGAGAGCAGTACCAATTAAGTGTTTTGGCTCGAGTCTCAGACAAAGTTGATGCAATTAAATGCCCAAGTAATTAAGCAGGAATGGGGCTTATTAAAAGCAATGCGCCGTCTTTTTCGCGGAACCTCATTATTATTATTTTTTTTTTCAAATATTTTAAATTGTGAATATCGACGCGGAATGAAAAATCCTGGCCAAAATTAAGGTGTCTGCTGGATATTTGGAGGCCTCGGGGGTATCAGAAGTCTTTTGGAAGATCCTTAGCACATAGAAGTGGAGGAAAAAAATTTTTTTCCAACAGCATTGGGTCTAGATTTTTTATAAAAAGTTTTAGACGACGATTCTGACTAAAATCAAGGTGATAATAAAAAACTACGATTACAAATAACTAATTGACGAATTTTTAAATTTTTATGGCGGGAAATTAAAAAAATAAAATTGAAAAGAAAATAGAGTAAAATCAGATAAAATATACGAGGGTTAACTTAATGAGTATCCAAAACACAACTTTTCCATCCCCGAATAGAAGCTAGCCTGAAGAAAAAGCAAAGAAACTAAGGAAAAAGTACCTCAAACAATCTCGACTCTCACTTGGTACGCGCATTGTGTTTATAAATAGTCAAGATGTAAGCAGCATAACAATGACGACAGGTACAAGTGGGTAAAAGATGAGAGAATGAAAGAAAAAAAATGAAAAAAATTATAAGCAAATGAAGTAACCTTAACTTTACGTTCGTCAAAGACAAATGAGCCATGTCTCTGACAAGTATTTTAGAAAAAAATCTTTTAGCATGTGCTTTTTTTTATAAAACTTCATTTTTTATTGTAGCACGTCTTTATGACACGAGTAATGTGATATCTTTTGAGAAAAAAAAAAGTCATACACTGAATAGTAACTAGAAAGGAACTACGGTAAGTTGAGACTCTGTAACTAACAAGAGTTTTACTTTTTCATCTCTACAAGTTCCTGAGGAGGATGTCCTAGGTTTATTACATTTTCAAAAGTTTTATGTCCCTTAATCTGGACATTTCCCTTGAGGCCCGTTTCGCTTCGGTGACACTCTTGATAAATTTTATGACAAGTTCGAAGCTAAGACAATTACGAGTCTCGACCTCAATAGTCTTGCTCTAGTCAACGCTTTTCCACAAACACTTATGATTTTTCATAATTTTTCCCGCTTTTCCCTATCGTTTTTATCATTCATCTCGACTTCGTCATTTATTCCAAGTGCATTAATAAATATTAAAAACCCTCGATCCATATATATATGAAACTATGCAGAAGCAGAATATATGTAAGCTCTTGAGGTCGCTTTCAAATATTAAAAACATCGATTTTAATGAGAGTGAACGCACCTTGCTCCGTTCTATCGAGTAATTTTAAAAAATCCTTCAAGTATAAATAAATTATTTGCATTCGAGAGATCAAATTTGCATCGCCTTATTGTTCACACCCGACAAATGAAATTAAAACAAACAAATTCATATGATATATTTTCCATCTATCGAAAAATCCATAACTCGATTTAAAAAAAACTATTAAATAAATTTCATAAAATTACAGAGCACAAAATAAACGCATCGAAAGTTTAAAGTACAAGAATCACGATAGTGGATGAGGCGGAGAAGTTTGTTGAATCAATAATAGTAAGGAATGGAAAGTGGAAGAAACAGACGGTTTTGTTTGTGTTACACATCTGGAGAATACTAAAGTTTATGTAGATATATAGATATATATTGGTTTATTTAGCGCTGTATTAGAGTTATGTCTCGTTTATTTGCCTGGACGAACGTTTCCGCATTGCTAAATAAGCGGCTCTCGATGGATTCTGTGGTTTTCGCAAAGGCAACTTGAAGCTGAGGTTCACTATAACCGAGGGATGTGGTAATATCTAGCCTTTGTCTAAACCCCGACACTCCAACCCTTAGCACATGTATATATATGTATATATATATACATATATACGAACAAGAATAAGCGGAAGCATTTCCAGTAATTTATTGGTTATTGACTTATTAAATCATACACACGGCGTTCGGGTTTCGGGTAGATCGGAGGCTTTTGCGATAGATAACCGGATAACGTTGATTATATATGTATAATGTATACATAATATACACATGTATACACCCACACAATATATTTGAGTATGAGCGTGTACTGCGGCGGCATGTAAAAATTATTACTGCTTTTGTTGTGTCAGATAAAATTGACCTCAAGAGAATTCGACCACGAAACATTAAGGTTTACCTATTTCGAAACCCGGAGTTTAAACCACCTACATAATATTACGTAATGTGCTTTAGCATTCGCTTACACGAGATTCCACAAACCTCGTATCCTATCTACGCTACTCTATTTATAAAAATTCCAATAAGTGGTTTGATAAAACTTTCCTCGGAATAAAAATCTAGGTTATTCTGTGTTCGTCTAGTGCAAACCGCGTTATCGTTTAATTAAAAAATTCATATTGATTATTTTAATTACCCTACTAAATTAATTATATTTAAAAAATATTGTCCGTCGTTATTACCCGAGTTAATTATATTAAATATTTTCAAAACCGCGAAATCGATAAAAAATAATTACTCAAAAATTTTAATAACTTTTTAAATAAAATTTTTAACCTGTCATAAAATAAATACTCGAATATCCGACGAGTACTCTTGTAAATATTTTTTAATAAATAAAACTCCTCTTTAATTTTTTATAAAATAACTGTGGCATGAACCCCTCAATTATATTACGTAATTTTAAATGAATAAAAAATCAGAGCCTCGGTTTAATGAATCTGCTCATCGTGATCTGTCGTCATGATAAAAAATCCTCCAATTAAAATATCTATAATTGAATAAATACCCCAATGGAGGTCACTGCTGTAAATTAATGAAAATAGCAGGGAATTAGTAATTAGTGTATTGTTTGTGTCTATCATAGCAAAGTACGTTAGTCGATGATTGCGTTGAGCCTGACAGAGGCTACTCGCATGCCTGCCGCTGTCCAAAGTGCCTCTTGGAGGGTTGGAATGTCAGAGGGTCAGACACGTGTGCCATGCACACAGACAACCCTAATAAAGTTGTTATTGGGTTACGTACTAACTGTCAACGTCGAGCAACTCTTTCACCTACGGCTTCTAATGTCAAGTGATAAACACGCGAGTGCTTTCATATATATGTGTACATATTAGTATACATAATGTCACATATTTTTAACCTTTTATGCCTGGTAATTCATTTACAACTCACAACTTACACGTCTACGTAACCATTCATAATGTGCCCAACACACTCGTAATAAATTATAAAACTTGTGATGATACATTATTTTTTTAATGACCATCTTATTATTCATGCATTGACGTTTTAATGATATCATTATATATTACGCTGCTTTAAAACTCTTCGGCTGTTATATTAAGTATAGTTATACATTGAAAATTCATTGGATAATATGACTTGAATATGAATGTAATGTGAGTTTCCGTAAATGTTAAATCTATAAATGTATGCATGTATGTATGTGACGATCGAATATCTTCAATGTACAATGAATGAGTCACGTTCATGAAGTAATTCAAACTCTATAGCTCCCAGGAGGCTTCCCCCTACCATTTAAAGTACCAAATCGCGTTCGATCTGATTGTAAACAAAAAAACTATCCTCGCAATTGTTTTGTTTAATATAATCGATATTTTTTATTAAAAAACCTTGGAGTTTTAAAACGAAATGTCATGCATTTGAATCTAAAGACACGAAATTTTGATTTACATGGCTGACTATTTATATTTATGCTGATTAAACGTTCAATTGTATAGAAAAAAATTGTAAAATGCTACTTTTGTCGATACAGTATAATAATAAAATAAATAAGTTCTATCAAGTCGATGAAGGTCACTGTTTATTTTTAGTACTGTCATTATTATTTTTATTGAATTCAAATAACGCACGTGTTCATACTAAGTAATTTTAACGCAGATCAACGAAATCGCGAGAAAAAAAAAACGACTGTCGAAACGTGAGAAAAATTACATGACTCAATATATATTGTGATGATGGTGTGGATATTCCATGATAGGGTATAAAAATGAATGAGCCAATAGCGTAAATTTAAGTGCGAGGACAAGTTAAATCCATTATTTATTCTGTGTCCCATCTTAATCTTTTCGTCCTTTTCTTTTCCTTTCGTAATTTTATATATATCTATATACTAGTAAAGGATCTGCTGTGACAATAACTGGCCGTTCAATCGAGACGGATAGATATTCACGGTACAATCCTGACAGAACAAAGATATATATATAAAACAAAGGTCGCTCGTCAGTGACAGAGTTTGGAGCATTTTCGCTGGGCGAGCCCTTGAATATCGAGAGAACCGACTGCCAGAAAAGCAAAAGATAAAAAGAAACGACATTCTGAATACATTATACATCTCGAACTAAGCTTCTGCCCAGCAAACAGAGTCACAATTGTCCAGCACGTGCAGGCTGAGCTCTAAAAATAACTGTCGACAATCACAAAGAAAACGAGATAACTTTTCATCATTTTTCTGTGCAAACTCTGTTTACTCGGTTATATTTTCATTAATCCGCAATAATGGATCCGACATTTAATTGATCAATTTACATTAATGTATTCGTATCCAGACATTGAATAGTACACGCGTAAATTAATGTGTAGAGTCAGCCAAATTGATTCACACATAGTGTGTTAACCGCCGACGAGCGATTGCCGATAATTCATCGGGTCTATATACGACGAAATTTCATCACCAATTGACCGCAGACCCAATCGCGAAATAAAATATTAACGCGTATTCAAAAGTCCTCTATTCTCGACATTACAAAGGCCCGAGTTGAGTTAAATATTTATGTGGGAGTGAAAAATTTATATGATTATTAATTTCCATGATAGTTTTATAAATATTTGCAGCCGGGATCGGTGAAAATAATTTAAAAAGTCAACAATTGAATGTAACATACACATATATATGTATAAAAATATGTATAGATATTTATTCAGTTTGACATGATGAGCACGATTCATATCCCGCAGTTGAATTTTTTAATATCCGTGAGTGCATATGCCGAGTGCTGACGGACTCGCCGACGCCGCTCTTGCTCTGATACATTCTCGATGTTATAACGGATATTGAAGACCCGGAATATGATGCGCTGGCCAGCTCGAACGAGAGATCCATTGCACGAGTTAACGACCGGGAAATATTATTATTTTTATGTCCAATTCTACCAGACTGGAGCGATTTTAGTTTCTTGTAATAGCTCAATCAGCGAATCTCTATTGCAACAACATACAACACCATACTGATAATATAAATATATCACTAATAACGCGGTAATTATTCCGGTACGAGGAATCAATGTCTACTTTCATGTCTTCAACATATCGATGTCAATATCAATATAGAAAATTGTGTAGAAACAAAGTTATTAAAAGGGTGGATGTGATATATATATCTCATATATATATGTATTAGCTTTCTCGATTGATCAAACATTTCGAAGGATGCATAGTCAATCACAATTGACAATGTTATTATCTTGAAAGAATATAAATAAATGTACAGAAGGTAATTTCCAATTATACTGGGACGGATAAATAAAATGAAATAAAATATGATGGAAATAGTAATCGATTATATGTAGGCCACACAATAGAAAATTAAGCGAGAGCGTGACGCGATCATGACTCAGGTAGTGGATTTTTCCTCGACCGGCAGGCAGGTAGGAAACAAAATAATGTACAAATTGTTTTAAATTATAAAATTGTTAAAGTGGCATGTCGGGTATGATTACGAGCTACGGAACATTGGATTAGATATAATAGAGGATCTGGAGTTGTTACTGAAAATAAATAGTTTTTCATGCTACGCCACTGGATGGGATATTGATCGAGGGGTCGTAGGCCCTTATACTCTCGTTTTATTTCACTCTCTTTTACTCCGGCTGTCTTTCTCTGGCGCCAGCCTATCGCACTCTACCTCACACATAACAGGCCTTCACTTATTCACAAATACATATATATGTACATATATAGCTAACCGCAGAACTTGCCAGCGAAACCCTCCAAGGGGTTTACAACTCACGCTCTCTCTAATTCCTCTCTAATTTCACGCAACGCCGGAAACTCCTGCGACACTAAATGATCCATTGCTATTAAATATAATAATATCTGGCTCAACTGCGATAAGTCATGACTTACATTTCTACGAGGGTCTCTTTCAATTCATCTTTTTTTTATACCCACGTAAATTATTTAAAATTGATTGTTAATGTCTGGTGATTTTTTTTATTTATAAATCACCGTTCAAACTTACTCAGCACCTAAATTTCAATCAAAATAATCGAAATATTTGAAAAATTTTAATTACTCGTAAATTAACGTAATCAATTTTTTTTTTTTGTAATTTATCAAAAGTGAGATAATATTTTTTATTCAAAATTAGAACCAAAAATATACGTAGAGAAATTATCTGCTGCATGATTTAATGTAAAGAAAGGTAATTAAATTTATATATTATAGATTGATAAATTTATATATAGAAAAATTGAACTATGAAATAGAAGACAGACTAAGCGATTATCAGTTACTATGAAGAACCGGTATTGCCGGGATATGACCACTTAGAGACATTGTGATTTCATTGCGGCCGGAAATAAATCGATATCCGTCATCGCTTGAATTCTGTCAGCACGCAATCTCACGTATTTCAGTTTCATTATGTGGTTTCATTTTTTTATTTATCTTAAATCGTTATTCAAACAACTCACTTTTATTTATTTATTATTATTATTTTCAGACTTGCTGGCAGATTGATCGGCATCAATGGATGTTATTAATAACTGATAAATTATTTACCCCAGACACGCGAAGAAAGCTTATGATGATTTTTATTGATGAGCAAAGTAATAATAGGAAGCAATTCTGTCTCATTAAGATAATTTAGAGAAAGTTAATATATATATTATCTATTAATTTTAATTCGTGATATTGTTTCATTAAGGATTAATGGATTTTAATCAGGTTAGCTATAGTGTGATTAGTTGCGCGAAAATAAATTAAGAGTTAATTTGAATTTTAATTAGTAATTAATTTTTTAAAATGTATACGGAATTTTTTATGGTGAATTATTTTATTATATAAATTTTCAATGACCGTTTGATTGAATTTTATATTAAGTTTCGGTATGAATATGAATAAATTTATATTTATTTTATGGATTTACAAATAATGTAATTTAATATGCAAATATTGACACAAAAATTACCCTTTGTAATGTGTACTTTAAATTCATTTGTATTAAAACATAATTTTAATATCCACGGGGTGAAAAAAAGTGAAAGAGAAGAGAGAGAGGATGGATTGAAATATTCATGTGATCGATTGAAAATTATTAATCCCTTTGAGCGGAATCCACTAGGCTCGTTTGTATAAAATTGAATGCTGAAATGCCGCTCAAATGTATGGCGATGGTGAATGAAAATAACTTTCCTCGGTATAATATCGTTGGAGATAAAAAAAAGCCAGTGCCGAGTACCAGCAAGCCTGTAATATTTTAAATATGATTGAAAATTCAATGATATAATCTGACAGAGCGCTCATTTACGAAAAAATAAAAGTTAAAAAGCTTAAGTTAAAAAGTGCTGAGAGCCAAAGCTGATTATTAAGCAGAGTATCAATCGGCTGCCTTAAAAAGTTTACTTTTTATTATTATTATTTTTTTTCTTTTTGTTATTTAATGCCGCTGATACCTTTTGACTGATGCGCACTAATCAAGTGCGGGCAAGATCAAAGTGAGCGAAGTGATTGGACTGACAAGTAAAGCTTGGACCTTTATCCAGGAAATGTTAACGGGAAATTTGAATTCATGATATCATCCGTGTGTTCGTTTAGAGTTTCGACGCACTTTGATACCTTCTGTAACTTCACTCAAAATTTATCTCTTGATTTTTATCAGCATATAAGCAAACTTCATTAATTTTATGTCAACATATCCAACTTTAGAAAAGATTCGGGCAAAATGTGATAACCATTCAAAAATTAATTTTTTTTAAAAGTCTAATTTTACCCCAGCCTCTGATATTTAAACTTTCTCATTGCAAAAAATTATGAATTTTAATTAACTGACAAGATGATAAAATAAATTATACTGAATAAATAAAATAACATTTGATTAATAGTACGATGATAAATATAATTTAGTTTTTTTCCACTTGATGATAGTACGAGTGATGCGCAAACTCGATTATCCCGAATTCGCAATATTGTGATAGTCACGCGAGACTCGATCAGCTTGATGATATAAAAGTAAAAAAAATATTGTGCGAGAAAATGTATATGAGAAAATGGAGAGAGCGTAAGTGCAAAAGAGGGAGACGATTTAACTAGAGACATGAAATGTCCAAGCGTTGGATCTACCGGGCGTTATATTATTCCATTATCGTTGGCGCTGTACCGATAAAGTGCCCAATCAAAAGCATCTGTGCGAGATTGTATAAATCGGATGATGGCTGTTGATGATCGCCGCGGTATAACGTCATAGTAAAAGAATATATGACGATTGAAATTCAATCACGTAAATTATATTCCGGCAATCCAATTTATTAAATTCAACATTTATCATCTATATATTCTTTGACAAATATTTCCCGTCTGAATGAAACCTATTTTTTATTCATTTTTTTTTTTAAACTCCGTTGTTGAGTAATTGAAAAATGTGTCATGCTAACGGGAGTATGTAAATAAAATAAAAATATTTATTTTCTTGAAATTCTTCCGTATATATTCAAGATCATTATGCATACTTTGTTTCCGAGGACTTTGCGGGTTGTTAGAATAAGGCATGACAAGAAAAACGTTGACTTTAAGAAAGAAAATAATACTTTACATTGTTTTCAACCGAGTTACGACAAAACAACAAAATTTAAAATAAAAAATCTAGTAAATGGAATTTTTTATTTTATTTTTCTTTGGCACAATTTGAGAAGTAGGGGATTGAATAAATGATTCACTCCGAATCCACTCCAGATTTACTCCATTCCCTCCACTAATTTTTTACAGTGTACGTACTGACGCAGAAAATGTCAAAAAACCCTAAACGATTTCTTATCAGTCGAAAAATTTGTTATTTCTAAGCTTTCTCGAGACCACAATTCTTAACACATCAAAGAAATGGCTTCCACAATACCTACAAAGTTGACTACGAGCGTAATGTACCCGCAATTGAATTTATTCCGTCACAAAATCGTCAACTCTGTGATCCCTTTGAGGCACAAAGGGCACTGGGAAAATAACCAATTGGGCAAATTCAATGTGAAAAAGTACACACTGAAAATAAAACGAAAAAAAAAGGTATTTCGAAGGTTGAATACAATAATTTTTATATGAAAATACCAAAATACACTCGACTAACCCGGACTTTATAAATATGCATCGACAAAAATTCCATTCGTACGATATTTAGATACATTGTAATGGCAGGCGGAATGTGCGCAGCGGAAAAATAATATAGGGAAATAAAATAAATAGCGAGTAAGTGATATTCATTTGACATTTCATGAAATTCCACGTACGGTAACGAGAATATCGATGTTACATTACATCCAGCGGGAGTTATCGTTCCGGAGCAATCGATCTCGTTGAATTGACAGTATGAACAAAAAGTGAGCTATATATATGTCTAATATAATAATGAAAGTGTGGGTTGAGTACGTAGGCATGCTGTGAATACAATTGTACAATTTAACAGAATGTACTATACAATAAAAACGGTTTCTTTTCATTTGCGCGACATCCACGTTTTTCCGCAGTATGCGAATAAAATAGTAAAAGGCTAGCTTTTTTTCGAGATCTCCGACGAGTAATATCGACCTAGAGAAGAGCAGAAGAGAACCTTGGCATTGAAGTCGGTGATGCTCGAGGGCGGAATCGCGTATTTTATTTTACTTTTTATTCAACTTCTCTACCTTTTCTGCTGCCAGAGTATCTCTTTTTTATTTCCGTCTCCTGCATATACATACATACATACATACATACATACATATATATATGTATATATACTATTCATTCCAATCTCGTGGACGTTTTTTTCCCTTCTTTGCCGAGTCTATTGTCGGACTAGACGCTTTGAAACAACTTTTCACTCTAGAGTCCATTTGTACTCACCTAACTCGTATTATGCGTCGTCGGTGTATTCGCGGTGCAGCGGGTTCTGCTCCCGGGTGTATAAATACGGGCTTGAAACAACCCTCCTTCATTCAGTATGTACTCCTCCATCAGAACCGCCTCCATAGTCCAATCATCCTTCTCCACCTGCTGCTGTCGCGCGTCCCTTCTTCTAGGGTTTCAGTTCTGAATCACAGAATAGTTTCGATATTAGTCGTCTAGTTTGATAATAATCCAGACAAAGACAATACGTAATAAATAATAATTTATCGTTCAGTCTGTTGACTTTGAAAAGCTTGACATGATGTCTGAATTTTTATAAATTATTTAAACCCCGGAATTTTATTTTCAATGTCACGTACCATGAGGTCCTTGTTAGTCTCCAGGCAAAGTTTGGTCTCGTTTTATTTTATTTTAGTTATTTTTCAAACTTTGTACTGCAGTCCACTCTATTGTGTCGCGACTACTGAGTGCAAATGACATATTTTTACCAGAAATTCTGGCTGGGAAAATTTTTTAACCGGGCAGCTGGCCAACCTACGGGTTAAATTTTTTTTCGTTAGTAAAAAATCACCCTCAAGATAATTTAATAAAAAGTATAACAGATAAAGAGTTAAAAATTAAGAATAAAGATTAAGAGAAAAAGATCCTGAAGGTAGTGAGTGGGCTTTGATATCGTAAGGGAACGTTTAATTTGTCTTAATAAAAGTGACAAGATGAATTCGCGGATATATAACCTTTTTCTCCTACACGCGAGAGAATCTATCTTGATCCAAAGCACGGAGTTGCGATATTTCTCGCGACCTCGTTGTTACTAATTGCCTCGTTAGTCTGCGGAACTCTCGCTCTTATATTTCTTTTCGTCTTTTCCTTCTCCGTTTTAATTTTTACCAGACGAAATAATGAGGATAAGATAATCCTATTTATTTGCTTTGTGATTTATCATCTGTCATGCCGAGTTAACTTCATCGGCGACACTGATGTCGAAAAAATATCAGCTATCTCTTTTAAAAACACATTAAGCTAGACCGTTTTTTATTTTTTTTTATTTTTATTTAATATAAAAAAATAACGAGTCGATTAGCGGCGATCTGATGAAAACGAGCCCAGTTAACTCTAAAGAGCGGACCTACGGTTCAGCGATGATGATCAGGAGAAAGTATCGAGGCTCAATGATAAAAATAAAATTAACGGTGTCCTTATGTAACGGATGAATAAACCCGAGCTGCTTATTACATATTTAATGCCTATATAACTATATAATAGACATCTGGCTTCGTGCATCTTTTAACCGCGCCTCGGTATGCTCAATAATGTATTATACATACAACCAACTCTCAAGTCATCCACATTGACGGCTCATGATACTTAACATTTGCATAACTTGTAAAAAGGTAGGTCAGTAATGATCTCAAAATACCAGCTCGTTAACTTGCACTAAACAGCTATTGTAGGGTCACGACGCCTTCAACTCAAGAAATCAACAATTCTATTGCATTTTTTCCTCTTATATATATATATATATATATATAATGTGTACATGTATACATGTAGTGTAGAGACATTGAATTCCTAAGAGGAATTCCTCGCTGTAGATAATAAAACCGTGTAATGGTCAAGGTGCAATCGAGTAAAGTGGTTCTTTAGTGTTTTATAAAAATAATATTGTTACGGGACATGAACAAACTGTTTAAATAAATTTTATTATGATGTAAATAAATAGCTTTTTTTACAATAAGTAAAGGAGGCAAAAGGCGGTCGCTTAAATTTTTGTATTAAATGAAAAATTTTTGGTTAAATATTTTTCATTGACAAATTTGTTGTTTTTTTTTTTTTCTAATTTTATTTAATGAGTAGCAAAAGAGAGAAAATATAATTTTTATATATTTATCAGAGTTGATAAAAATCAGTGCTTAGTACAGAGGTAAAATTAAAGCTTTGTGGGTAATTTTGCCTTGAATGTCTGTAAGGTTTATCCCTTATATTCAAAACAATAGACAGTGAAATTACAAACTTGATTATTCAAGACACAACTGGCATGGCTATATTAACAGTGTAGTAACTACCATACATTAAAACTTTCTCGAGAACACCAAACATGTATGTATGTATATATTTATATATATATAAGGTACATAAAGTGTGAAATGAGTAACTCTCTGGTTATGTGAATAAGAATAAGAAGGGCGAATGACGAGAGACACAAGGAAAAAGCGATAACCGAATGAAGACTATACTCACTATTGTCGTCTCATGGAGGTCGTTTGGCAAAATACTAAATCTTCGGCTTATCCTATTGCTCGAGCTAAATAATTATTTTTTATTTTCCACACATCGAAAAATTTAAAAAAAAAATGCACACGATGGCGGATCATCAGACAAACAACGAAGAGGGTTGAGTTTTCCGAGCAAGCTACTTTTCCCTGGGACTACACTTGATCACGCGCGAGGGTGCATCAAATCTCCGTGGAAAATACACCAGCGGCTTTTATATAAAATGTAAAAAAATTATTTTTGCGAAAAAAAATCAAAAGTATCCATGTTATCCTTGTAAGAAAATATTTATAGGAATAATATCACTTTCTATAAATTTAATGCTAAGTCGTTGGTGTTGTGGAAAAAGCACTGCAGAGTGGCGGAAATAATGTAAAGTATTGTAAAAAGTAATGCTACCGGACGGCTGTGAGTTTCTGGTAGTGCATAGAGGTTTTTCTCAGGACTTGCAGGAACAAGTCGGAACTAAAGAAAAACTTCTTTTCACGACAACTGAAAGGTGACGCAAACGTAGACGTATACTGGCGTCATAATAGTCAAGTTACTTGTTACCTAAGAAATACAACAATACATTTACTCTCGTTGAATTCAAAATAAAACCCCATGTACGACATTAACTTTCTCCTTTTTTTTTCAGCTTATAAGCAAGGGTACATAGAGACACGTTGTCACGTGTTTAGAATTTTTATTTAGCAAAGTTTCATCTATAAGGGAGGACTGACAACCCAGTCGACGTCGACGTCGACAGGGGAAACGAGTGAGGGCCGATAGAAGAACGGACGGGCTGCGTAACGACGCACTCGTGAAGAGCATGAGCATGAGCATGAGCATGAACGATGGATATGAAGAGCCATCACAAGGGCATGGGGTCTACGTGATGTTGGAAAAATTGTTCACTTAAATTCTGACAGCTTCTCCCTGTTCAATCTGTTGCCTTTTGCCTGCCGTATGGAAATTATTAAACAAATAAATTCAGACAGACTAAAAATTTAAATACTAACTGATGAGTTGTATCATTAACTAATTAATCACGAGACTCAGGTGTCGTAATCACACTGAAGCCGACACATAATTTACAAACAAATCCCTTTGTCCGGATTATCGTACGCACAGGACACAAAACACAACCTCGTACTTTGTATTTTTTTTGCGACTGACAATTTATCAGCAATTATGAAAAAAGAAGAGAAAATAAACGATATTTTTATTTAACTAATAAATTTATTTAAAAAAAAAAAAAATAAATAAAATGATGGTTTTTATCTCCATCGGCTGTAGAATTTATGACCGATTTACCCTTTTTCATGATATCGTAACATTGAGAAACGAATACTGCACACTCACCAGTAATCACAGATTCGCCCTCTCGGGGGATAAAAAAACTCGTGAGGTCAACGATCCTCTATAGCACACTAGACTATACGGCACACAAGGCAACCTAGAGAAGAGCCACCACTGAGAATCAAGACTAAAAGTGGGTTCATGTCTATAGACAAACTTTTCTTCGGTTCATCTACTTCCATCTCTTGATTCAACTCAGTTACGTAACTGACGTTCCGAGCGTACCCCTGACACGAGTGAGTTAAATCAGAAACCGAGAAAAATTGCTTTTCAACTCTAGTAATAACCAATTACAACTTTACTATAAAGTATAATGAACTAAATTTTCCTCATTACATTTTTAGATACTCATTACCTCATAACACTTATTATTACTATAAATCATTCCATTTTAATTATTTATTGAATTAGTGGATTATCATGTCGTAAATTATTGATTTAGCAGTTGCTAGTATAATAGCTGACAGTAATATTGAATTATTTCGCGATGCTAAATATATAGAGATCAAAATTAGCCGGATACATGTAACCGGATGTCCTAGATTTACATGAAATTGGCTCTTGGTCATCAGTAGCAATGTTGAAGCTCATGTCTACATCTCGACACATATATAAAATAGATCAGACTATAGAAATGAATGTTGATATTTAAATATATCGATGTACTCAAATACCGTCTGCCTAAAATCCGAAGCACTCAAGCGCATTGACATCAGAATAATTACCAAAGGAAACTAGAGCAGAATATTATAAAACTCAGCAAACGATATTTAAAACAAACAAAAACTAAAGATGAAAGATAAGTTTTAATAAAACGCTTAACGAGGTAAAGAGTGAAAATCGCTTTGCTCGCAAAGCCAATTTGAAAAAACAAAAAAAAGACTAGACTTTGATACGAAGGAGTTTAAAATTAAGAAATGATTGGATAGGTCAGCAGTATCTTTTGCTGTGGGTCGTTTACTTGTATCAAGTAGCCAACGACGCGGAGTTTCATCCAGCCCTGACCCTTGACCTGTTTTAATTACTCCTCGTTACAACCTACAGCACACACAGGAAGGAAGCGCATTGACCTCTGCATTATCGCGTAATCCACCGGCAATAAACAACTGAGATGACAATGACAGCTGTCAGTCATTCAAAGATATTATCTGTACTGGCACATTGATATTTTTTAAACAAAGTCATTAATTTTACGAACCAGGCGTATTAGTGTCGGTGCGTTCCGCGAAACTCGCATCGTCTAATTTGCATAATCCTCTTAAATGCTTTACTTTGTTCTTCTTGTTATTGCAAGCTCTATCTCTGTCTCTCCCTCTCTTTCTCTCTCTCTCTGCTTCTCAATGTACTTGCTAACTATGCAACCGCACTCAATTAAACTAGAACAATCAATAAAATTTTATGTTAAATTGTCAGTCATCCAGGCATCTTCCAGAGCTTTATTTATTTATAAATTCTCTTTGGGAATAAATTTATCTTTGACAGTAACTCAATAAAAATAAGGCGCCTCAAGTATTTTTTTACAAAATATCAACATTTAATAAAATATATTCTAGTTGATGTTAATATTTATATCAATATGCATAACGAGTACTCGGGTAATGAGATTCAAATATTTTATGTACCCTAACGCTAAAATAAAATAATTTATAATATTAACGAGCAATACCTTTTGCTTAAACTTGATAAATATTTTTTTAGTAGATGAGATAAATGATAAAGAATGTTTTAGTTTGTTTACAAAACTTGTATTAGCTGAACTAGTACTGAGAAAAGTATATAGTTATATAACTGCAGACTGCAGAGTGGAAGTATCGAGCCAAAGGTTCATCAGGACGTACGGCGCGACGTCGATGAAGAAAATGGGAGCGTCGCGACTTCCCGACGCCCTACACGACATTCAACTTTCATTATCACGATCTAACTTTTATTGTTACCGACCCACTACTTATTTACAAATACTTATTTATTGTCTTATTGTGTACTCGGTCTATTTTATTATCTAACGTAGACCATAGAAAAAAAATTTATTTATCAAAATTCTATTAAATTTTCAATAATTTTCGGAAAAGGCCGAAAGTTAGCCGATAAATTGACTCTGCTTATTTTTGTCTACAGTATTTTTTTTTTTTAAATAAATTTTGTTATTTTATCAGCTGGAAATTTTTTTACCCGAGTATAAAAACTAACAATTAATTTATCTTCAAATTAAAAAATTTTCCACCTCTACAAATATTCAGACATCGACAACGTAATTAATTATTTAATTAATTACTCCGATAAAAAATAAAAGTACTGAAAGCCCGTTACTAAATTACTATATATTAAAAAAATTAATTTTATAAATCAATAATGATAATTACATTAAATTAATTATACAAATTAATAACGTACATTAATATTAATAACGAGTAATGCCGATGAATTATAACCAGTGCTATAAATACCCGGATTTATTGTTTCTTTTTACAGCTAATGGGATTTTTTATTCCCCTATTATTCAGTACCGTAGATTGTCAATCCGTCAATTTAAATCCCCGCCATCATGTTACTTTATTTTATTATTGTCCTACCACGTCTACTTCTAGATCTACAGATCGGACATTCGAGCATTTAATATTGTGATTAAATTACAGCTCGGATACTAGTGGCATTCAGCAAACTCCGAGGTCCTATTCATTGAATTAACAAAGCATGCATTATTATAAGCAGCTGGTACTTGATAAATAAATGGACAAAGTCCTTTATCAGCTTCAATTTACCAGAGATATTTACAGTATAATTAATAGTACACTAAATCTCCAAGCCCTGGAAGTCAAAGCATCGGGTATTTTTTTTTTAAAAAACAATTTATTAATTATTAATAACTAATTAGATCACCAATTACTTATTGTCTTACTAAGTAACAAAAAAATAAATAAAACAGACATAAAATAAAAACTACAGACATTTATTTAAACTTAAGCCGATGCGACTCCGGGCCTTTTCAATGTTGGTGACTTTGACCTCAACGCGTTGTCCAATCGACAGGCAGAATCCGTTGAACCCACTGACGTGGATCAGTGCGTCAGTCCCGACGCCGATGTCAACGAAGGCACCAAAGTGCGTGACATTCCTGATTTCTCCACTCAAAACAGAACCTACTTCCAAGTCATCGATAGTCCTCAAGCTTTTCCTGAACAACGGAGCGCTACCCTGTCGCCTGATGTCCTCGCCCTTTTCCATCCTGAGTCCCTTGACAATCACCTCCAGCGTCGTCTCATTGGCACCCAGCTGTGCCGCCAATTGCGCGAATTTCTTACCACCGACAAAGAGATTGATAGTGGAAATAAAACTACGTGACCCCAAGTCCTCAGGACGTGCACCGGAAGCTTTGATAAAAGCCTCGGCGATGCTGTATGACTCGGGATGAATCCACGTTTGGTCCAGATAATTAAATTTAATTTTATCTTTTGTTCTATCCGTAGAACTAGATCCAGATGATTGAGATAACGCAGTCTCGGGTATTATTCGTATAAATCCAGCGCATTGTTCAAAAGTTTTAGCACCAATACCTTTTACTTTCCGCAACTGTTCCCGATTGATAAATGGTCCGTTCTCCTTCCTCCAGTTTATTATGCTTGTAGCTCGGGCATCCGATAATCCGGCAACTCGTTTCAATAAGCAGAGTGACGCTGTATTTATATCGACACCAACAAAACTGACGGCTTCGCTCACAACCTAATGATCAAAATAAAATAAAATAAATAAATGAATAAATTACAAGCCATCAATTACAGTCAGTACAGCAATAAATATTTGTTGAACTTACTTCATTTAGTTTCGACATTAATTGTTTCTCTGGTAAATCATGTTGATACATTCCAACTCCCAGTGATTTTGGTTCAACTTTAACCAACTCTGCAAGTGGATCTTGAAGACGCCTGGCTATTGACACAGCTGATATTACATTGCAGTCTAAATCAGGAAATTCAACTTTAGCTTCATCGCTGCAACTGTAAATTGAAGCCCCGGATTCATCAACAATCGCATAATTAACTTTATGTTTATCGAACAAATCTGAATTTATAATGTCAGATATAAAACTTTCGGTTTCGCGACAAGCTGTTGCATTACCCAGAGCCAAAATAGAGACATCGTATTTGCGTACGAGCTTGACAAGCGTATCAGCAGCATCTCGTCGCGATCTGTCGTTATTAGCATGCGGATAAATAGTCGCTGTAGTGAGTAAATCGCCTTGGGCGGAAATGACAGCAAGCTTACAGCCATGTTTGAATCCTGGGTCTATTCCCAGTATCCGTTTTCCGCGCACCGGCTGGACCAGGAGCAACTGCTTGACATTGACAGCAAAGACTTCCATGGAAGCTTCTTCGGCCTTCTCACTCAACTCGCTTCTGATTCTTCTTATCACCGAGGGCTTAATGTACTTTTTGTACGCAGTATCGAACGCTTTCTGTATCAGTTCTTTGTGAAATCCCGATGAGTTAACGCCAGACTGGTACAATTGTAAGATAAATTTTTTTAACTGGATTTCAAAGTGATCCGGAACTATCACTTGGATCGCAATAACCTTCTCCTTCTCGGCCCGGTTCATAGCAAGTGTCTGATGAGGTTTTATATATTTTTCAACACCTTTCCAGTCGTAGTACATCTTGTACTTATCCTCTACATGTTTCTTTTCAAGTTTAACTTTAGAATCACCAGCAGAAGTCTCCTTAGTCTCCTTGGTCTTCTTGGTTTGTATGGTTGCCGATACATTTTCACGCAACTCTTTAATTTTATCAAAAGTCTCTTTATTTTTAGTGATAACGTCCGCAAGAATGTTAATTATGCCCTCTTTGATCTGATCCTCGCTCTCAAGACCTTCTTCGTTGGACTTAATCAAACTTTTTAGATGGGGAATCTTGTCGCCCTTCAAAACAGCTTCAGCAGTTGGACCCAGACCCAGCTCTCTGGCTCTTTCAGCGAGTGTCCTTTTGGACCCGGTCTTGTACAGCGAGTGAATGTACTCAAGTTCGGTGAGAGTTCTGGTTGATTTCACTTGATTATGGATTTCCGGAGTCCATTTGCCCGATTTGTCGATGGCTTTTATCACCAGGTCCGCTTTGTGCTTTATCGCTTTCACGCGATCGTAACTTTCTTTGATCAGTCTCAGTTTATCAGCATCCAGCCCGCGTGTCTGATCTTTTCGGTACCTCGCAATGAAAGGGATCGTGTTGTCGCTGTCAAAAAGTTTTACAACAGCCTCGGCAACTGGTCGTGTCACTCCATTATATTCCTGAATGTAGTCGACGTTGTTCCATTCATGGATTAAGTGATTTTGGTCAAACTGGAAACTGTAACTAGGATTTACTGATGAACTTGATGACACATCAGCTTCTACTTGACTTGCAACTGCTTTCTTTTTAGATACTCTTGCTTTTTTAGCTTTTGGTGATGGTTCTATGCTTGATTCATCATCTTTACTTTTTTTTGATGACAGACAACCCATTTTAGTATCAGTAGCATCAGTTTTACGTTTTTTTGAAACTTGTTTTGGTTCTTTAGCAATTTTTTTTGGTTTTTCTGATACTTTTTTAGTGGTTTTTACAACTCGTTTTGTTTTTTTCGCAGGTTTAGGACATTCGTCTTCAGAGTCTGATAATTCAATTGTATCATCGAGATTTTTACGCTTTGGCATCTTCTAATTTCAGGACTACAACAAAAAATAAATTTTTTTATTCATAAGATTATGAGTGTAAATATATGAGTGTGAATGTAGCAGACATCAGACATATTTAAAATTATAAATAATTTAAAAAATAATATTTATAAAATATCCACTTATTAATTTCAAAACTTTTTAAATGCGTATTGTTTTTTAATTATTTTTTAATAATTTAAAATTTATCTGATGTCTGCTACATTTACACTCTTTATAAAAATAATTTTCAGATCAAATTGATAAAAAAATAATAAATTAAAAGAAAGGCAATGACTTTTTAATGCTCAAAATATATAAAAATAAATATACAAATTTCAAATTACTAACGAAATGAATCCATGTTCGTTAACCAAAAAATTTCCGGCGCAATAATTATTTTAAAAAATACGTTTTCAAATAATGAACAACTAAAAATAATAGTCTCTGCACCATGAGTATTGTTCAATGAATAATAAAATACGTTACTCAGTTACCTTATCTGTCACTTGACACTTGAATTGTAATTTAAAACCCGGTGCCAGTGATAACGAATTGCGTTAATTCTCCAGCTGGAAAACGTAAACAGTTTAGGAGGGAGCGAGCGCTACCTTGTGGCTGCCTTCTCCAAACGACGAATCTCTATTTTCAAATTTTTTTACTTTTACCGCCAATTAACTCTTCATGCTCATATTTATTTCATATCAATTTTTAAACTAATTATCAGTAATTTTATCAATTTTTTTTTTTTTCATAAATAACTGCAGTTGATTTCATTTTAAATAGAAATTTAGGATATAAATTTAAACAGCTTGCACTCATTCCAGATAAAAACGTATTATCAGATTTCCGGTTCTTTCGTCTAAGAAAATACTTATTTTTGTCGGCATCAACCAGGTTAAAGCTACCGGTTACTGGGTAGGGCAGTTAGGGTGAACTTAAACTAAATCTTGGCGCCACTTTTAAATTTGAAAACTTGCCTCTATGTGTCGGTAAGTTATCTATGTACGTCATCAGCTGATTAGCCGCCATCACCAGCACAATCATCAGCTGGTGGGTTCTAGTTATCTATCAAAATTAATATATAAAAAAAACTTTCACCTGACACATGTCCTCTGTCGTGATTTTGTAATAAAATAAAATAAGTTAATTCAAAAAAATATTAAAATGGTAGACGCTTCAACTCGGAAAACTCTAAGTGATATTCCATTACTAAAAACGAAAGCTGGTCCCCGTGATAAAGAATTATGGGTGCAGAGACTCAAAGAAGAATACACGACTTTAATTCAGGTATCTAAATATTTAAAATAACAATTTACCATATGGTTAATTCACGATTTTTTTCACAGTATGTACAAAATAATAAAGCTGCTGACAATGATTGGTTTAGATTAGAGTCAAATAAAGAAGGTACCAGGTGGTTTGGCAAGTGCTGGCATATTCATAATTTACTCAAATATGAATTTGACGTTGAATTTGACGTAAGTAATATAGGACTTGTTTTTTTTCTATTTTATCAGTATTTATTAATTAATTTATTTATTTATTATATAGATACCAATAACTTATCCAACTACTGCTCCAGAATTAGCACTACCGGAGTTAGATGGCAAGACTGCTAAGATGTATCGCGGTGGTAAAATTTGTCTGAGTGATCATTTCAAACCCTTGTGGGCTAGAAATGTTCCCAAGTTTGGTATCGCTCATGCTATGGCTCTAGGTGTAAGTTTTTTTCTTTTTTTTATTAACTCCTTTACGATTAATAAGTGTGAATGTAGCAGACATCAAATTTAAAATTATAAATAAGTAGAGTAAATAATTTAAAAAATTCACTTATTAATTTTTTAAATGTCCATTTTTTTAAATATTATTTTTTAAATTAATTATTCTATTCATTTATTTATTATTTTAAATTTGACTGATGCCTGCTACATTCACACTCATTCTAATTAATTTATTTTTACTGAGATGTAAAGAGAAGTCACCAAAAACAAAATAAATAACAATTACTAATAAAATAAAAATATTTCCAGCTTGGACCCTGGTTAGCTGTCGAAGTTCCAGATCTAATTGAAAAAGGAATAGTAAAACATAAAGAACAGAGTGAATGAAATTAGCTAAATAAAATATTTATCATTCCTTATTTTAAAATCAATCAGTTGCAAATGAATTTATAAATTTTTTTAAAATAAATAATTATTGATATTTAAATAAATTTTATTGTACATTTAAAAAAACCTATTTGTCATCGTCACCGAGTTTTATTTTAGTAGTTCCTCTGACAATTTCATCTAATTTGTACAAGTCCTTGAGAGAAACCTCACCCGTACCCCTGTCCAGAGGTTTCGGCTGCGATGGATCGGGCTTCCATCCCAGCATATAAATTATTTGAAAGGTCGCTGGCACATATTTGCTGCCGTCTTCTTTTAATTTTCCATACAACTCTTCATAGATAGCCGCAGCTGCTACCAAAGTGTCTCTTTTCAGATGCAACGTGCGGTTTCTGGCGGCATTACTCTCTCCCATGCCTAAATTATCATTAAAATCAAATTATTTAGAATGTAAAACCTCTGTAGAAGTATAAGTAATAAGTAAATATAATAATTGGTGACCTTTTAGGTCAGTCATCAGCTCAAACATCGAGGGAAAGCCAATAACCATTTCGTCAGTATCAATAGTCAGCATCGTGAACCCAGCCCGTGTCATCAAACTTCCAATGTCACGTATTTGAGTGAATGGAGATATATGAGGTGATATTCCACCATGTCTTTCAAGTTCTGCTAATTGTAATGAACTTCTGCATTAACAGTTTAAATATTTAAGACCCAGGTCAAGATAAAAAATCAAAACTCATTCATTTATTTAATAAATTATTGATACCTCAATTCGTAGAGTGTATCACCGCCAAAAATAGCGGCTAGAAAAACTCCATCATTCTTCAGAGTCCTGATAATCCTACTGAAGCATCCAGGAAGGTCATTAACCCAGTGCAGATTCAAACAACTGACAATCAAATCCACACTATTAGGATCCAGCTCGAAATTCTCCTCGTCCATAACTTTTTTCTGGACTTTAATGTCCTCTGTTATGACAACTTGCTCCAAATAATCTGGACACATGTCTGCTAGGATTAAATTCTTGACATTGTCTTTGGAAATATGTTTGCTCAGATTACCCCGCCCGCATCCTAGTTCAAGGACATTTTCAAACTCACGTTTTATATCAAATATCCTATCAGCGAGTCTGTAACCTATTTCATCTTTGATGTAATCATACAGCTTTACATCAGGTGCTCTTGCAGATCTTTGCTTTTGTAATAATTTCGCTTGTCTATCGAATACATTCATTACGCTATTTAGTGGTAAATTATTATTTACACTTGTTGTATTTAAATTCCTTTTTATATTTTTAACAAAAACTCTTTTTTTCAACAACTTTATCATTTTTAAATATTTTAAATTGCCGCTTTAATTAATTAACTATAAATTTTGTTATTTTAAATTTAAATAAATATTTTTTACCACCAATAATTAATTAATTCTTTAAATAATTATAATATTCAAATATTTATTTTACGCGCCATTTATAAATTACGAAAATTTACTTAACAATTTAATAATTTTTATTTATATATCATTATTATTATCAAATTCCATTAGAAAAATTTACAAAATAAGTACGTGCTGACCTCTTTGCTTATTATTATCAACTATTAAACAAAAATAATAATAACAGTACGTGCTCAAGATCATGAACACAAGACATGACCATCGTGACCGTAGATCATTTTATTTTAACTTTTTTTTTAGTCTGTAATGTAACCAAGTGCCGGCATTTACTTTTGAATATTTAAATATTTTTTTCAGTAGATTACCGCTAGAATATAATTTAATTTTCATTTTCAAATTAATTATCAACTGGTCTGTCATCAACATCAACTTGACAATTAATTACAATAATAAATAATGGGCCAGGCAGTTACCAGAACTGATTTTGAATGGGTTTACACTGAAGAACCTCATGCAAGTCGACGTAAATTAATACTAGGTACGTAAATAATTAAATATATGACGTTTATTATTTTAAAAAATTAATTTAGCTTATAGAATTTATTTTTTGGTTAATTAAATAATTAAATTACAGAAAAGTATCCCCAGATAAAAAATTTATTTGGATACGATCCGAATTTCAAATGGGTTGTGACATTTATGGTAATGATTCAGTTCGCATCCATGTTTATTGTCAAAGATTTAAATTACCCGATGTTATTTCTGCTGGCTTATTGCTTCGGCGGCGTTATCAATCATTCTCTTATGCTAGGTGAGTCATAGATTATTTCCCTGAGCAGTTATTTCTTAATCGCAGTACGTGATTACTATTAATTAACAAACAATGATAACATTGTACTACACTATCTATTTAATTTATTCAGCTATCCACGAAATAGCTCATAATCTTGCCTTCGGACATTCAAGGCCCATGGCCAATAGATTGTTTGGATTTTTTGCTAATCTGCCAATAGGATTGCCGATATCTATAAGTTTTAAAAAGTACCATTTGGAACACCACCGCGTAAGTATTTTATTTAATCAGTCAGCTTTACAAATGATCAACCAATCGTTTAAACAATTTTCTTATTTGTTTGATAATAGTATCAAGGTGACGAGTATCTTGACACAGACTTGCCAACGTTGCTGGAAGCTAAACTATTTTGTACGACATTCGGTAAATTTTGCTGGGTTTTATTACAGCCATTTTTCTATTCATTCAGAC
The DNA here is from genome assembly GCF_026212275.2 of Microplitis demolitor. Taxonomy (NCBI): domain Eukaryota; kingdom Metazoa; phylum Arthropoda; class Insecta; order Hymenoptera; family Braconidae; genus Microplitis; species Microplitis demolitor. The sequence continues at coordinate 23,767,581 of NC_068545.1, read as the reverse complement.
CATTGATAACTTATCCAAAGCCTCCAACATATTGGGAGTATGTTAATTTAGTTATACAGTTAATTTTTGATGCTATAGTTTGGTATTTTTTGGGTAAATATAAACATCTATTTAATTTAAAAAAGTTAAGGCTCTAATTATTGGCAACTAATTAATTTTTGACATTTTTATAAGAGTTAAAAATATATAAAAACTTTTTCTTTTTTCAAATCTACTTTCTTCTCTGACTGCCCGGTATCATTTCTTTGGAGCAGAAAGGTCATAAATTTTTTTTTCAAGCAAAATATCAATAATTGGGCCTTTTATCTACAGACAATGATACAAATGCAATAAGAAAATAATAATTTCAGGTGGAAAAGTATTAGTATATTTAATAATGGGCGGAGTGATGGCAATGGGACTACATCCGGTTGCCGGTCACTTCATTTCAGAACATTACATGTACAAAAAAGGATATGAAACATACAGTTACTACGGCCCGCTAAATCTCATAACGTTCAACGTCGGGTACCACAATGAGCACCACGACTTTCCCGCCGTTCCCGGGTCCCGGTTACCGGAAGTCAAAAGAATAGCCGCGGAGTTTTACGATGAGTTGCCGCACCATAACTCCTGGTCCGCCGTGATCTATGATTTCATAATGGACCCGGACATCGGACCCTACGCGCGAATAAAACGCAAGCACAGAGGCTTGAAGTCATAAATAACTATTTAATAACTGTTAGATGAATTTTATAATATATACATATTTATTATATATATTTTTACGAGGTAATTTTACAAGTTATTGATACAATTATTGCGATGACACTGATAAAAGTAAGTATTTTAAATTGTCATACATTTTTAAACGGACAGACTCAAAGTAACAGAACTCCTAGACGTCTATTCCAATTTATACAATTAAATTTATTAATATTTACAATACCGTTTTATATATTTATCTTTTGAGTGGCTGTAAGCACAATGGGTTCTTTACAAACTTAAATTATTATCATCGTCTCCTGATTAAAGCTGGTAATTAAAACGTTCCATGTCTTCGTCAATACATTTCAATTTTCTAGTCCGTTGATTTATCTTGCGTTAAATTCCACACTTTGCCATAATAGTTAACAACTTTTCTCTGTATTAAAAATCATAAACAAACTTAAGTATTATTACGTAATAAAGTAATCAAAGCAACAATTAAATTTCAATTTTAAAAAATTTTAATTTATCTATTTTTTCTTGCAATTTGTTTATTAAAAAACTATAATTCAATACTCGTATTTTTAAAATATTACTTTTATTTGACAGAGTATTTTATTTTTCATAAATAATTAATTAATTAATTAATCGCTTGCTCTATTTATTATTAAGATCGTAAACTTAATGTCTGTTAATTTGTAAAAATAATTATGTAATAAATATTGTGCATTATTTTCTTGAATAAAATATTCAAAAAAGTTATTTATTTTTATTATTTTACAGTTACTATTTTTTTTTTTTTTTTTTCATTCAAATTTTCTTTATATAATTTTTCGTTCTTTTAAATTTCGAACCTTCGTTAATTATTTAATATTTAAATAATTACATGTCTCGTCACTCTGAATTACGCAGTTATTACTCTATATACTTTTAAAATTCTATAAATATAAAATAATTAGCTATAAAAATGATATCTTTTATACATTTAAATATTTCAACTTTCACACATACATTTAGTCTTTCGAGGGGATTCATTTTTTTTCGGCGCTCGTTTCTCGCTGCTTTTATTCGGCTGTAAATAAATAAATATTTAAATTACTAATTACACTCCTTAGAATACATTATTAAATTTATTTACCCTGGCCCATTCTCTTTGAAGCTCCGCAATCATATTGGGAGTCAGTAAACCTTGAGCTAAAAGTCTTTCTGTCAATTTTCCTCGGCCGTAATTATGTACATAAGCTTCTGCAATAAATATTTTCAATTATTCACCACAATTTTGTATTTAAATAATTTCACTAAATATATAATTATATAAAACCTTTAGAATATCGTTGATTTTGATTTGCAGATTGCAAATTATCTTCATTTATTCCTGAAGTTTCGCTAGAACCTGATACCAAAAATAAATTTCAGTTTTTAATTTTAATAAAAAAAAATTTTCATACTGATAACTAAATTTTCAAATTTTACCTGCTTCAGATTTAGTCAATAATTTATTTAACTGAACAATACCGTCTTGAATAATTAAATCTAATTCTCTTTGAACTTCGCGGACTTCATTTGTATCCGGAAATAGATCCATGAATCGATAACTAAATAAATATGTGAATAATTTAAATACTGAGGTATTTTAATTTATAAAAAATATAACATATATTCATATATTATTTAAGTACCTGAGCCAAAGATATAAATCAAGTACATCAAAGACACCTTCAAGATGAACTAAATCAAGGATAGTTTTGGGTGTCTGCACAGGCCATGAAATTTGCTGACACAGCCACGATGCAGTTATTGGCTCATTTTTGCTGTACTGCCGTGCAAACTGCAATTTAATTATTTATTTATTTATTATTATTATTATCAATCAATTTACTGATTAATTTCTTTTACTTACGTTGAGAAACATCGAACACAAAAAGGTTAATTTTTTATTTATCGGAGCGCAGCAAAATACGTAACGCGCTCGGAGTGGTAGCGGGACATGTTGGATTTTATCTGCGAGAAATTTAAAGTCTTCGAGGTTGCACATGAAATAAAGAGCGTCATCGACTGTACTTAAGGATATGAAAATATCCTGGAAAAAAATTTAAAATATTTAAAAATTCGCGCCCAAAGTGTGCAATTATATTCGACGCAGATTATTGCGAAAACTAGTAATTAATTTTACCATGAGACTTGACAGAGTCGATTTCGGCAAATGATATGCATATAACTCGATCTGATCAGCAGTAGGATGTAACCCAGCTTTTGTTATTGGCTCTGGTGTCTGGCTCAATAAATTTTTTAGCCTCGGAAGATCTTCAGGTTTAAATGTCGTCACGAAACCCTGAATATTTAAAGCAACTCATTAATTAATTGCATGGAAATAATTTTTATAAAACATATATATTTTTAAAAAAATTAATACGGTTTCCCATTGGCTTCCATGACGACCAGCGCGACCGGCGATTTGTAAAGCAGAAGAAACTGATATTAAATCTATTTCTTTTTCTCCATCGTCGTTAATCGTCGGCTTTATCAATGAATAAAATATTACTCTTCTGATATTTCTGTAGTAAAAAATTAAATTAAAACTTGACCAGCTAAATTAATATTTTTAAAAATACGCACAAGTTTAATCCCATGCCTATCGCGTCGGTCGCAACCATGACCTTACACGAGTGATTTGGATCATTGAATTTAGCAGCCTGACCCAGTTTAGTATTAGGCGGAAGCCCTCCGTAGATGACAGCTACTTCAATCCCCAGGAGCTCGAGCTCTCTGGACAATGAGTAAATGTCAGCTTTGCTAAAACAAACTATGCAGTCTCCTGGCTGGATGTTATTCAGCGTCGACACTGCGGTATCCTCGATCTTTAATTCAGTGAGACGTCTGTACGTCATGACTTCAACGTCTTCTCCCATCGTCAGGCAAATTTTTCGAACCTATCGCGATAAAGTATCGAGTGTTACGATTATTTTCTTAAATATTTTAGTCAGTAAAAAATTAAATACCAATTCAATAGCTCCCGCTTCACCGCACAGGTGAACTTCATCAGCAGGAATTCCCAGCAGTGCTCTAGTCCAAGCCCAACCTCTGCCAGTGTCTTTCAGCAGTTGGATTTCGTCGATGACCGCAACTTCGCCTATTTTTTAAAAATAATTTGAATAGCCATCATCATTATTGTTGTTTTTATCATTAAAAACTTACATGGAACATTTATCCTAGCCATTTCAACAGTACATGCAACATGTTCAGCCTGATTATTTTCATTTATTCCAAACAATCTCTCTTCTCCAGTAACTAAATCACACGGCGTGCCCTGGACACAAATAACAACAAAATTATTTCATGTCAAAGTATTCAAATATATTTTAAAATATGATGAATACCAGGCTATTTATTTTGTTAAAAACTTCAGTAGCTAAAAGCTTCAGTGGGCCGCAGTAAACTCCACTTTTCGCGGTTCTGAAGCGCTCGAGAGCTTGATAAGTCTTCCCACTGTTTGTTGGTCCAGCGTGAAATATTATTTTTCTTTTCTTTACCCTCGCAAGCGGATACCTGAATTACAATTTAAAATATGTAAGTATTATTATAATTATAATTATTTTTAATTTACCAATTAGCTGGATTTCTCAAGTCACTGATTTGTTTCAGCTCATCCATGCAATCAAGATGTGGGAACATTTCTTTGGCATGACGAATAAAGTAGGGAAAGATGTCTGTGACATGTCCAGCTCCTTGAAGAATGTCACTGATGATGACATACAAGTCTACCGGAAGAGTGTCTGGGTTGTCACAGTAAACTCTAAAACTGTTTAGAGCGAGACGTTGCAAATTATCTAGAAAAAAACGCTCAGGTAAGAACCAGTTATTCAAATACTGATAAATCAAGCTGATTATTGTCATCATTAACAACCTGTCAGCCCGTAGTCTTTGGCCAGACTTCGGACGTCTCTTTGCTGATGAAATGTCGCGAGGACTTTTTGGACATCGGCTCTGTTTAATTTGTTGGTTATTTCGGCCCCGAGGTTTTTGTTCTCCAGGTCAGGCAGCACCGGAACCGGGTGGAACAACGAGTTGATCAGATCACTCGACTCCTCGGGTTTCTTCTCGACTCCGGAGTCGCTTTTACTTCCTCTTTTTTTTCCTCTGCGAGACGAGTCATCGGCAAGACTCTTTTTACTTCTGTACAGCTCATTAATTAAAGGGTTCAATGATCTATTCAAGTAAATATACATGATTAAATATGTATTTATATAAATATATATTTGATAAACATTGCGTCATAAATTAATTAAATTTCTGTACCTTGACAGCAACGTTGGTTTGATATATGAGTTTTGAGAAATTAAATTTCCTAGTAAATTTTTCACTGAAAACATTTTATTTCTTTGACATTATTTCGTGGAAACTATAATTGGATTCTGAGAGTCCTTGCTAATTGTTTGACACTAATGCTCAACAATTGTTAATTTTAAATGAGTGGTGTAACAACATCAACCAGAATTGGTTATGTCGTAGGATATGCACGTGTGGAAGCGGGAGCTAAGACAACCACAGGACAGGAATTTAAAGCTGCTGATTGGTTCCCGCGCCTCGAATAAGATCTTCAAGACTGATGATTAATCCATTTGCTATTTGGTAGCTGCTTCATGAAAACTCAGCTCTCGAAATTTCTTTACACATGCGCATAAATCACATCTACGTTTAATTACAAATACATTACAAGTACAGAGTAAAGAAATTTTAAGCAGAGTTGAGTTTTAGCAATTTGACAACTCGATTGTCATTATCATTAAAAAATAATCAAATTCTGTAATTGTAAGTATAATTTATCATTATTAGCAATCATCTGATTATTATTCATTTAAATAATTTACTACTTTTAAAATTTTAAAATCAAAACATCGGCTTAGGTTATGTTTCATTTTTTCAAATTTTATCCCAAGTACAGAAAAAGAAATTGATAATTTTAGAAAACAAGAAAAATGGATTCGAAAAATAATGACATGGACACGTCAGGATCATTGAATGATGAGGAAATAAAAACAGCAGGACAGCCATTGTCAGATTTCCTACTTCAACTGGAGGACTACACACCTACTGTAAGTCATGCTCTCCTAATAACTTATTTAAAATAATTATTTTATATCGTTTGACTAAATTTGTTTTACACAAAATCATTATATAATTATTATTTTACTCTGTATTTATGAATGTCACTCAATATAGCAATCTATTTTTTTTTTTTTTTTTTTTTCATTTTTATTATAATTTTTTATTTTATTTTATAGATTCCTGATGCTGTGAGCGAGCACTATCTACGGACAGCAGGTTTTAACACAGCCGATCCAAGAATGTGAGCATAAGTTTTATTTAAATAATTTTCATGATAAAAATGGTTTCAGGCATCAGACAAATTTAAAATAATTAACAAGCAGAGTAAATAATTAAAAAAATAAAAAAAAAAAAATGCATGTACTGAATTTTGAATTGTATAAATATGGATTTTTTAATTTTTATTTTATAAACATTTAAATTTGTTATTTCAAAATTTTTTAAATTGTCAGATGACCACTAACTATACTATCATTCAATTTACTCCATAATAATAATGATAGTAATAATAATAATAATAATAATAATAATAATAATAAATGTAAGTAACTAATATATATTGAATTTTTTTAGTGTTCGATTGATATCACTAGCTGCCCAAAAATTTATTTCTGAAATAGCAAATGACGCTCTCCAGCATTGTAAAACACGTGGAGCAAATCAAAATACTAAATCAAAAGGCAAAGATCGTCGTTACACTCTAACAATGGAGGATCTGATACCCGCAGTCGCTGAATATGGAATAGTTGTTAAGAAGCCCCATTATTTTGTATAAATATTACAATTAGTTTAATAAATAATTATTTTCTTCGTTCAAACTATTTTACCTGTAATTATAAATTTAAATTACCGCTCATTTACTCAAGCGTTTTCAACAATTTATTGTAAACTTAACTTTGTTTTTTACAATTTTCATTTCAACTCAAAAAATTCGCGGGTTTTTTTTATTATTGAGTTACAAGTAAAATGAATTTAAAAAATGAGATAATTAAAATAAGTTACTGTATTCAGATCAGTGCTCCATAGTAAAAAAAAATGGTAAAGAAAAGAATATAGTGAGAATTCCTAGGGATTTTAATAATAAAATAGCGCCACCACTTGTTGGTAACTTTAAAATCACACAACCACAAATAATTCGCATGCGTTTCATCTTTTAAAAAAAAAATCATCGGCCATATTGGTGTGTTGTATTGTTCGCTCAGTAATTTCTCAAGTTAAATAAGGTATTTTATAAATTACAGTAATGTTTTATGGTGATGGGTAATTTTATAAAATAATAATTAATACTGAATTAAAATACAAGCCATCAATAAAGCCCTTGGATTAATATTGAATGACAAATGCGTATGCTAAATGTTTGGTTAATATTCTAAGTTCTTGGTCAGTGAGAGCTACTCCAAGTCCCGTTAAAAAAACGTGTGATCAGTCGTCAATTGTAACAATAATTACATTGTTATATATTTTTTATCTGTCAACAATAATTGTCATTCATTTGTTTTTTTATTTCCACTATTAATAATTACTATTATTTAAATAATTATTTCATTTGGATTTTGTCTACCGTCTGTTGGATTGGACACTATCCGCATTCCTTTATCTCGTTTTACATTCACATGAATAGTTCACATTTTGTCTATCTATCTAACTAATTAATTATTATTGGTAGTGTTGTGTTAGTTTGTACTTGTATCAATTAGTGTACTTGTTCTCATTGGCATTACGATTATTTTCAGTTTTAATATTTTACCGCTGAAATAAATTAAAATCCAAGTGCAGTTCAACAGTTTTATTTTTATTATTCATAAAAAAATATTTTTTGCTCAAACTTTTATTACACAGTACTGTGAACAAAAGTGGATTTATTTTTATTTTTAATTATTTATATAAGAAGTCACATAATAAATTATCAGTTATCAATTAACGTAATAATTTTTGATTTTAAAAAAAAATAAAAAATAAAATTCGCTGGTTGAATAAAAAAATTTATTTGAATTGTTGCAGCTAGTGCAGAATGACGGACTCGATGAAATTTGGTCCAGAGTGGTGAGTAATTAAACTTAAATTTAATTAAAATATATTTTAAACAGCTGACTCAGCAATCAAGACAATGTGTCATGTTGCTGGACATTGTTGATAATTGATGATACTAAAAGTAGCAGACGTTAAAAAAAATTCTTTTAAAATTTTATTTTACTAACGACTAATTAATAAATAAAAATTTAAAAATTGTCTGATGTCTGCTACTTGTCATGATAATTGCGAAATATAAATAAATGCACCGTGAAGTGTAATTGTAGATTTGTTTATGTAAATAATTAAATGGAATGGTTGTAGGTTGCGCAATCTGGCTGGAGACAGTTGTAATTCAGGAGCCAGTGGTGGAGGGACGGCAAACTTGATTACACCCCGGTATCAGTTAGCGGAGCATAGATACGGTCGGGAAGAGATGTTGGCTCTTTTCGATCGTAATTGCAAGCCGCCGGAGAGTATAGTTGGTTTGCAAATGCTTTATGTTGAAAAAACTCAGCTGCCACTTGCGTTCATACCTGAAACAGAAGATGAAACGGTAATATATTTTTTAAAATTTTAAATACATTTTTTTTTGTTTACGTATCGTTTTGCAACCGCGACAAGTACACGTGCTAGCTGCCTATTCATAATAAAATTATCTAACTACAAGATGTGTAGTATCATAATTGTGTTGGATTTTAGAGTGGAAAGTGTGTCATAGATAGTTGCGATCTATAAATAATATAATTTTAGTTCTCTAGTGCCAGAGCTGTTAGCATTACTAGTTTTATTGATACACATGTGCTATTGTATAGTTATAAATGTACGTCGACGTGGTAGGCAATAACTTATTAAATTATCACGGTTATTATTACTATTTTTCAGCGTTTACGAAACAGCGGATTGAGCAGCACCGGTGGACGTGGACGTGGCGGAAGTGTTGATCGTGGAGGGCGTATAAGAACCGGACGAGGAGGAATGTATTCTTCTCATTTTTCACGTGGTTTTGACGATTCCGGTGACGGCGGGAGTAGGATCGACGCACAGTCTTATCCAGGACGAAATCGAAATTTCGACAGGTCACAAAGTGAACGCGGTTGGTCAGAGCGCAATGGTAATATTGAATCTAACGACTGGAATGGCTCGACCAGTCCGCGGAAGGAACTCAGTCGCGGTACTAGTGGGAGTTCTCTGATGGAAAGCAATTGGAGACGACATCGAGGTACCGGAGATGAGGAAGAAGGTTGGAGATCTAATAACAATCGCAGTGAAAAGTGGAGTAAGTTGGCTGATGAATATTCTCCCGACTGATAAAAGATAATCGGGGATATTTATACGAACTTGATGTGGGTTTTCTAGTAAGGGGCAGTTGGCGCGATGGGGGTGGCTCGGACAGAGATAGGCTGGATAGAGCCGATGCAGAAGGGGATGATAATCGTATTAGTGGACGCTGGGAAACACGAGCGAGTCATAGATCCTCTCATGATTCGTCTCATCATCATCATCCTCCTCCCCCTCGTACTTCTCGAACTTGGGAGTCTAATCATCACGACAACCATGACAATTTACCGGAATGGTAATTATTTAAATATACATCAGCCTTTAATATTTATAATTAATTTATTTATAAAATTAATTACTGTGTCTTGAGCAATTTAATAAATTAAATTATTTATTTTATTCAGGGCGACAGAGAATCCGGCGGAGAGTGGGGGAAGTTTTGATGCCTCGGGTGCCTTTCACGGCGGTATGTTCTCTGACGACGATGATGAGGGTATTGGTGGTAGTCACTCAAATCGTACTCGACGTATATCCGAAGGCACCAACAGTACAAATATTAAATCCGGAAAACCGACGTCTTATAGCAATAATATGAATCAGAATGCTCATCGGCCAAAAATTAATGATTCTATCAACCACACGGTAGCTAGAGAAAGACCTAAATCTTTGCATCCCTTTGAGAACAAAGAAAATTCATCAGAACAAGGGCGTGCTGATATATCGTCAAAACAATCTGTTACTTCGACTAGTAGTAATCCGCTGACGAAGTCTAATACCACGTCGTCGATTAATACAACGGCAAAAAAGGTATCGAACGTTGTGATCAATTCAACAAAGATAACTCCCGAATCGGAGAGAATCCAGCTTCCTCAACGCTCAAAGTCTTTCGTAGAGCTACCGAGTAAAAATAACAATACCAATAGTAATATCAGTGGCAGTAGTATTCCTATAAATTCTCAGCAAACTAATCCAGTTTCTCGTGGTTCGATTCAAAAAACTGACCTGCTGCAAACGAATCTCCAAAACACTTTGAAGAAGGCTGCCGCTGCTGCTGCTACTCCAGCAACAACATCAGCAGCTACTAACGATGCTCCTCACCGACCTACTCTACCCCAGAAACTCGATGACGACTTAGATGGGAAAAACGACGCTGACATGCAGAGTTTCGTGGCGAAGCTCATGGCCGACGAGGAGAGCCATCGCGAGGAATCGAGTCATGTGCTTCCATCGGTGGTAAATCATGTACCGCCGTTAGCTAGTGCTGCATCACAAGAAAAATGGTTCTACCGAGATCCCCAGGGTGAGGTCCAGGGACCATTTATTGCTAGTGAAATGGCTGAATGGTGTAAAGCTGGTTACTTTACCCCAAATTTACTTGTCAGAAGAACATGCGACGATAGATACGCGACTCTTGGAGATCTCATGAAACTTTATGGTAGAGTGCCATTTACACCGGGTCCGCCTATCCCACCGTTAAAAATTACGGAACCGGTGTTACCGACTATACCGCCTCCAGTACCCACAGGATTACCTGGCAGTGCCTTACCCAAACCAGGAATAGAGGATCCACTATTATTACTTCAGTATCAACAACTACAAATGATCCAAAATCACCAATTGCTGTTACGTCAGATGAAAAATTCAGCGATTGCAAAACTATCGCAGTCAGAAAATTGGTCTGGATTGACTCCCATTGAGCAAAATCAACTCGTTATGCAGTGCGTTATGCAAAATGCTGAGGTCAGAGATATATCATTAGCGGGTAATCCCTTTGTGAGTCCACTTGCTGCCGCCCCACCACCCGCAACAAATCCTGTTATGCAGCTTTTTAATCAAATGCAACAGGCAAAGGTCCAGAGTGAAAACCATTTACCGCCTAATCCTCATCCAGTACCACCGGTGCTAAATCCAACACCAACTTTGGATCCTATTCAACAGCTTATACAGCAGATGGGCGGTATTCAAAATCTACCAGGACCACCACAAGCTAGTATTAATCCGTCGCCTATACAACATCAGCAGTCGGCTTCCGAGGAAGATCCTATTAAATCACTATTGCGTCAACTTCATATCAATGCCAATGGGCATTCACAATCCCATCAGATGGACTCTATCTGGCCACAGCCACCGCCACAAATCAACCCACAGTTCAATGCCCAAAGCTGGCTGGCACAGGTACGTCTATTATTATTATCATTATTATTTATTGAATAAAAGTGGACTTTAATTTTTATCTTAAATAAAATTACAGGTTGGTCCATTACCTGCAATGCCTCCAGGCCAAATGCCTAATTCATTGTGGGACTTACATGCTAAGGAAATAAAGACTGAACAACAGATACTAGTACGTATTTATTTTATTAGGTTTTTAAATTTGATGATTAATGGAAAAAGAAAATAATTTATTTATTTTATTTTTACAGGAAGAGCAAAATATTAGGGTACAAGAAAGAAAGGAGGAACTTCGTAAGCAGGAAGAGCTGAAGAGACAAGCGGAAGATGCGAGTGCCAAGAGAAAACTCGAAGAAGAGCAAAATAAAAAATTGGAAGAAGCTCGGCGTAAAGAAGAAGAACGTAAACGAAAGGAAGAAGAAAAGAGACTGAAGATGGAGGAAAAACGTAAGCAGGAAGAAGAACAGAAAAAGAAAGAGGATAAAAAACGAAAAGAAGAAGAGAGAAAACGGGAAGAAAAGCGTAAGCAAGATGAGGAAAATAATAAAAAGAAGCAAGAAGAGGAAAAGAAGAAACGAGAGGAAGCTAAAAAACAGGAAGAAAAATTAAGAAAGGAGGAGGAAAAACGGAAGAAAGTTGAGGAAGAGCAGAGACGTCTTGAGGAAGAGAGACTCAAGAGGGAAGAAGAAGTTCGTAAAAAAACTGAAGCAGAGGAACAGGCACGACGTGCTGAGCAAAGACGTCGGGAAGCTGAAGCTTTGAAGAAATTGCAGGAAAAGAGTAAAGCTCCGTGGGCACAAGCGCCGCATGCACCTCCACCAGCATCACATGCTTCACTGGCTGAAATCCAGCGACTGGAACGTGAGAAAAAAGCCGAAGAGCTGCGTCTCCAACAGCTCTTGCAGCAGCAGCTCGCTCAGCAGAAAGCCCTTGAAGCCGCCAAGGAAGCAGCAGTCGCCGCTGAATCATCCAAGCGGCTACCTTTCAAGTGGGCTGAGAAAGCCGTTCCAACCACAAACCACCCGCAGGTCAAAAGCTTGGCACAGATCCAGCAGGAAGAGCAGGAACGTATTGCCAAAGTGAAACTTCAGGAAAAGGAACGCAGCGAGAAAGCAAATCAAAAAGAAGCCGCCGTTGTCATGCAGAACGCTGGTATCTGGGGTAGTGCATCTCAGTCTCTCAACTGGACAAGTAACGTCAATTCAGCGAGCGATTCTTCGAAGTTTGGCAGCAAAGCTTGGACCGGAAGTGGCTTCTGGGACGAACCGGTAACTGTTAAACCCGCTGCACCTGTCAAACAACCCGCTAAAAATTCAGCTGTCAAAGTAACAAATCAGCAGCATCAACAACAGCAACAGCAGCAGCAGATGCAGCAACAAGCCCAGCAAAATAACAAACCAACTAAAAATAAAGCCAAGAAAGAAGAAGAGACTGTGAAGAAACTTTTTGAGAATAACACTGCCAAGGCGGATGACTTTACTCAGTGGTGTAATCGTACACTATCTGGGCTTCAAGTATCCGTAGATGGTAATTATTATAATTATTAAATTAATTTTTAATTAATAAACCAAAGATTGTATTGCATATTTTAAATTAAATCTTTTGTTCCAGTTCCTACATTTGTTGGATTTTTACGAGACATCGAATCAGCTTATGAAGTTAAAGAGTATATTAAGATGTATTTGGGAGATAACAAACAATGTACAGAATTCGCTAAACAATTTTTGGAAAAACGCAGCAAGTGGCGGTCATCACAACGACCACAAACAGAAGCTGATGATCTGTGTAAGCCAGCACCTGCTATAACTCCAAATGCTCCAACTGAATTTCAAGAAGTCAAGGTGAATTATATTTTTTTAAATTATTTTAAACTAAATTAAATATCTGAGCAATTATTTGAATTTTTTTTTTTTTAATTTATTTAAAGGGAAAATCAAAAAAGCCAAAAAAAGGGAAAATGTTTAAAGTCGACAACAGAATCCTTGGATTCAGTGTAACTGCGGCTACTGATCGTATTAATGTTGGAGATCGTGATTACGGAGAGGGTGTTTGAATGTTTTTACTTTGCTCTTAAATGAAATAAATGAATTAAACAAAAACTAATGACAAGACAAGACAAGAAATAAGTAATTAAAAAAATATTATTTGTAAGGAGAGAAAGATATGGAGTTCACTCAGTTAACAAATATAAATATTTATAAATTTATTTGTTATTTATATATTTTTCATCATAAATAATCAGCAAGTGAATTCCGGAAATACTTTATTACAATTGTTGTGGATCTTAAATAAGACATCTTGCGTTTAGCAATAATATTTATATTTAAATATATAAATATAATTCTTACGTACGTGGACAATTGTTATGTGTTTTGAAAAATTAGCAAGTACGATAAGTTTAATGAAATTTATGTAAATATAATTTAAGAGTAAGGATCTTAAACAATAATAATAATATTAATTATATGTATTTCTCATTGTTAATGCAAAAAAAAGTTTCACAATTTAAAGTTATAGGGTAAACGCACCAATAGATGGACGGTTAAGCAGACTCATGTTTTCCAATCAAAATAAAATAATAAAATATAAATAAGTTATAATTAAATGAATTATACTAATGCAAAAATGTTTAATTCACTAGAAAAAAATAATTAAAACTTTGTACAACGTAGTGATTGATTACAAAAAAAGAAAATTTAAGAAAAAGCCCAAATCTCCAGTAGATGGACGGCAAATTTTCTTAAATTTTTTTTATTTTATTAGTTAATTATTAAATTAATTAAATTGTTAATGAAATACGAACATAATCATATGAACATATCTTAATATATTATTTATTTATATTAGTTATATCAAATATAGTTTACCGGTTATCTGTCACATGCGTAATAGTGGTGACGCTTTTGAAGCAAAACGTCGTCACGTCAAATAAAAATAATTTTTTTTACGATTATAACATATATTAAATTGAAAAAGAATTATTTTCTAGCATCAGAAATATATATAGTTAAAAAAAAAAATTAATTATGTTACATTTTCATTCCCAAATTTTATGTAATCGGTTATTCAAATAATATTCGTCCATCATTGGTGTATTTACCCTAAGTTTTTTTTTTTTTTAACATAATTGCCTATTACATTTTCCCTCCGTGTTACAATTAAAAAACAAGAATAACTAAAAAATTTAATAGCTCAACTGGTAGAGCACCCGGCGCGATACCGGCATGGTCTGGGTTCGATTCCCAATTCGGGCTATTTATATTTTTCTCAATTCATCTATAAATTGTCTTATTGAGAAGGTTTGCATGTTTGAGGTGTTTCCACTAATATTAAATTGGTTCACTTCTCGCCATGAAAAACCTGATTCAACTTGATTTCGAATTATAGGCCTGAACCAAGGCCCCAGCTGCTGGTATCCCGGGGTTAAGAAACCCAAAGTGACCGCGAATTCCGTCTGTAGCGGAACGCTATTGGTTTTATAGAATGCATACTGCACCAAGTCACTCTTACCAGTGCTGCCAGAACGTGCGATATTTTTATTCCCTCCTGCCATTACAGTCAATGTTATTTCACCTCAAGAGGGGGTGAAAATATCGCACGTTCTGGCAGCACTGGTTACCGTGTTTTATAAATTTGAAAGTAAATTGATGTGCTTGCAAGTGTACAAACGCATTAAGGGTGGCCAGTACTAACCGAATTTTCAAATTTTGCTTTTCTAATTACGTTTTGAATAATTATGTCACTCGAATAGTGAAAACCTTCCGAAAAAGTTTGTCTCACAGATTTTTTCGGAAGCTATAAAAATTTCTATAATAACAATTGATTAATAAATTAAAAGAAAAGTAAAATTCAAAAATTCGTTTAGTACGGCCCAGCCTTAACTTCATATGCTGAATTATTCCTTATACGCAGGGTTGCCAGAAAATTTTTTCTTGAGGGATGCTAAAATGGTGCGAAGGAAGAGGAACTTTTCGTCCATGATCTGGCTGCACTGGTCAGCATCGTTCCGTTAATACGCAGTGAAACTAAATATCTAGCTGTTTTTCAACGTTCGACTTGTATTCAAATCATTTACTTTACGTAATAATACCGGCTGAATTTTTTTATTATTATCTGGGAATTTTAATGATGGGGTAAGAGCAGTCGTACCCAGCCCCAAACCTGTAGCCAGCCACTTGATGTTAAATTATATCTGTATATATTTTGAACCAATGTTAAAGTACATGACCGGCTGGCTGCTGGTTATCTAGTTAGGGGCTGGGTACTGGTGCTCTTACCCTACAAGTAACTATTTTATTACTTTGATTGAATACTAGCACTAGCTTAGAGATACATATTTTTGCACGACTCATGATGCGAAGCTTCAGAATGTGCTTTACGATCGAAATTTTTAAAAACTTTTTTTTTAAACAGTATGAAATACACTCAATTTACTGTAAAACCGCCAGTAATATCTGAATTATATACTTTTTTACTTGTTCAAAACAATAAATTTTATAATTTTACAGGTAGCCATGATGGAATTCAGTAAAATAGATTATTTTTGCATCAACAAATATAATTTTTTCTGTTCTTAACTTCTGCCTGAATTTTTTCACTGCTCAAAACCATTAATAAAAACTTTCATTTAATTTACACTAATTAACTGACGATCTAAATTTCAATTTAATACATCTAAGAAGTGTTTATTTGAGTAATTATATATAAATTAAATTAATCCAATGTATGTATACATTTATATTTTTTTTTTTTATTTATTTAGTCTGTAAATATAATACGATCAGTATTTGATTAACAATTGATAATACTTGTAATATTTTTCCTTTCTCTTTTTAATACAAACAATGATATGCATTAAAAATAAATAATATATTTATTTTACTACGTTAATTAGATAAATCTATAAATAAATAAAAGTATTGTCTTATTTTTACGTATAAAATTTACCGTATGTTAATAAACAATTACAAAGTCTTACTTATTTACATATCTATTAAGTAGTCTATATTTTATTTCGGTTTTCTCATATATTTTTGGTAAATTATTTAACTAATCAATGGCGCCAATAATATTTATACAATTGATTTTCGTGATTAAACAAATTTACAATTAAATTATTAATTAAGACGCATGATTATAAATTATCTATCGATCCGCGAATTATTTACTAGTAATTAATAATTAATAATAATGTACAATTATCTATAATTTTTCACTATAAAATAAATGAGTAATCATCAAGTATTTTTATTCTTTTTACTTTTTGAATTTTGCTCAGGTTGGTTGTAGTCATTTGCTATGTCAATGTACTGAAATTAAAATAAATAATTAGTGTGAATTATTAATTAAATACGAGGAATAATTGAAAAAATTAATGAACATGTTTACCTTCCTCGGCACAAAGTATTCCAATATTTGCAGTACGATATAGCATAGCGAGACCATCAGCAAATATGGCAAGACTCCACTTGATAAATAATTAGCTAATTGTTCGCCGATGGTCTTCTTGCCTTCCCGGTGAACTGAGTCATAAATAATCTCCGTTCTCTTGGTAATATTGAACCAATTATAAATAGATACTATTTTATCATGGACTTGATAAGGACAAATAATATTTCCGCTTTTGTAGTCAGCTATCGCTTGCTCGAGAGCTTCTACAAGAGCGTCTACCTTTGGCTCGACTAGATAAATTAATTCTGGCGGCAACACTTCCGGTATGCCCCCGACTTCGGTTGATACGACTTGCAACCTGTAATTTAAATTATTTATTAAACAAATGAACTAATAAATCGAAAATTTTATTTAAACATTTAGAAAGTACTTGCCCACAAGAAGCAGCCTCAACAATGGCCATACAATAGGCCTCTGTAAGACTAGTGTTTAAAAAAATGTGACCTTTATTTAAAACATGACGCACTTGGGAGTGTTCTAGACTCCCTAGCAAAGTAACTCGATGCTGCAGTAAATTGCGTTCTCTTATCTCTTCAATAAGCCAGCGCTTAGGGCCATCACCGCCTATTAAAAACTGGACGTCTTGATGCCGTGAGCATATCTTGGGAATTATCTGAGCTAATAAATCAACACCTTTGCGATAAACCAGCCGTGATACCACGACAATTGTAACTAAAAAAAGAAAATTCATCAGATTTTAAAAATCTACTGATATCTGATACCTTTATTTGTGATAATTGTTACGTACTGCAGTTACTTTTCCTCTTGCTGATGTCTGGAGTGAACAATGCCGTGTCCACGGCGTTAGGAATCACTGACACCCGGTCTTTGTGAACTTTGGCACGTAGCACAGTGTTCTCTTTCCCAGTATGCGATACGCAGATACAATGATTGCAGTCTGCTAATGATATCTGAAGGCATTTGTTCGTCAAGACCGCTGATGTATCAGCGAAACCAAACAGAGAATGGTCCGTAAATACTGTCTGCAAAATAATTAATTAATTAGATAAACAAATTTATAATTTTATCAATTAAACTGTCATACTTTTAAACCCAGAAGTCTTCCAATCAGCATTCCTTCATGTGCTAGAGCTGAAAATGCCGAATGCCCATGAATTATTTCAATTTTTTCTCTAATAAATATATATCTTATCAGCGGAAGTGAGCATATCATCGTTGGAAGAACGCACTGATTATAAAATACTTTTATTGGCAAATAGTAGACCTGAAAAATTAATTAATTGAGTAATTAATTGCTTATGAGAATGAGTAATTAAATAGTAAAATACCTTTAGACCATTTGTCATGTAGCGAATACCCACTCGATCTCCATAGGAATGTGTCATCACCACAACTTTGTGTCCACGACCAAGTAAACATTGTGATAAATTAAATATATGCTCCTCCACTCCTCCCATGTTGGGGTAAAAAAAATCTGACACCATACTAAAAATAATTAGTTAATGTATCAGACATAATATAATTTTTAAAATATATTAAATTATTAAATAGATAAAACAAAAAAATGCATGTACTGATTTTTAAATCTTCTAAGTCAGTTTTTTAATTTATTTGTTAAAAAAATTTGATTTTATTATTTAAAAATTTTTTTAATTGTCAGACGTACGCCAACTTTACTGTCATCTAAAAATATATAATATTTAAGTTAATTTTCACTATTTATTTTTAAATAATCAGCTGTCTTGTAGGTTAAGATTTAAATTTAAATTTTAAAAAATAAATAATTCAAATTTACTTAATTATTATAAATAATTAGTACGTACCATATTCGATGCTTTACTTGATGCATTTTAAAAGGAATTTTTAATTTTAAATAACTATAAACATTAATTTATTCATAGTACTAGAAAATGTTTCTGTCACCATGACTTAGATCACGCCATTTTTATTGAGATAAAAAACTAAATCAATCCTCTCTAATCTCTGGCTTTTTTTTATACATTATATACCAACAAATATATGTGGACATATATTTTTTAATTGCACAAACAATTGATATTTTATATATGAAATTGATCGTGATATTTATTTTGAAAACTGATTGATCAATAAAAAGGTTCGCGATTGTTGGGATTTTAAACGTCAGACGAAAATAATTTGAATTGTAAACAAGTGTAAGGTTAGTAAAACCATTTTTATTTAAATTTACAAGTGTATTTATTTGTAAAAATGACAGATATATATTTTTCAGCAGGTTAAAAATTAACTCGAGTTATTTAAATTTGAATTTGACGCCATGCTTATTATTTAGATATAGAGCTAGAGCTGAGGAATAAAAGCTATAGCTTGATATATTTGTAAATATCTAAAAGCGCATGAGCAATTATCAATATACTGGTTTATTCCAAGTTATTCCAAGCAGATGATGCTCCAAAACGGGGTGGCAACTTTGCCTCTCGGCAGAGTTATCTGATAAATATATAATATACATACTTTTGTTTTGTGGTTGTTTTACTGAAGACAAATGTCTCTTGAGTGGTGAACTGGTGAAAGAAACCTGAGTTAAGACGTCAACTTGGTCCTCGACCACCGAGCCCAGGAGCTAAAGATTAAACGCAAGTTCTTACATGCATATAGATATAGATATAGACATATATTAATTATCGAGATGTTTCAAATATGTGGGGAAGGAGTTATATTGTTGAACAACAACTGCACCGCCTCGAGAATATGCTCCATGTCCGACGAGGGTCGAGTTATGAGCTCAGAACCTCTCAAAGATGACGAACTGTTCGAGGTGCGGATTGACAAAAAGGTGGGAATTCAAATTACTGATAATTTGGTTTATTATTATTATTATTATTATTATTATTTTTTAAAGTCTACTCAAACTGTCTACGTCAATTGAATTATTAATTGGCTTGAATAGCGAGTAAATGAATTGGAAGATTAATTGGATTTTGTGTCCTAGATACGATCAAGGTACGGAAAGATTGAAATAGGCGTGTGTACAAATGACCCAGAGACAATGAGGACAGTCGGCTGGACACCTAGTTTGCAGCTCTGGATGATGAGCAATGCTGGAATAGTCCATACTACCAATGATTTGAAGGAACATCTTATTTCAGAACCCACTTATGGAAGTACTCTTGATACTCTAGAAGAAGGACACACTATCGGAGTAATGAGAACGTCTAATGTAAGTGACAAGTCTAAAGTACTTGTTTTAGTTACCAAGTCCTTTGTGACGTGACGTTTAATTTAAAATAATTACTTTCATTTATTTTAGAGCGAACTAGTGTTTTTTATCAATGGAATATCTCAAGGAGTAGCAGCGACAAATGTGCCCACACGTTTATACGCTCTGGTTGCTATGTTCTTTGACTATGTGCAAGTAACAATAACAAATCCAAAGCCATTGGTACTCACAAATGAGCCGAAAGATGAGATGGAGATAAACAATGACTTTTCAATGGGTGAGGGAACGTCCACGAGTATGGTTGCTAATTTAAATGTTAATTTAAATGTCAATATGAATGTAAATCTACCGAAAAATCCGAGCCCCGCGGCGATTCGCGAAGATCGTCTGAGATTTCATGAGCGCGTAGGAACTCTAGTGAAGCTTTCTAACAACGCGCGAACTGCTGAAAGACGCAGACCCCTCGATGAATTTAATAATGGAGTGGTGATGACCCACAGACCGCTGAGAGACAATGAGCTGTTTGAAATACGTATTGATAGACTGGTAGACAAGTGGTCGGGGAGCATTGAAGTCGGGGTGACAACTCACAGCCCAACTGGACTTAAGTTTCCTGCTACGATGACCAACATGCGGTCGGGCACCACGATGATGTCTGGTTGCGGGATTTTGACAAACGGCAAAGGCATCCAGCGAGAGTACGGAGACATAAACTTGGACGAGCTACGAGAAGGTGACAGAGTCGGAATGATTAGAAGATGTAATGGCAATTTACATTACTTGATAAACGGTCTAGACCAAGGTGTAGCTGCTAAAGTACCCCCTGGTATCTGGGGAGTTGTCGAGCTCTATGGGATGACGGTCAAGGTGACGATCGTTGATCGCGACGAACGTGAGGAGCAGAATCTCGTCACGCGGAGAAATAATCTCCATCTTCAGGGCTTGGCTGAAGTCGAAGAAGAAGACACTCTTGACCGATTGACCTTTCATCCCTGCTGCGGCACTCACGCGGACGTTATCAACAACGGACGCACCGCGCACCGGCCTAATGCTATGGACGACTTCAATAATGGCGTAGTACTTACAATGAGACCATTGAGGCTCAATGAATTGTTTGAAGTAAGGCTAGATAAAATAGTTACCAAGTGGGCGGGTTCTATTGAGATCGGCGTGACCACACACTCGCCAACTGAACTGGAATTTCCTTTTACTATGACCAATGTCCGCTCCGGCACGTGGATTATGACCGGCAATGGAGTTATGCACAACGGCACCTCTATTATTGATCAGTATGGCCAGAATCTTGACCGTTTGCAAGTCGGGGATCGCGTTGGTGTCATGAGGAAGGACAACGGGACCTTGCATTTTTTTGTCAACGGAACTGACCAGGGGGCTGCTGCTATCGGCGTCCCAGAAAGAGTTTACGGGGTTATTGATCTGTATGGTCAAGCTACGCAGGCTACTATTGTAGACAACACTGACTTCTACAGCCCGACTACAAATAATTCCAGTTTTAGCAACACCACATTATACAGGTGAGCTTTTAAATTTTTTTATAAAAATTCCACTAGAGTTGAGCTTTAATTAACATTTATTATTATTATTATTTTGTTTTTTTTTTTTTTCTAAGTGATTTACGATTTCATCACGTACATGGCAAGCACGCGAGAATTTCAAATAACGGACTGACAGCATCGAGGATACGAGCTCTTGGTGAATTTAATGAGGCTATCGTGATTGCTAATCGACCTTTACGTGATGGGGAACTTTTTGAAGTTTCCATTGACAAAATGGTCGGCCGCTGGTCGGGTGCAATTGAAGCTGGTAATTGAGATATCGTTTATTTTTACAAGGTCGCATTCAAAAATAAAAAAAAACAAATACTCAAATTTTTAATTGCTAATAGGAGTGACGGCTATCAGACCAGATGAGCTGGAGTTTCCGTCGACGATGACGGACATTGATCACGACACATGGATGCTATCAGGATCAACAGTGATGCGAGACGGCGTAACTCTTCGTCATCATTATTCTTGCGATCTTGATAAACTCGTCGAAGGAAATAGGATCGGCATGATGCGATGTGCAGACTCGAGTCTACATTATTATCTTGATGGAGTTGACCAAGGTACTGCATGCAGTGGTCTTCCGCCTCACGTTTATCCAGTGATTGATTTGTATGCGCAGTGCGCTCAGGTATGAGTTTCCGGTTGCCAAAAATTATTACCTATTAAGTGACTGTCCACATCTACTTTAGTAATTATGTTTTTTTTTTTTTTCAGGTTACTATTGTACAGCCAGAGCGACGTGATACGATAACTCAGCAGTATTTGCCGTCGGAAAACAGTATCAGTCAGCAACCGACCTCGGTGATACAGCCCCAAGCTCCAATGGAGATCACCCACAAGTTCCACGAGTCTGTCGGGCTCAATATTCAGTTGAATACTGATCGAGTTATTGCCGCGCGCTGTCGTGAGTACAATCACGCTGTTTTATTGAGTGAAAGTGGCCTTGAGAACAATGAACTCTTTGAAATATCAATCCAAGAAGTTGCTTCCGAGTGGAGTGGGTCCCTAAAAATAGGAGTTGTAGAAAACACAAATGGCAATTGGTTAACTTCGATGGATCTAGTGCCCGGGATGACTTCGATACCAGCAGATGCTTGGTATCTGACAGGAAACGAAGTAAGATATAAGGGTAATGTACTCTGTTCCAATTACTGTCCTAGTTTAGATTGGCTGAGAGTGGGCGATAAGATCGGCGTAAAAAGAAGCCACGAAGGCAATTTAAAGTTTTATATCAATGGCGAAGATATGGGAGTTGCTGCCGTTAATGTACCGGAGATGGTGTGGGTTGCGGTTGAACTTTTCGGCAGCACTGTCGCCGTCAGTATCACGAGCAGCAAGCAGCAGATTCCTGTGATATCCCCAAATGCCAGTTTGAGACTCCAAGATTCTTTGGAGCTGCTGCTGGATCCCATGCCGCTGACGATGAGAAATGATGGGGGAATGGACACGTCAGTTGACGCTTCGGAAGCTAAACTTCAGGAGATTCTTTTGACTCCCACCCAACCAGTCGTGACGTCCACCGGGGAGACTGACTGGTGCTACGAGTTTCACGAGAATCGCGGGAGAAATGTTGAGCTTGAAGGTCAAACAGTTGCTAGAAGAGTCGCTAGTTATAATCAAGGCGTCGTGATGACCAACCGACCGTTAATTAGAGGGAAAATATTTCAAGTGGAAATTGAGAAGATAAACGATCGCTGGGTATCAGGTATCCTTTGTGGCGTAACTTGTATATCGCCTGAGAAAGCAACCTTCCCTTTGACTGCTTTGGGTTTCAAAAAATATTCATGGATAATTTGCAGCGACTGGATGTCTCACAACGGCACTAAAGTTAAAACCCGTTATGGCGCAAACTTGGACAACCTCCAACCTGGTTCGACAGTAGGTCTGTTAGTCGACGAGGACTCGCGACTGCATTTATTTGTCAATGGATCTGACCAAGGAGTAGCCGCCACAGATCTTCCGCCCTATGTCTACGCAGTAATCGATCTCTACGGCCAAGTCGAACAGGTCTCAATAATAGGTCCTATTGCCGAAGCTGTTCTTACAAATAACGACGCAATAAATTTGGCAATAGCCAACAACGTCGAGCGCGTTGCCAATGAACTTGAGGACGTGGAAAACTCACGCGAGAAAGCTGATCTAGAGTGTCACGAAAAAGAAAACGTCCTCGAGATTCCGTCCAGTCTACCTCTGAATCTTCAGATTGACGACGATGAGCTAACAAACTTCAACGCCATTCAGACTACATCATCCCGCGTCAATCCGTTAGAAACGACCTCGCCAAACATCGCGACCAGCGCGTCGACTGCAGCAACACACAATAATATAACGCATTTCAATAACGACCTACCGGGTAAATCGATGGCAAGCAGCTGCAACTCAGACAGCAATAATTCAACAAGTGAATTGGAGATAAGTAACGATCCCCGTGCTGCTGGTATCGAGTGTTTTAAATTTAAAAATAATAATATCAATAATCCGGATGATACTTATGACAATAATACAATGTCTAACAACGATTTGGATAATGATGATGATGATAATCATGATAACGATGAACAAGTAACAAATGGGATGATGATGATGACATGTAGCTTAAGAAATAATGATTGTACAAATGTAGAGATAAACAATGCAACGAATATTAATATTAAAAACGGTTCAGCAGCATCCTCGAGCAATATGTCAAGTTTGAATACCGCCATAAATTCAATGAATGCCAACAATGCAATAAATGAAAGTATCTTATCCAATGGGCAGCTAAATAACATCGCTGCTTTCAATCAAAACTCAAATAATCTTAATGTAAATGTAAATGTTAATGTTAATCATAATAATATTAATCAGGACAACTCGCAGTGCAACCTCACGAGCAACATAACGAGTAGTTTAGCCGCGACCTCATTCAATACCTCAATAAATTCGACGGATTTGCAAACGACAAATCGTCAGCTCCAGACTGCTAAGCAAAATTCCAATAGTGCCATACTGCCCAATCAAAATGGATCGAGTCATAATTCCCAGCAATCTTTGAGCTCAACGCGTACCTCTTCTTCACCACCGACTCCACTAAACTCGACGATTATTATGACACCCTCGAAAAAATGTGAATATTTAAAAGCCTGTATGAGACTTAAAAAATCGCTTGTTTTGCCAGATGAATTTTTTTCTCTTGATGAAGTTACTTGTTACTGCAACTCCTGCTATAAAGTAGACGGTGACGGAGCTATTTGTAAAAAAGGTGACCCGCCAGCTGAGTTTGCCGTTCCTGTTGGGTGGGTCAGGTTTCCTCTTAAGCAGACCATCAACGCCAATCAGATTCCCCAGAGTACTACTGATAAGTGGCATGTTGCTTACTATGGAACACGATTAGATTCTATTAGGTGAGTATTCTTCTACTGTTTATTACTTATTTGAACTTCTCCCGGAAAGAAAATGAACTTCGGGAGTCTCCCACTACCTGTTAGTTCTCACCTGCGCATGGAACACCCGAAGTGGGAGTAAAAACCGAAGACACCCGGGGCAGATTCTTGCCGGGAAAATTTTTTAAATTTAAACATTTGAAGTGATCAATTAATTATATTTTTTAAAAATTATTTAAGATGGATTCTTGATCGTGGAGAATTACTACCCATGGAACAATTGGACACAAGCAATTTAACGACAATTATCAACACCGAAAATCAGAATCCGCAGGTCGTGTTCTCACCAAATATTAAATATGTCGCTTCTGAAGGAATTAAAAAATACCCGTAAGTGTATTTGTTTTAATTATTATTTTTAATTGGACTAATTTAAATTTAATATTTTTACAGGTACATTGACATGCAGTCAAACAGAAAATTGAACGCATCGACGGCGTTTCAGTTACTAGTGAGACCTGGATCCTATACGATGGGCGCAGACAAGCAACATGGCGCAGACGGAGCTGAGCCTACGGAGTGGGCGACCAAAGAAGCTGGTGCCACAGTAATAATAGCTCTTCTTATTAATCTTGATGAATTCTAATGACACCGGAAGCTGATATATAAATTTAACATATATATTCATCTTTAATTATCGTTGATAAAGTTAATCATCGACACGATTAATTGTCACTATTTTTTCACGGCAATTAATGCGCAATAAAATAACATCTGGTTTATTTGTTTAAATCAACGATTTTAAATTAAACGTAAAGATAAATATTTTAAATAATTTTGTTACAACAGAGAAATTTCAGAAAACGAACAGAAATTTTTTTGCTGACTCAATGAAAAATCACAAACAGGGAACATGAAGAAAAAAAATATTTTTATTTCTTATAAAAATAAAAAATCAAATTTCCTTTCTTTTTTTTTCACTATTCAAAAATATATGTACATACATATAAATATACTTTTGAAAATGAATATAATAGATCGGTCGATTATTAACTTTGTACGTATTTTTCTGTGATACTTTTTATTACAGCGCGAATAAATAATTTTATGATAAAAAAAAAAAAGTAATAAAATAAAATAAAAAAAAATACAAACGCATTTGCCAAGCGTACTGTGGTCCATTTATACGATAAATTTTTTTTTATCATCTTATCATAAATTAATATTTATTATTTTTACTTTCTTGCTTTTTATACGAAATCTTTTTTCTTATTTTTAATTTTATTAATCAAAGTTATGTAATTTAAATAATTGCGCCAAGTGCTTCGTGCAGCCTTTGCAATGCAACTAAAAAACTGAATTTATTTTAACTATTTTATTTATAAATTAAAAATTAAATTAGATTAATATCATTTCTAGTCATATAATTAATTATTTAATTTAAACAAACAAAAAATATCTAGAATGAACATAATTTAATTTAATTTTAATTAAGGTATATTTTTAAGATTGTAAAAAATAATTAAATTATTTTAAAATCAAACCTTTAAATTATCAATGGATTAATTAATTAATTAATTGATAAATATGTAAATTGGCCTGTGGAAAAAACATTTTTAAATAAAATAAAAATGTGATTAAGCTGCTACTTATTATTAGATAAAATTAATTTTAATTATAAAGAATATTGTCTGTAGTTTTAAGTAAATATTTAATTAATTAATTAATAATTAACCAAGTCACAATTTAATTAAGTTACAATAAAGTATACAGATTATTATTAAATAATAAAAAGCACCGCTGTAGATGCAAATAATTAGGCTGTATGATGCCTTATGCCTGGTTAAGTGCAATTTAATTAACGCTAATTAAAACATTTAATAATAATAAGTAAAAATGCCTAGTTGTAATTTTAAATTAATTACTTCTGTTACGGACTTTTAAAAATCTCATTTATTTCTGGACGCTAGCGCGTCAATTAAAACACCAATTATAAATTAATAAGCACTTAAAAATAGTGACGACAATTAAAAAATAATAATTATTGCTGATAAAAATATTTATTTAAATTTAAATATTATAAAAATGAATTATTTATGTAAATTTATTGATGAGTTTTATAAGTTTACCTCATACCGTAAAACAATAAAAATAATTTATAAATATATATATATAAGGATATATAAGTTTACTCATTTTATTATTTAAATGAATATGTAACAAATAATTCATTTAATTAAATAATTTTATTAATTTAAGCGGTGAAATATTTTTATAAGTCAACAAAAAACGTTTAATTTCAATTTATGTTTATTATTAAATTTTTTGTATTAATAATATATGTATATATATATATATATATTTTATATTTTTATTCTAAATCTAGACCCAGACCCTGACCATCTGGTCCCATGAGCAGCTCGCAATTGCCATCCCATTGGGTGCTACACTTAAAGAAGTCACTCGATTCTCATGTCCGTTCAAAGCTCCTGGAAAAATATACGAGTCATAAATAAATATATAAATTTATTTAATTTAATTGAATTAATTACTCTTATCTAATTACCGTTGTATTGAGCTTTTAAAGTGTCCCATATATGAATTGAATTATCGTCACTGGCACAAAAAATAAATCTACCACTGAGCGATAATCCACAGGAAGTATACCCGGGATTTGAACTTGGGGGTTTGTACGTAGCGAGCTGCTGGTCAGACCTCAGATCCCACAGTCGGGCTGTTTTGTCTTCTGACGCTGTCACGAACGAGTATCCCGAGGGATGAAACTGAAAATAAAGAATAATATATCCAAGTACTTAAATTATAAATAAATAAATAATAAAAACTAAACCCTTACACAAACGGAATTAACATCAGCTTCATGACCAAAGAAAGTTTGCTTCGCTTTTTCTTCCCTTATGTCCCATAATTTACAAGTTCTATCCACAGACCCGGTGATATAGCTGTTGCCATCTGGAGAAAGACTGATGCTGACAACGTCTCCAGCGTGGGCGCAAAAATCTGTCGTTTTTTTACCCGACTCCAGGTCCCACATGCATCTTAAACAATAAAAATTAAATTATTATTACTAATGATGAACTGAGTACTGATAAATTTTTTAATTCGATACATTTTCATGTCACCAGAGCCAGTTATTATGGTTTTATCATCGAAGAATCTACAGGAGGACAGAAAACCCTCGTAACCCAGTAACTCCCTGGTTATTTTCGCTGACCCAGTTGCGTCACGGTTGTTGACGTCGTAGACGGTGCACATATTATCCATACCCCCGCAAGCTACGAAGTTTCCAGAAGGTGCGAAAGCAACAGACATCACCCAAGCCGAGCGCAGAGGAATTACCTGGACTTTGTTGCCGGTCCATGAGTCCCAAATTATCAGTTTCCCGTCCAAGGATCCAGTGACGCAGTGTCTGGAAATGGTTTCATTGTTTTAAATAAAAAAAAATATATATTTCACAGTTATGTTTAATTTTACAACAAAGACCTGCTGTCACCACTGTAATGCACCGAGTTGACTTTATTTATATGGCCCTTTAGAAGTTTCTTCGTCGAGAGCTTTATCTTCGGAGCATCCGCGACTGATGAACAAGCCTCTTCCAATGTCGCGTCTTGCTGCTTCTTTTGGTCTTCCTGATTGTTACAACAAAACAATTATAATTATAAATAAATGCTGATACAAATAATAAAGATGGTACCTGACATTTTTTAATCAAATCGTCCAGCTCTTTCTTGAGTGCGGTGGTCTCTGCGTCGTCTTTGCCCATTTCGGATTACGCGCTTATTATAATTAATGCTTTTGTAAATATTAATAACTGATGGCCGATTGACAGATGGGTAAAAACTGTGCTTTGCTACAGAAAAGAACAATAAGAAGAAGCCGCAGCAGCGAGTACTGGCCTAGTAATCATATTAAATCAACGTTAAATCTCATTTGTTCAGTATTAACATCGGCTCGGCGCTAATTTAATTTGGATTTTTATTATAAAAATGTCGATATTTCATTTCTATTTTTTATTTTTTTACACTTGAGTTTTTTAATATCTTACCCATAATTTATAAATTGCTACTGATAATTTAATTAAAAATAACATTTCTCCTTTTAAAAGTCGATCGATGAGCGCGAATGTAGACAGGAGACAATTTTGAAATTTTAAATCAACAAATTAAAATAATAAAATTTAAAAAAATGCGCGCTGTAATTTTTCATTGATCCTAATACAAATGTGAGTGTAGCAGACATCAAACAAATTTAAAATTATTTACTCTATTTATTGATAATTTCAAATTTGTCTGATGTCTGGTAAAAAAAAAAAAACTAAAAATATGCACATGTAAAAACTTTCATAAACTGCAGGCGCAATTTTTTAAATATTTTTTTTTTTTAATCATTTTGAAAAAAATCCAAAAATTAGACGTCAATTAACTTCAGTATCATCTGTTTCATTCACACTCATATCAAAATACGCATCTTTAAATTTTTATTTTATTTTATTCAAAAATTGTCACTTGTCCGTAACTCATATCGATCACTATTCAGTTCACATACAATTTAACTTTAAATAAATTATTTTTTATGCTTATAATTATTAATTTATCAGAATAAAAACAAAACAAATCCACTTAATCAGTAAAATATTGATTATTAATTATTCTTAGAATGATTTTGATAAAATCTGATGAAACTGAAGTTAGCAGACTTCTGATGATTTTTAGATTTTTTAAAAACGATAAATTTAAAAAAATTGCACTTATAGTTTTTTTACTTTTCTACATGTGCATATTTTTATTTCTTTTTTTTTATAAGTTGTTAAAAAAAAAAAAAAAAAAACAAAAATTTTTGTCTGCTAACTTCAAGATCATTAAATCTGTAGGGCTGACTAAATTAAATAAAATAAAATTAATTCCATAACCAATCTATAGCAGTATTAAGTATAATAAATCTCTTAATGTATTGTAAGTTCGATTGTTTAAACAGGCATCAAGTTGTTTGCAATGAACGTTTAAATGAGTGTTAATCTTTCTTTGAAATCTTTGTGCCTGTAAACAATCTAAGTCTGACAGTGAAGTGATTGTAGAAACTACAATGGACTATATATAATATTAAAATATATATATTGTTGATTGGAATAAAACAACTGCAATCGGCAACATATGTATGTCATATATATGTATATGTAAAATATGAAACTGGAATTTACAAGTGTCCGGTTGCTTACAAAGGAGTTGGTACCCAGTTTAAAATGAGCTTCAATCGTAAATTATTCAGTATTTCAAATTAATTTTTAAATTAATTACAAAAAATGGATACCCTTAAATTGTTAAAATATTTTTCTGATTATAAAGATTCAAGTGGGATTGTTGAAGCCGAACCGGCATTTATAAAAGTGTATCGTGAAGAAAATAAAGTGTCAGCTACTGATAAATTAATTAAAAATCCCAATGGATCTTTGGCGCAAGCGGCAAACCTGCAGTATAAATTTTTCCGGGATCGTCAAAAGAGAAATATGATGGAATCAAATTTTCAAAGTCTGCTATTTGGTAGCAAACCTGAGGAAAATAAGACCCTCGCATCATCTACAAGTGGACCGGACTTGGTGCAGCAGATAAAGGCCTTGGAGCTGGAGGAAGAATCAGCGGGACTTTTGAATAGTTCGTCAATTGATCGCGAGAGTCTGCCGATTTATAATATGAAGGATGAGTTGATCAAAGCTGTAAGCAAAAACCAATTTTTGATTATTCTTGGGGAAACTGGGTCTGGTAAATCGACGCAGATTACTCAGTTTTTGGCAGACGCTGGATTTGCGGAAAAAGGCGAAATATGTTGCACGCAACCGAGGAGAGTTGCTGCGAGGTCGATTGCTGAGAGAGTTGCTGAAGAATTTGGGTGTCATGTTGGTGAAGAAGTTGGCTATGTTATGCGATTTGAGAATTGCACAAGTGATAAAACAATTATTAAGTATGTTACTGAAGGTATACTTTTGCGTGAATGTATGTCTCATCCGGTTTTAAAGCCTTACAAAGTAATAATGCTCGATGAAGCTCACGAGCGTACAATTTACACAGATGTTTTGTTTGGGTTATTAAAAATAATAGCCACTCGAAGAAGTGATTTAAGGATAATAGTAACAAGTGCTACACTAAATGCTACTAAATTTTCCGAGTATTTTAATGACGCCCCGATTTTCACAATACCTGGGCGTACATTTGATGTCAAGATAGACTTTTTGAAGTCGCCTGAGCTGGATTTCATAGAAGCGACTTCTGCTGCTGTGCTGCGGATCCATCAACAAGAACCACCGGGAGATATTTTGGTATTTCTGACTGGTCAACAGGAGATCGATGAAGTCTGCAGGATTCTTCGTAAGCGTCTGGAGTCTCTGAGTCCAGATGTCGGTGAGCTGGTGATTCTTCCGGCCTATGCGGCTTTGTCGCCGTCTCAGCTGAACGAAATATTTGATCCCGTACCTGCAGGATCACGCAAAGCTGTCGTGGCAACGAATATCGCTGAGACAAGTATCACTATCAATGGGATTTATTACGTCGTGGATGCTGGCTTGGCCAAGCAGGTGGTTTTCAATCCAAAGACAGAAATATGTGGTCTGTTCACGACACCCATCAGCCAGGCTTCTGCGATACAGCGCGCGGGACGTGCAGGCAGAACTGGGCCAGGAAAATGTTACAGATTGTATACTGAAAATGCTTTCGAAGAAGAAATGTGGCCTACAACTATTCCAGAAATAAAGAGAACCAATTTTTCGTCGACTTTGCTGCAGTTGCTGGCAATTGACGTGTTCCATTTGTCGTCCAGTGGTTTTATGGATTTTCCGTCCCGAGATTTCATGCTTCTCGCGCTTAAGACACTGCACAGTCTTAGAGCTGTTGATGAAAAAGGAATCACCAATCTGGGGAAAATGATGGCATCGTTTCCTGTAGATCCCTGTCTTGCGAGAATGCTGATTATGAGCGTACTTTTCAAATGCTCTGAAGAAATATTAACAATTGTCAGTATTTTCTCTGTAATTGATCATTTTCAGCGTTTCTTCTACCACCTGCCAAGTGACAAAGAAAAAGCGACTGCTGTGAAAAGTAATAGAGATAAATTTGTAAATTCCGATGGGGACCATCTCACTTTTTTGGCTGCATATAACTTGTGGAATGAAAGTGATGATGGTGATGACTGGTGCTCGGAGAACTATGTCAACCACAGCGTATTAGTGTCGGCTCAAAAAATTCGTAAGCATTTGGCCGAGCTAATGGAGAAACATCATTTTGAAGTCACATCAGCAAATAACAACATGGAACCAGTTAAACTGGCCATTTGCTCTGGATTGCTTCGCAATGTGGCAAGATTGCATGATCTCGTCATCAAGAGCTACTACCAAACTGTTGTCAGCAATCAGCTGGTACACATCCACCCGAGCAGCATTTTAGCAGACAATAAAGAAAGGTACCTGGTTTATCACGAACTGTCACAAATTCAAAACCAAAAAGTGTTCATGAAGTATGTGATGACTATCAAGCCGCAGTGGGTTGCCGCGTTTGTTAATTATGATTTTTCTAAAATTGACTGGTTCAATACTCCCATATAAATTTATGTTTATTACTTATAATGTTTATGTGCAAACATTTTCAATATTTTATTTTCATCTTATGCTAGATAAATTTATTTGTGATGATTACTTATCATTTTCCTATCAATAAAATTTAAATAAATATATATATTTTATTTGAATTATTGTGTTTATACTTTGAGTGAGCCTGGGAAATGTCAAAATCACAATGAATGATTTTTTTTCGTTTTTTCAATCAAATTTTATAGCCTGTGGGACCCAACACTTTCCTATTTCCTCTCCTGTTTCCTTAAACTGGCTTCAGAATACGGCAGTAACTTGAATTTAACTTGTAGTTAAGGTGGCAGACTATGGAGAATAGTCACTCTATTATTTTCCAGCTCGATAGCCCCTAGTAGATAACATTGAAATCTACTTGGTAGCTATACTAAAAACCGCCAGAATTTTCTGTGCGTAAAACTTGAACATGGCGGCTTGCAGCACCACATCTCAGGAAAAGTCTATTCCGGATTACACTGAAGATAAATACAAAGGCGTGTGCAAAATAAAACAGGAGTAAGTAGAAATCTAAGATAAGTAAATAAAATGAATTGTAAGAACTCATCAACCCTTGGGTAAAATTTACACCCGCTTGCACTACTCCATAACCTCAATGATTGTATTGATAATTTTTTAAATTGTGTTATTTAATTATAATTAAATCTGACAGGTATATCATTGAAGACCACGTGAGAGTGTTGGCCGAGACCTGTCTGTCAGAAGAAGACAAACAAAAAATCAATCAGCTGAGCAGTAATGCCGATGATGACACAAGTGTGCCGGCGAATCAATGCGCCAAGTTGGGCTCGGAGGATGACGAAATGATTAGCGTGAGTGTGAAGAAAAAAATAATTGACAATGACAGAGAGGATGAACCGGATGTCAAGCGAATCAAGATAGACGAGCGCCGGGAAAAATTGAAAGGACAGAACAAAGCGCGTCCACCCCCGTTCAAAACTGCGAGGGAACGAAATCTGTGTCCTTGGATAGTAGACCAGGCTGTTGGAGAACCTGACAAAAAATGCCCGTCTCCGAAGTGCACGTTCATGCACGACCGCGAAGCTTATTTGAAAATCAAAGAGCCTGACATTGATGAATTCTGTTACTTGTTCAGTCTAATGGGCCGCTGTCCACGCGGTGCGGCTTGCAGATACGCCTCTCAGCACCTGACCAAAGAAGGTTACAATATCGTTGATAAAGAAAAGTCTGAGGCGTTTATGAAAAAACCCCCGGCGACGAAGAATAAAATTTTACCGGGATTGCAAGAGAAATTACGCAAGCGTAAGTATAATTTCAATGCAGCCGAAAAAATTGTCAAGGCCAATGACGGAAGTGGCCCGAAAAAATTGTGCAATGGAATTACATTAGCAGACAACAGTGGAAGTGGAGA
The DNA here is from genome assembly GCF_026212275.2 of Microplitis demolitor. NCBI lineage: Eukaryota > Metazoa > Arthropoda > Insecta > Hymenoptera > Braconidae > Microplitis > Microplitis demolitor. The sequence goes on along the minus strand of NC_068545.1, from coordinate 23,733,767 downwards.
TGGAGATGAAAATGCTGAAAAAAGGCTTGGTGCTGTTCCGGACCATGACTTGATCAAGCTACGGCCTTGCGAGAAGAAGAAAATCGAGTGGCGAGACAAGATTCTGCTGAGTCCTCTTACTACTGTAGGAAATTTACCTTTCAGGAGAATTTGCAAAGAGTATGGAGCAGATATCACTTGTGGAGAAATGGCTTTGGCACCAAAAATACTTAAAGGTGTCCACGAGGAATGGGCTTTGGTTAAGAGACACGAAACTGAAGACATCTTTGGGGTTCAGATTTGCGGTAACAATCCCGGAGTGCTGACGCGATGCGCTCAGCTGCTGGGTCAAGAAGCTGAAATAGATTACGTTGATCTCAACTTGGGTTGTCCTATTGATTTAATTTACAAACACGGAGGCGGTAGCGGAATGTTAAATCGTGCAAATGTACTCCAGAATGTCGTTAAATCTATTAGTCAAGTTCTTGACATTCCTATGACAATTAAAACACGCATGGGTGTTTACATGGACAAGCCAATTGCTCACAATCTTATGCCGAAATTCCGAGACTGGGGAGCATCAATGGTCACTGTAAGTTTTTTTGTTATTTGCTAATTAAATTAATTTATTAATTAATTAATTATTTCAGGTCCACGGAAGATCACGAGAGCAGAGGTACACCAAGTTAGCAGATTGGGATTACATTGAAACGTGTGCTAAAAATGCAGACCCGATTCCCGTCTTCGGTAACGGAGATATTCTGAGTTACGACGATTATCAACGAGTAAGATCAAGTTACCCTACAGTACAGGGTATTACTATTGGACGCGGCGCTTTGATTAAGCCGTGGATATTTACTGAGATAAAAGAAAAAAAGATTTATGACATATCTAGTTCTGAGAGGCTGGACATACTGAAAAAATACGCTCACTATGGACTAGAACATTGGGGCTCTGATACCAGAGGTGTTGAGACCACGCGCAGATTTATGTTAGAGTGGATTTCATTTTTACACAGGTATTTTTTTTCTTATTAAATATTCATGAGTTTACTTGAAGTTATATTGATAATAAATGTATGATTGCAGGTATATACCAGTAGGTATTTTAGAAAAACCACCGCAGAGGATAAATGAGCGGCCGCCTTATTACAAAGGCCGCGATGAACTTGAAACAATGATGGCCAGCTCTAATTGCGCTGATTGGATCAAATTAACGTAAGTAAAAAAAAAAGAATCTATTTTAAATAATTTATTTAAAAAATTTATAATTTTCCAGAGAAATGTTTTTGGGAAAAATACCAGAGGGCTTTCACTTTCTGCCAAAGCACAAAGCCAGTTCATGGAAATAATTAAATACAAAGTTTATCTCTATCTCTATTATTATTAATTTAATAATATTTTTATTATTTACTGTGACAATAATTTCCGTATTTTTCAATGCCATTATTTTTATTAATAAAAATTGAACGGATTTATTTAAAATAAATTTATTCAAAGGTCGATATATATGTATATTAAGATTAATAACTCATATTTAGTAGTGAGCGGAAATGTCACCGAGAGTGGATACCGGCCACATGCATTCACATCCGCTGGGGATTTCTTTGGTAAAAGGTTCCCAGCAGCCGTCAGCCCACCGTCGTCTCACCATAAACAGGACGCGGCTTCTCTGGACGCAATGAAACCCTGGATGAGCGCACGTCTGTTTATTTCTTTTCGCGATACTCTGCGGCTCTGTCTCATCAAACAGCGAGTAGCTTTTGCAATAGACCTCGTGATAGTGTGGCGGCTGATATTCGAATTCTTCGTCAATCAATTGAACTTTTCTGGTCTTGGTTTCGCAAAGATTCCGGTACTCCTATAAATTTAATCACTTATTTTATTAAAATATATGAGTATCAATAAACCATCAGAGACTTACTGGCATTAAATTTCTATCAGTTCTCAATAACTGATCGTCTGGTTGTCTGCCGTCATTGTTATTATTGTCATCATCATCATCATTATTATTATTATTATTATTGTAAATCTCAGGCAAGTATGACAGATCTCTGAAGACAATTGTCGGGAGATGATGCTGTAGATGCGAAGACGCCACGTGATACTGATGATTGGTAGCACCAAGTAGCCGTTGCCCGAGTAGTTCTGTCAGATTAAAGTGTTTGCCAAGGGCGTACTCATGCGACAATACTAGGAAGAGGATAATCTGTAACACGATAATGAATGCTATCATGCATTGGCGGTAAGTAAATGCAATAAAGTTAATTCAATAAAATATATGCGATACATCGGCATCAAGGTCAATATGAAAGTGAATGATCATCATCATCATCACCATAATCACTGCTCTTTTTATTTTTATGTCACATTTTTCGCAATCGTTAATCTCGAGTACAATTTTCAATCTTACTGGCAATATTTAAAATCCGATATCAAGTTATCGTGATAGGTCTCGTGATTGATAGCCAGCGTTTAAATAAAAATTCAATTGATACAGATTTAAATGAAGCTTAGGATCAAGAGAGAACAGTTTTGATAAAAGTATCAAGAATTTCCCGTGAAAATCAGTATCAGCTAGTTCACAAGGTCAACTCGGTTTTATTTTATTAAGCAAACTACGTCGACGTATTTCACGTCAGTAAATTTATCTCAGCGTAAACGGGCTCTATCAATTTATACTAGACCCCTTTTGACGCGGACATGTATCACCCACGTTGAAATTAAAATTTTTTCCCTCAATAAAATCTTCTCTCTGCTCAAACTCTAAATGCAACTCTGGATTTTCATCTCACAACAAAATAACATTTTTTTCTCCGTCATAAAAATCAACAAGACGATAATTCCGTTCGTTATCTGATCTATTCCCATTAAATCGACAAATGCATAAGTAGATATAGATAATAATTATAAATTTAAATTGAAATCTCGTGAGTTTAAATAAGAGATATTGAGATCACTAGCTCAATGTTATCAATAACTACAGCTGATGGATACAATTAATAAGAATTGGATGACAATAGAGTTGAGGAAACGGTCTGTGCATTGGGCCTTGATTTTTCGTTACAGCTTACTCTGAATGTCATATGAAAATGTGTTTTCGCTGCAAAGTAACACACAAGGAGGACTTGTCTCCTTGATTCGAGGACGTCTCTCAGTACAGTACCGCAAAAGTTATAGCGGCGTACTATCACCGATCGCGATCGCGGAGAAACGATAAAGATAAAAAGATCATCCGAGAAGTATGCTCGGTACAAGTGTGTAACGAGAGTGGATGGTGCGCACATGCACGCGTAATTTATAATATTATATGTGTATATAAAATTGTTAGTATGTACCAAGCAAGACAACAAGTAAAGCGAGTGTACGTAGATGCGTGATAGCTAGTTATCCAATTGACAGTGCCCCCGTCTGACATAGTTCAGTCAGTGGCGAACTCAGGATCATCTGACAGCTCCAACCAACTATTGTTTTGTTGTTTGTTTTTTTATCCCACTGTGTCGTTATTTTTATATTTTTTTTTACAGTAATTAATAACTGTCATCAACATTTCATGTTTATTGTAATTTAACATTCTCCAATCACCCGCGATTTATTGTGCTGGCAGTGTGGGATTCAAGTTGATTTGAATAGAGTTTACACAGGCGGGAAAAAATTTTGCCGCGTAGTTCAAGCTCTGATTTAAAAAAATATTATTCCTGCCGATTGTTTGTTGACTGGATTTGTTTTTTCTCTTTTTTTTTCTTTTTTAAACAGCCTGCATATCATTTATTTGTGATTGTTTTCATAAAAAATATCGGCGGTTAATTTAAAACACAAACTCAGTAGTGGTTACACACTTGGAGTGTTCGGAACAAGTGTCTGGTGTTAAATATTTTCGAAATCAATATTTAAATTGAAATGTGGATGAAAAATGTTTGAAATGGCTGCTGACCTTTGCAATGAAGTTCTGAGATCACCTAATAGGTATTATTCATTTTATTTATTAACAATAATTACTTATTATTACATTAAACTTGATACTGGCCTTGAAATAATAATCAATCTTTTGATATGATTATGATTAGTATTGCTGATAGCTCAGATTTATTTTTAATTTTTAAATATCATTGGTTCAGATTTTTTAAATTTAAAACTTCCTCATACGATAATAATTTTTCTTTATATCAAGCATTTTAAATTCGTAAACTACCGAGAGCTAATGAGTAATTGACCTGCGACCCTGATGTCAAAGGGAAATTAATTAAGCCCGCTAAATCTAACGTTATAAAATTATCTATTTAAAAAATATATACATTGTTTTTTTTTTTTTTTAATATAAATTAAGTTATTTATTATTAATTTTTAATAAATGAGTAATTTATTGATGCGCTTAGAAAAATATCAAATAAATAATTTAAATAAATATACATATATTTATTAATTAAATATATGATGACATCAACAATTGTCTATTTTCAAATGAGCTTCACATCATTGAGCTCCACTTGCTTGCACAAATGTGCTTTAATTCCGGACGTACGCATCATACATGACCGTTAGAGAGACAAGAGACAATACATACTTTATATAAATATATATAATATATATATATACTTCTGTCAATAAAGAAGTCGATTATACAAATTATATAAATAATTTATTGTTTTATTATTAATTTCAAATTAACGATCGACCCTAATGACCTTCCACGTGCCTGCCGCCCTTCTGTTGACGAACGTGACGAAAAAACAAACGGATAGAACGGTTTAATAAATTATGTTGTTGATAAGTTTATCAAAGGAAATTAGGAAAAGAAATGTTTGTAATTGGCTGCATGATTACGACTGTACGTAGGTATGTTTCGTGGAGAACTGGTCATTTAAATTGACAGTGGGCGGTCCGTGTGCTCAGTTATCACGACTGTGATGACTTTTTGTGTGTCATGACAACCGACACACGTATAGAGCCACTCAAATTATCAGTATTAATATATATATGGGATGGTATTCAACACATAAAAGCTCGTATAAAGTACCACCGACAAATTAATCTTTTAACCCAAATTTAAACCCCAATCATTGCAAAACTTTCCGACCTACGGCTATTTTGCTCTGTCCTCCTGACATGATTTTTTTAAATAAAAATAATAATAAGATACTAAATATTTGCTGCCATAAATTATACTCCGTTATCTCATTACTTATTAGTTATCATTATTGATAATTTAACTGTCATTTAATAATATTTATATGAGATACTCATTTTTGTTAAATGACTTTTTAATTAAAATATTCGATAACTTTGTCGAGTTGCAACAGCTTTTTTTTTCTCTTAATTATTTTACCTTCTGGACAAGATTATATCGCGGACATCAATGATATGCAAGTAATTTATAACGAGGTACTAAGTTAGTTTTATAAATTTTCTCAGTTAAAAAAAAACTTTCTAATATTTAAAATGTGTTTGTTTTTACTGTCGCGTAAAGTATTTTTTTTCTCGGCAAATATTGAGTTTGAAATAAAAGATAAAAATTTGTGTCAATGTCCGAATTTATATAATTGTTTTATTAACGATAATAATTTTCAGATATTTGTATATAAATTTAACATGTGTTTAAAATATTTTTTAAAAAAATAACGAGCTTTAAATAATAACTGTTCAATTAACACTAAAGATAATCGTCCGGGTCGCTGAGTAAACTCGTGACGAACGTGCGTCAAAAGACGTCACTGAATATTAAATTAATAATTGTGGATTATTATACAATTGTGAGTAAATTGTTTGGCTTATTATTTATCGGAGTAGATTGAGAAAAAGAGCAAGTGAAAAATAAAAGCCTGACAAGAGCAAGAGGGTGCCGAATAAGAGGAGAGAAAGGATAATAATTTATGTGTGTAAAGATGATGTGCGGTGACGGACTTGAAACCGGCATTGAATTATTTTTAGATGAACAGGATGGGATCTACAGCACGATACCAGCTAAAAATAACTTGTAAGTCCAATCCAGCTCCAATTATTCCATTTATGTATTTAGGTGACAATCGACAGTGACTCGCCAATTTAGAAATATTCCACGCGATCAAGAGCAAGGGGAAAGCTCTTATTCTTGTTCTTTTATATTAACGTCAATCTCACACGTTATTATCTACTATTTTTTGTTTATTTATTTATATATATATCATTAATAATTATGAAGCAAATACACAGTAAATACTTTTCCACTTACCCCCAAGACAAAGTCGATATCAAAACTTAATTGTTTGATTAAAAATTACAATTCTCTTATAAATAAACGGTATCAGTATTCATACAAATTAATCTTACAATGTGTAATTTTTTACAAAGATTAATTGTTATGAAACTAAACATCATTAAATTTCCATCAATGAATTTATCAAAGTGGAAAGCTTTTATATTGAGAAATATATTTTTTATTTTCAATCTTTACTCTAATGGAAGATTATTACACGTACTGCGAAAAATTTCGAGTAAATTCGGATTTTATTTTAATCTGAATTTACTCCTTCACTCAGAATTCGGAGTTTAAATTTTAAAATAAACTCCTAGTGAATTTAATTCTGAAGGAATTAAATAAATAGTGACTCGCTTCATTTTACTCCAGATTTAATTATTATTATTATTATTTTATTTTTACAGAATTGTAAGCAAAATGCGACACCGTAAAAATGAATTGGTTACTAAGGATTTTGATATTTCAAATTCGGGGTCAGATGAACAGTTAAAGTTTCAAGACACTGGATTTTTCACCAACTTTGTTCTCGGCAAAAATAGGTAATAAATTTAAATTTAAATTACTATCGCTTATACAATATATGGAAGTTATGATTATAAATATTTTTTAATCAATGACAAACTTATTGAAATTATAAACAAGTATAATTTATAATTAAACGATCAATTGACGTTAAAATGAGTCGTTAATCACGATTATCATATGATTGAAGCAGTAATAAAATACACGTGTAGTGAGTAGTAAAAAAAAACATTTAAAACAAACAAATATGAAACTTACGGTGAATAAATTCATCGTTACAAAATTACTAATAATAATAATAGTTGTTATTATATCAAAATTGTACCTTCCACAGTTAAACGACAACTGATTCCGCAATTAATTTCCCTGATATTTTATAGGGTATGTAACATAGACGGGAATAACTATCAGTAGGAAAGCTGCGACATATGAGCTTTAAATCCAAACAAATAAATTTACTGATAACAGACCCAGCACCCGATCACTCATATATTTGTATATCTATATTTGTTAAATTTTACTAAATATATCTAGACAAATACATGGAGTGACAGGGTCCTTCCCTTCCCTTCCGCATGAATGTTAATTTAAAAAATACCATATAGCGAATACAAATAATTAAAAATGAATAAAATAATAAATTTATTAAAAACTCTATCTCAATCATTAAATTCACGTGCTTCTTATTAACACAAACAGATCCATCAGTTTGATAGAACGACTCTCAAATAAATAATATGTCGTGATGAGATCTCTGTTTGTGTCTTTGACTAGTGTATCGCGTGCCTCTGAAACAACTCGTTGGCTTAGATTCGACACTTTATTTCGTCGCGACGTAATTGACCTCTTGCACTCACCATTTTATTCTTCATTATTATTATTATCATCATCATACATAATAATAATAATAATAATTACTGTACAAATATACATCAAAGATATTGTTTTTTTATCATTAATATATTCTTGTTACATCATCCGTTGACAAATAAAAGGGCGGATGAGTTCTTTCTGTTTATCGTCATCATCATCGCCATCAATTATTCGGTGGTGGGTCCAACTAACTGGCGATAATGACCGACACAAACCCAGTCACAAAAGAGTCTCGATGTTCTCTCGTTACTGGAGACACAGTAATAAAGATAATAATAACTGTAATCGAGATTATTGTAGATACTTAAATTCTGATGTCAATCGATTTGTCAAATTTTTACGTCGTGATAAATTACCAAGTAGGTGAGTCTTGTTTCATTTACTCTTTGACTGTAATCCAAGTTATTGTGGCATTTACTGAGTCGCTATTTAAAAATTCATTCATTTTTACCAAGTAAACGGGTTATTAACTTAGGTATACATTAGACTGTGTCAAAAAAATGGACTTGCAAGTCAAAATATTGTTCAAGATGAAAAAATCGACTAGAATACGATTTCTTGAAACAAATTGACATTCAAATGCAAATAACTCAAGAGCTTTCAGGAATTTTTGAAACTTTGTCCGAGATAAGTTGTCGGAAATGAAACAATCTACAAAAAAGTTCCTATAGTATTTTGAGATAAGTTTGATAGTTTCGCCGGAAAAGTCAAATAAACTAAAATTTACTGTGAATTCCACTTCGACCTCGAATAACTTTTGAAAATTTAAATTTATCGAAAAATAATGAGACTTTTTTAGTAATACGTTCAATTTCCAATAAAAATATATTTCAATTCTTCCGATCCACTGATTCTCTGATGAGTGACAAATTTCAAAAAAACTTTTCCCGCGTTATTTAGATGGGAAATCGAAAACTTCGATGAGATGGTTGTTAATTTTATTCTTAAGCGCTCAAAGTTTAGCAATATTTTCTTTTCGTCATATATTTTTGACACGTTTACTATATATATTTAATACTGAAACATCTGCATCAATTGCAATGGCATGTAGCAATATCTCTATTTGGCAGAGGTGCGCCTGTCCTCGGAAAGTGATTAATCCTCTCAATAGTTTGGCCTTCAGACATTTCGTACCGGTATTAAACTACTTGCTACACTCTGTTTATGATAAACCTTGCTCCAAACCTGAATCCACTCTCTCGAAAAATTTATTTTTTACTTGTTTTTATTTCTTGCTGTGTTTTTTTCTAAATAATTACCAAGCAAACTGATGACTATATCAACAAGACTCGGTACCCGACATTCGAAAATATCACCAGTACAAGAGATCTGCTGATAAAAATAAATAAATATGTAAAAATATAAAAGAGAAATTGATAGATAATTTAAAAAACAAATAAATGATCTATCGATAGTGATAGTTACTTTTATTTATTTATTTTTTAGCAACAATCTAGTGATGATCGGGTGATAAGAGTTTTAAGTGATAGATAAGAGTTTAGTGAACGATATACAGATGGTTTGATAATAACGACTTATCAATTGCGTCATGATTTTAATTGCTAAAGGAATTAAAGAGTGATTAGTCTAATTACCTATTAATTGCAGTAAATAAATTTAAAAAAAAAATACGCGGGTAAAATAAAACATTTGAATAAACTAGTGGTAGTTTTTTTAAAAATTCATAAATTTAAAATAAGTTTTATCTTTTATCTCGTGACAGTAACCAGATATTTATATATTTATAACTACGTAAATATATAAGTATATATATTTATGTTTATCTCAATAGGTTTATTTCTCCCGAGGTAATACCGTCTTGTTCGCCAGGAATCTTCCGCCAGAAATCATTTCGTTCGTCATCGACAGAAACTGAAGTACCTCAGATACCATCATCACCCGTATCCCAATCACCAGGTAACCATCTTCAGTGCAGTCACATTTCAAGCAAAATTGAATCCTCGACACCCGGTACCATCAATACTCACCACTCTAATAATAATAAAAATTATAAAAATAACAACAACAACAATAATAATAATATTAATAATAATAATAATAATAATAATAATAATAATACTAGTGCAAAAAATAATAAAAATAACAGTAGCAGTGGTATTCGTAGTAGTGGTAGTAACTCCACGTTGAGTGGTGGAGGAGGTTTTCGTAATTGGGGATTGAAAAACACCGGCAAGCATTCACGTCTAACTACGGTCCTGTCAAATAAAATGGCGTCAACGAGCACCACTGCGGTTGTACAGGGCTGGCCAAATACCAAAGACGATTATGAATTAAAAGAGGTTATAGGTAATTATTTATCCCCTATAATTACTTACGTCTTATCACGTTTTATTTTAATCACCCTCTTGCAGGTACATTTTTTTTATCAACCTCAGGAATTTATTTTAAATCATCTTCTGCTACCAGTGTCCAATCGCTCAACTCACTTGTGTTACATAAAATTATTATTTAAACGTTTAATCATTGATTGTTACTCCACTATAACGCTAAATATTTTATTTTAATTGCCAGCTGTCAATATTTTTAATTATTTCAATGGTTTTTTATCTTAACTTTCTATAAAAACCGGTGAGAAACTCATTCTAACCTAGACTATTCTCGAAATTTAATTTTGTTTGCATTTATTTGGCTAATTATTTTATTTATTTTTTATGTCAGTAAATTTTGACCATGACTTTTTCAGTATTTTATTCAAAATTAAATAGATTTCAAATAAAATTATTTATTTAGTGTATGAGTGATATTAAAAGCATTAGAAAATTTTATTTTAATGAGTGTAAATGCAACAGACAAGACAATTTTTAAATTGCATTTTATAATTTTCTAAAAGTAAATTTTTGAATTTTTTCATTTAAAAATTTTTATATTTATAAAATTTTAAAAATTGTCCATGTCCACCAACTTTGCTGTCGTGTTCTTTTAAATAAACAAATAGAATCCTCAGGAAAATTAAAAAAAATTTTTAAAATTACAAAATCATCTGATGTCTGATACTTTTAGTATGATGCGTTTAGTGAAAAGTATTAATTTTAAAAATTAAATTATAGGTGTTGGTGCAACGGCCGTCGTACATGCAGCATTTTGTATCCCACGTCAAGAAAAGTGTGCGATAAAACGCATTAATTTAGAAAAATGGAATACGAGCATGGACGAGTTGCTCGTATGTTTATTTTGAAATTTATTATATTTTTAATTTTATTATAATAAGAATAGAGTTCAATGGAGCTATAAATAAATAGTTTTATTTAGAGATCGCATATCAATAACAAACATTGAGAAACATTTTAATATTTAAATATATAAATACATTAATGTATTATTTATAAAACATTTGATCTTTACACACAAAACATCCACATTCTTCTATTTATTGTTTCTTACTGATGATGCATTGTCTAAATAAGATGACAGTTGCATGATTTATGAGTTATAGAATTTTTTTTTTAATGATAGCTTATCAATGGTAAATAATTGCTGATCATTTTTACAAAGTAGTTTGATAAATGATCAATTAATTTATCATATGATAAATGAATAATTTTTTTTTTTAATTCTTTTGCAGAAAGAAATCCAGGCGATGTCGTCCTGCAACCACGAAAACGTGGTGACATATTACACGTCATTTGTCGTAAAAGAAGAACTCTGGTTGGTTTTGCGGCTACTTGAAGGCGGCTCGCTTCTAGACATCATAAAACACAAGACCAGAACAACTAATTGTAAACATGGAGTTTTTGACGAGGCTACAATAGCGACAGTTCTTCGCGAAGTCCTCAAAGGCCTTGAGTATTTTCACAGTAATGGACAAATACACAGGTAGAGTAATTTATTTAATTAATAGTGATAATTTATCATTAATTAATGCGCAGATTTAATTAATGCCATTATTATTTTTTTTATCTTCAGGGATATAAAAGCCGGTAATATTTTACTGGGGGAAGACGGAACTGTTCAGATTGCGGATTTCGGTGTCAGCGCCTGGTTAGCAACCGGACGTGATTTGAGCAGACAAAAAGTCCGGCATACTTTTGTCGGTACTCCTTGTTGGATGGCACCGGAAGTCATGGAGCAGGTGAGAGAGGAAAGTTACACTACAATTTTATAGTTTGCATAATTGCAGTGTCGCATGCCTACTTATTATTATTATTATTAATAAATGCATTGTATAATATTTTTTTAAACTACCAATGATAAAATATTTAATTGTTGGATATTAAAAGTAATTATTCAACTTGATTGGTTTAAACGCAATTAACAGCATTGATGCTTATTCTTTTTTAAATGCTAGATAATTGATCAAGTAATTGGAGATTTAAAAAAATTGTACATATGGTTGATTAAAGAAAAAAAAGATGTTTTAATCGTCGTGTCTATTTATACAGGATCACGGTTACGATTTCAAAGCTGACATATGGTCGCTTGGTATTACTGCCATTGAAATGGCGAGTGGTACTGCTCCTTATCATAAGTATCCGCCAATGAAAGTTCTTATGCTGACGCTACAAAATGACCCGCCGACGTTGGACACCGCTGCTGATGAGAAAGATCAGTATAAAGCTTACGGCAAAACATTTCGCAAGATGATCGTCGATTGCTTGCAAAAAGATCCTACAAGGAGGTAAATTTTCAAATTTTAATTTTATTTAATTTGATAAATTTTTAATAAAAAAAATGAATTGCAGGCCGTCTGCAACGGAACTGCTGAAGCACCCATTCTTCAAAAAAGCTAAAGATAAAAAGTACTTGCAGCAAACACTTGTTGCCATTGGTCCCAGCCTTGAGACTCGTGTACAAAAGGTATTTTATTTGTCATCTGTTGTTACTATAAATCAATACTTATAAGTGTTTATGTTAAGCATATTATTTATGAGGATTAATATTTAAATAGGCGTCTAAGCGACAACCAGGAACGTCTGGTCGTTTGCACAGAACAGTGACAGGCGAGTGGGTATGGTCGTCAGAGGAAGAGGACAGCGGGGCATCAAGTGGCGACGAGGGTAAAGAAGCCTTACCTGTTAATACTATTGACAACGTTAGTAGTGAAGAAGAGCCTGCTGACCAAGAAGATTCTGAGGGTCAAGTACGAGCAGCTATGAGTCGCGTTGCTATTCAGTCGGCCGAGCAAAATATTCCTATTAATCTTGTTCTCAGATTACGGTAATTAATTACAGTCTATATTACATACATTAAAAATTACGTGCACGTAAATATTTTAAATATTTTCCAGACGTCCTGACACCCAATTTGACCTAGAAGAATTTGATCCTTTCCTGCTTCCTTATAACCAACAGTCATTATTTTTATAATATTTTAATGTAGCTTAGCCTGTACTTGAATAAATTTATTTTTTACAGGAATCAAAAGCGCGAATTGAATGACATAAGATTTGAATTTGCTGTTGGTGTTGACTCTGCAGAAGGTATTGCTGCTGAATTAGTCGGAGCTGGTCTAGTCGATGGTAAAGATATAGTTGTGATAGCAGCTAATTTACAGAAACTTATTGACAGTGCTGGACAACTACGTACTGTAACATTTTCATTGGTAATTATTTTATAATAACAATTACAATAATTTATAATTTATAAATAAATACAGTAGCTAATAATTATAATTATTTAATTACAGAATTCTGGTCATGCCCCCAATGAAATACCCGACGATAAAGCATTGATCGGATTTGCTCAGATTTCAATAACAGATTAGGTCAAATATTATTTAACATTTATTGATTATTATTTTAAAAATAACATTCTGATAACTCAGGATATCGTTTTACGCGCTAGCAATCATTGATACAAAATTCAACTTTTATTTTTACCAATTAAATATATAAATAAAAAAAAAAAAAAATAAAAATTCTAATGAGAAAGGGAATCGAGGAAGAAAAATAAATATGAATAATGATTATAAAGCGTTTAAATATTAAAGACTCAATTACTGTTGGTAATAAAATAAAAATAAAGGAAAAACTGCTCAGATGTACTCAACATCGTCGCCAGTGTTTTTAAATATTTAAATATGCGTCGACGCATATTATAATAAATTATCAATAAATTATAAAATAAAATAGTATACGGATAAATTGTAAATGGATTAAAAGGTGGTCCGATAAATGGTACATTATTATTTCGCATTTGCAAAGTTTAAATTTATATTATTTATTCACACAGTGAAGTAAATAATAGTATTTAATCTAATTAATTTTAAAAACATTTATATTGTATGTTAATTTATGTAAATACTAGACATTTATTTCTGATAATCATTCTCTGGATTTATTTTTAAAATAATAGCGAGGCATTATGAATTTAAATAATAACACAACAAAAATAATATTTATTATTATTTAATAAAGATAAGTTTATTATTAATTTGCAACGGCGTTGCATTTTCATGTTGGTCATATATTTTAAAATCTTTATTTTAAAACTACAATAATTTAAAGCGCGAAATAATTATAAAATATAAATAATTAAATAACAAAAGTATATTTCACGCTTAAATGCCTTAGCATTTAGATAAAAAATCACGAGAGTACTAAAATTAAATAAATTCTTTTGTACTTAAAAAAAAATATATAAAATATAGCTATTAAAAAATAATAAATAAAGTTTAATAAATAAAATTAGCGTAACTTCACGGCTTGTAGAAGTTAAAATAATTCCGACTAATTTTTACACTCGGCTTTCATGTATTTAAGAAACGAGACACTAAAAATATTTAAAACTTAGACTTAGATCTGGCCTCAACAATTATAATTATAGACTATTATAATAAATGTAATTTAATTATTATCAATTGCGATATATTTTGGCTTATAAACAAAACAATAGAAAAAACAATTTAATATTATCTTGACTTTTTATTTTATTTTTTTCACTTTAATTAAATCATACCATTCATTATTTTATCAGATTAAATATGTTTTTTTTTTTGGGTGAGTGACATTTAATTAAATCATTAAATATTTATTATTATTTAAATCATTTAATTACTAATTAGAGATTTTTTAATTATTTTATAAAAAACAAATTTTAATACATAATAATTAAATATTAATTAGATGTTTTGAGACAACGAGATAAATCGTTTAAGTAATTAATTAACAGAGTAATTAAAAAAAATTATTTGCGATGCTGAAATCTGCAGACATTAAAAAATTTTGTTTGGTTTCGATAAAAAAAATATATATTGACAGAAAGAATTCAAAACAATTTTTTAAATTTTTGATGCTAATTAACTTGGTAATTAAAAATACTTAAATTTTAAGTTGGATACTTTCAACATCGCGTTTATTTACACCAATGAATGCACGGCATAATGAAATCAAAATTGCAATAAGTTTATTACTACTCATAATTAATACAATAATAAATAAAAAAAAATATCTTAGCGATAAATATAAAAAAATAAAAGGGCACTATATCATTAGCATTTAAAAGTCATGTAAAAAAAGATAAAGTTTTAAAAAAACATTCAATTAAAATAAAAGTACGTTGCGGTAATGTGCCTTATTACGATACAATACTGCTAATTAGGATTTTAAATTAACTTTAGTTTTTTTAGACTCAAATTTCATAACTAAAAATCGTTCCAATGCATTTGCAAGTGATTAATATGTCAATAAAAAATTTTTAAATCATTAATCGCATAATACAGCCGTGCCAAATAAATTAGCTTGATATTTAGCAAAAAATATATTTGAAAATTAAAAAAAAAAAACAAACGTATTTGATTGATTGATGTATCGGTTCTAATTGCTTACATTGACTTTTCAAATTAAATATATATTATTGTAGTACTTAATATGTTGCGACATGAGAAATTTTTCTTTTTATATATATATATATATATATATATATATATATATATATATATATATATATATATATATATATATATATATATATATATAATATGATTATTATTACAATATAATATATGATATATGAAAAGAATTATTTATCAATACCAATGCTTTCTTATTAACATATGTTATTCTCTTTCACTTCTGTATACATTGATTGATAAAATTTTTTGTATGCATATCAAAATTTTAACCAAAAAAAAAAACTGCTTTCTTTTCATAACTTTTTGAATAATTTTTTTATAAATTCCTCTATTTTTAAATTTTCCTGGCAAGGCATATTATTGAGTCTGGAGTTTCTTTGGAAGAAAGCGTCTGAAGGTTCACCTGAAATTTAAAAAACCAATGCTATTTATGCTTGTAAACCTTGGCTGAGTAATCAGTAATCTATCGGTCATCCATTAGTCATCTCGATGGAGAGTCTGTCGAAAATATGAAGAAAATGTCTGGAAACTTTGTCAAAGACACGAATTTCACATAATAAATAATTTCAATTAATAATATAATTTTTTTTTATCTCTAGTAAAATTTGACAGATGGTAAACTTGAGATCACAACGAAGAATTTATCAATGATTCTAAAAATAATTACTAATGATATTAAGTTTTAATTCAATAATTGCTGCAAAAAAAATCTATAATTATATACAAGTTCAAAAATTTGTAATTCAAATGTACCTTAGAACTGTAATTTAAACCTTCCACTTCCAATGACTTCAACGGTGAAGTGGTACGTTCTGAGTCGAAGACTTAGGTATCACCGGGTTCGAGACCGCTCGTGCGCTATTTTAAAAAAAATTTTTTTTAATTATTTATTCTATTAAAATAAAAAAAATGATAAAGTTAATTGTGTAATCGGCGTTTAAATTTATTTTGCTCATCAAACAATAAGACATTAAATTTTCAAATTCAAATTTTCCCGCGAGAAACTAAAAAAAATAAACTTGCAACACCACCTGTCTCTTATCAAATCAAGCAAATCAATTGCAAAATAATATCAGTTTTCCTCTTTCTTATTTACTATTTTTTTGATATCCAGCTGATGTCATATATAAACATACAGTGCACCTGAGCAGGACACAAATAAAACTAGAAAAATCGTCTTGTGTTAGTGCGCAGTATCTTGCAAGCGAGTGTCAGGAACAAGTCCGTGTACGCAGTTTAAATAAACTGGCTCTCATCAGAAGGTAAAATTAACATCGTGAAAGTATTCCTTTGGGAGCCAGGGGTTGCCCGTTGTTGGGCTCTCCCGGCCCGAGATCATCCAGACATGTCGATTAGATTAATCGCACAACGTCTGATACAAGATGGTCGTGTTATTCTACGATCGCTTCGCAATAACGACCGATTATATTCAAACACTCATGCTAAAAGTCACTTCGACAAGATACACGTTGTTCCAGTAGGTAAGTCATCATCTTCATCATCATCATCATCATCATCATCATCATCAATCAACTATAATTATCATTATTCATCATACTCAACGACCTTAATTATTCTTCAATACCACTTGTCATTATGTCATATTTAATTATAAATATTTAAAAAAAAAAAAAAATTCATTTACTTTTTATGACGTAGGCAAACCCCTGGGCCCATCGCCACAGGGCAGCAGCAATGTCACTCATGTCAGAACCCATCTCGGTTACCTGGGAGCTCAAGCAAGACGCATATTCGTAGATAATATCTTAAGACGAGTCACCAACAGTTTAGCTGGTGATTTACGCAGAAAAGCTGCCAGTCGTCATTTATTCGGTGACTCTGCCCCATTTTTTGCCCTAGTTGGCGTTTCCTTGGCATCGGGTACTGGAATCTTGACTAAAGACGAAGAATTGGAAGGTGTCTGCTGGGAAATACGAGTAATTCTTTTAAATAATTTTTTTTTAAACCAAATAAATAATTTGCTAGCTGGTTATTTAAATTTTTAGGAAGCAGTATCGAAATTGCAGTGGATGAAGCCGCAAAATGACAAAAATTACGAATCAAGTGACGTAGAGAAACAGCCAACGACAACGAGTCTTCAAGACTTTGTCTTTGGACCCGCGATAGCCAAAGGATGTTCTGCAGTAGTCTACGCAGCGCGATTTAGAGAAGATGCGCCGACAAATCAAGTTAATGGTCCGATTGTCAAAGACGACGATGATGATTTATCAAGTTTTCCATTGGCCATAAAAATGATGTTTAATTACGACGCGGAGTCTAATTCCATGGCTATTTTGCGCGCAATGTACCGCGAGACCGTACCCGCCAGGAAGTACGACCGCGGGGAATTGACCGATTGGGAGCAGAGAATGGCCGACAGCAAGCGCGTTCTTCCACCACATCCTAACATCGTTGCAATGTATCACGTCTTCGCTGATAGAATTCCTTACTTACCCGGTTCATGGCAATTGTACCCTGATGCTTTGCCAGCTCGTATCAATCCTGAAGGTTCCGGCAGGAACATGAGTTTATTTTTGCTCATGAAAAGGTTTAGTAAAATCTACCTCTGGATTAATTGTCAAATAAATCAATAATTCATTTAATATTTATTTGCAGGTACGATGTTACCTTGAAAGAATACAAGATTGGCCATCCAGCAAATATCCAAGAGTCCATTCTGCTGTTTGCTCAATTACTAGAAGGCATCGCTCACATCAACGCCCATGGAATCGCTCATAGGTATCTTTGATAAATAAATAAATTATTTTCTGCATGTAAAATAAGCTGGTCTGCTAAGTGAAGGACTTTTACACTTACAGAGACCTGAAGAGTGATAATATTCTACTGGACATATCCGAGGAGACTGACAACTGTCCGTCACTGGTAATCACTGACTTTGGGTCATGTCTCGCGGATAAACATCACGGTCTCTATCTTCCATTCAACTCTCACGACGTTGACAAGGGAGGAAACACAGCACTCATGGCTCCAGAAGTTGTGACAGCTGAGCCTGGTCCCTTCACCAGCATTAATTATACAAAAGCGGATCTATGGACTGCCGGCACGATAGCTTATGAAATATTTGGTCTAGCTAATCCATTCTACGGCGACAAAACCGGAGCTGAATTAAAAAATTACACTTACGCGGATAGCGAGCTCCCAGATCTACCGGAAACTGTTCCCAGTGTAATTGCTGCGCTTATTAAAAATATATTGAGTCGTAATGTTTACCAGGTAATAATTATTGATAGTGATTAATTGATTATTATTATTATAATTATTATTATTTATTGTCTACACAGCGAATGAGTGCAGAAATGGCGGCGACTATAATGCAGTTGTACTTATGGGCACCCAGTGCATGGTTAAGAAAACGCAATAAATTACCATCGAGCAATGAAATTCTACAGTGGCTGCTCTGCTTGACAACCAAGGTCCTGTGCGAAGGTCGCGAAATAGAAATATTGAATGCGATGCCCTCAGCAAGCGCAGACCAAAAAGTTGACAAGAAAAATTACCGCAGAATGATATCGACTCGTCTGAGTGGAAGACGCACCATGCCAGAGTACCAGTTGATTGCTAGTTTTCTTGGTCGGGTCAGTTTATTTAATGTTCGCCAAGGATTGCAGTGGATTGACCGGAACACCAATTCAAATAAATAATTTTTGTCGTAACAATTATTTAAAATTTTCAGATTTAATTTTTAAATGTTTATATTTATTTATTTGTTAATTTACAATTTTTTAAAAATTGGTTACTTGTTACGAGGTATGATAGGAGATATTGTATAGTAAAAAAAAAATATTATTAAATTGTCAGATGTTTGATTTGAAATCCAACTGATGAAAGTATTTTGTACAGGACTGGGAATGTTTATTGATTATAAATGAGTATTTAAATTTGAAAAAAGAAATCAGTAATTGGAAATGAATAATGTAAATAATTTTTAAGGAAATAAATATTATTTCTCAATTAATAAATTTATTTTTACTAGAGTATTTTTACTTAATTATTTTTACAATTTATGCTGATGAATCCCGAGGTTCTGGTGGTTTGCCGCATGTCTGCAATTTGTATTTAATTCTACTCAAATTTAATTCTTTGGTGTCTGCCAAATCTTCAAGATAAACGAGAAACTCATCGTAGGAAATGGCGCGTTTTTTGAATTGAAAAAAACACAGAAATGCATCTGTTGTGGTCACACGAGACTCGTCGATGACATTCGCGTCTACAAGCCATTTGTTAAGTTGGGAAAACGACAGAAGGTCGACCTCTATCACGTCAGCCAATGTGTCCAATTGACAGTACGCTATTTTGGTTATTATTATTATCATTAATGTGAATAACATAATTTGTCAACTCAAAATTATATTTTATCTGTACCTTCAAACATTTCTCTCAATGGCACAACGCGTTCTTTTTTCTTCGCCGCTTCAGAAACTAACATTTTTAATTATTTCCTGTTTACTTTTAATTTTATTTATATATTTTATATTGAAATTTAAAAACTAAACAGTTGAATCTTGTAAATAAATTCATAACTAATTTTTTTTTTTCAATTAAATACTAAATGAATTTGAAAAATAATTTTAGATCTTCAGTAATATTTGATGATTTATTTTTTACAAGCTTTTGTACTAAAAAATACCATGGAGTAAGAAAATTAATTTTAAATGGCAACTATCTGATTCCGACAATTCGGTTCGGAGTTTTTATTTTTTTATTAATTACTCATGAGTAAATTTATTTCAAAAGTATAATCGACAATGACATGAATAGTCTAGTGGAACTTTTAAAAATAATTCAGACATTTCAATAAAGGAGTAACGGCTTTACTAAAGAACTAACTAACTAATCAAAGTCTGGTATAATTCAATTCACTGGATGGTTTTATCAAACTCATAAATTATTTTATTGTATTAGGTGTACAAAAAAGTTCTACCCGTTTTTCAAAGATGGAGTTATCTAACAGCTATTTATAGGTTAGCTATGAATACGTATATGTACATGCACAGCTGTTTGTACTCTTTAAATTCATCAAACTTTTAATATATTAATCTTCGATATATATATTTTTTTATTAAGTTAAAAATGGAAGTAAGTAATGAGCATATCCGCCATTGTCTTTTATATGAATTTCATCAAGGAAAAAGTGCTGCTGAAGCTCAAAGAATAATCTGTGCAACTTATGGTGACAGTGTTATTGATGACAGTACTTGTCGAAGATGGTTTCGGAAATTCACAAAAGGAGATTTTAATTTAAATGATAAACCACGCTCTGGAAGACCTTCAACAATCAGTGACGAGAAATTGGAAGAATTACTGAATCAAGATTCTGCACAAACACAACAAGAACTTGCGAAAAAGTTAAACGTTACTCAACAAGCTATTTCTGAAAGATTACATGCTTTAGGTAAGATTCAAAAAGAAGGAAAATGGGTACCTCATGAATTAACTCCAGAACAACGAGAGAGACGAGTTGACACCTGCCTGTCGTTGCTTTCACGACATAAAAAAAAATCTGGGCGTCGGTTGACCCTGCAGGCCAGCCCCAAAACTTCCCGCTGTTTTCGACCTCAAAGAGCTCGAAAACATTAGTGTAGATATATTTTCGAGCTCTTCGAGCTATAAATGATTTACTATAAATGATTTACAGTGGGAAGTTTTATCGCACCCGGCGTATTCACCAGACCTTGCACCGTGTGATTTTCACCTATTCCGTTCATTGCAAAATTACTTGGCTGACAAACACTTACAAAATGAAAACGAAATGCAAAAAACAATAGATGATTTCATTTCGACAAAAGATCAAGCCTTTTATCGCCGTGGGATCCATCAGTTGCCTGAGCGTTGGCAAAGGGTAGTAGATGCTGATGGTGGTTATTTTGATTAAAATTTGTATTTTATTTAAAATTTTTAAATATATTTTTTTTTGACAAAAAACGGGTAGAACTTTTTTGTACACCTAATATAATTTATATAAGACATATTGCTTCTGGCTATACGATAGCATTAAAATTTCTTATATTATATATTTAAATATTAATGTTACAAATATACTCAATAAAATTTAATATTCGCAAACCCTGAGTGATAAAAATCAGGACAGCTCAACTGAACAATATAATGATGATGACAATAGCTAGTAACATTGATAATTCAAATTTATAATCTGAAGAGCCTAATAATTGTTACTGTGCGTGTAAATATATTTTAAATTGTTAATAGATAACATTAATTAAGTCTATTAGTATTATTATTTATAATAATTTATTAATTTAACAGCGGAAGATAAATTTATAGATCATTGAGTCAAGTGATTGGTACAAAATAAAAATTAGTGGTTTGCAGACAGCGATACTAATTTAAGAGCAAGTGGATTATGATTTAAAAAATTATATAATTAATTGGATCAATGCTGACACTCAACTCCAACTTACTTCTAATTATTAAACACTAATAAATATTTTCCTATCTACACTTTAATAAATTCTATTACTTACTTATTAATTTGATTTTACTTTAAATAACAAAAATTTAAACGATGTATATTTTTGTTGTGATAAATTAGTAAAAAAAATTTAAGTATAAATTGTGTAATTTAAAATATTGACATTCAGACTCATGTCTTTGAGTTACAAAATAAATAGTAAACTTTTTTTTTATGGCATAATAAAAGTGTTTTTAAAATTGATCGTTGGCTCATATTTTAAATATTTTAAATTTTGAAATAAATTTGTCTATTGCACTCATAATTTATATGAGAACATTTATTTTTGAATACTGTAGATTTTATAATAATAATAATTAATATTAATTACTATTATTATTAATTAGAGATAAATTAACAAATAGAGCGTCTGAGACTTGTCAACTTATCACAATTAGATATAAAATCAAAGGCACTTTCGTACTCGAGTATTGAACTTTTTAATTCCTCGAGTTTTTGGATTGACTGTTTGTGAATTTTTGATGTTACATTCTTATACCTTACAGCGGTTACCATTTTATCGAGAGTGTAATGTAGCCAGAGGATGTTTGTGTAAGGTACAAATGACTGCCAGTTGTTTCTGAAAATAAAAAATTAATAAATTAGTAATGATAATTATAAATAAATTTAAAATGATTTTTAATTTAAATACATACTCTGTTTTTTCTTTCATCAATCTGTAAATATCAAACTGATATTCACCGACAGCGGTAAATAACGCCGGGTCGAGAGACAAATCATTGAACATACAGCATCCTTGATACGACATTCTTGACAACGTGAAATCGATAATTGTTGTCTAAATTTATAAAATAAAACTATTGTAATTGATTGATAAATTTTATGAATAAATATATAAATAATACTTACTTTTATACCATTACATTGTAAACTTATTTCTTCATTACCGAGTCGACAAGACACTTGTTTTTCATTCGTACGTGAAATTAAAATATTTCCCCAATGCATGTCACGATGTTCAAAGTCTAGTGACTTTTCCGCTACCGCAAGTGCCAATGCCGCCTGGAAATTAAATAATAACTCATTATCTTTTATTTTAATTGCTGTTACTATTGTTATTATAAAAATAATTACCTGTAAGAATGTTATGTAGGCTTCAGCAGAATTATTGAACACGAAAGCTTCCATATCTTGACCACCGTTACCAAGTTCTAGTGCAATATAAATCTGGTCATCGGTAAACATACTCGGGGAATCATTTTCCGAATTTTTTTCCTCATCATAAGTGTCCCATAACTCTAATAATTTATATGGATATCTACCAACAATGCACCTTATATTTTTAACTTCCACAAATCCATTTGTTTGATATATTTTATTAAATCTTAAATTGTGTAGTTCTCTATAAATTAAATTAAATATTAAATACAACAGTTAAGGTGAGACCCAATAACTGATCACTCATATATTTGACTAAATATATCTATATAAATACATGAAGTGATCGAGTACTAGGTTTTTTACCTCACATTAAATTTAAATAAATGAACTTACTTAGCAATTATTATTTCAGACAAAATTTCCCCGTATTTTTTTTGCGGCTCGCCGTTAACGAGCTCGCTGCCTTCGATAGGAATTATTTTAATAACAGATTTATCTTTTTTATCATCATAGAGAAACACTTCGCCGTAAACTCCTTCTCCTATTTTGCGGCAGTATTTTAAATATCTATTTAAATAAATAAATATGTAAAATTAGTATCAACTCACAGTATAATTTACCCATAGACTAAATTAATTAAAGTGATAAAATAAAAACTTACGAGTCAGGATAGCATGCCTCGAAAGGTAAACTGTCTGTCTGATCGCATCGTTGAAGTACAACATTTCTAGCAGAAACTGGTTCTGGTAAGACGTCCAGTGCTGGTGTACTTGAACATCGTAATTGATAAACCAGAGAATCTTTTGCCGCTAAAAAATATTCGTCACGTAAGTTAAATTATTTTATTTATTTATTTATAATTCTAATAGAAAAAATTTATTTACCGAGTGATTTTTTTTTGACTTCGTCATTTTTATCAGTCGAAATACCAAAGACTTTGAGGAATGACGAGTCTTTGATAATTTTATCATTTACTATACTGTACTTATTGCTATTAGGTACAACGCGTATTGACATACGTCTGACAAAACGTCCGGCTCCAGATTCAACTTCATTATTATTAACTATCGATACCTTTGGAGCATTGCTGCGTTTCGATACCAACAATTTGTCGTTAAATGTTTGCCGTTCACTCTTGTCATTTTCTTGATCTTTTACGCAACTTTGTACAACACCTGCAAGTAATTCAATTCAATTAAATGAAGGTAATGTTTTATAACCATTCAATTTTTTAAATACAAACCCATTGATATTTAAATTTTAAACCATTTGACCAAAAAATTTAAAACTAATCGCGTTAAAATAAAAAATAAAAAAAAATATTTAAAACGTTTAGCAAAAATATGTTTAGAAATAAACTTGCATTGTTTTTTTGTAAATAATAAAAATTGCTAACTTCATGAAATGAAATACTAACTCTGTCGCTGCATGCTCAAGACATTTCGAACGCTCTGTCTCCATTTCTTTCCTTTGTTTCCGGTAGACATAGAGTCGAGATCCTCTTCTTTGCGTATGTTATTTAAAATAGACAGCGAACGGGCCCAAGATTTTCCCGGTTTTAAGTACAAGACTTTGGCATCATCATTCTTGTCATCCTCATCAAAGGGATCAGATACCGGCTCCAAAAATCCCACCCTACTTTTCTTGGGTCGGTCATCCAGTTCACTGGGGTCGCTTTTTATACGGGAACTTCTTCTCACTGGTAATGTTGTTTTGGTACTTCGGACATTTCTCCTTCGAGATATTCTTTGGTTAACATGCTCAGGGATTTTTTCCGTTTCTTCTGCGACGTGAGACAACCCTAGCCCAGAGCTTTCCGCAATATCACCTAAATCCCGCGCCCAACTCTGGTACTCTCTGCGTCTTTTGGTGATATGTCCAAGGCTATTAATCCGCTCCAAAAGTACGATCGGCTCTGACGGTTTTATAATACTGACATTTTTACTTTCACTGCACTCAGTCTGCTCTTCATCTTTCTTATCATCATCTTCTTGGCTTGACACTTCTGGAGAATTGTCGTCTTCTTTATTGGAAGATGTATTGGATACTACTAAATGGTAATCATCGTCTGTTTCTGATGAATCATTCAAGTCATTTTTATCAGCAGTGTTTTCTGTAATTGACATCCTATTTTCTATTAATGACGAATTTTCATTTATTATAATTACTGAACTAGTATTATTAACTGACGTACTTTGATTTATTAAATTTTCATCAATTAAAGAACTAGGCTGATCAATTTTAAATGATTTTGAGTCTTCAATAAATTTATCTTGACTTATTCCTGATGGCTCTGAATAAGCTATTGAACTTCTCTGATCCATTTCCAATAATTTTGAATTTCCAGTAAATTTATCTTGACTAATTTCTGATGGCTCTGAATAAGCTATTGAACTTCTCTCATCCATTTCAACTAATTTTGAATCTTCAATAAATTTATCTTGAATAATTTCTGATGCTTCTGAGTCAGCTGTCAAATTTTTTTTATCCATTTGAATTAATTGCGAATTTTTATTTTGATCAACTTCTGAGTTGGTGTCAGCACTTGACATCCTCCGACTGATTCCAAATGATTGTGAATTATCAACCATATTTCCCTCATCGATTTCAAGTAACACCGAGTCATCAATCGAACTCCTTTGATCCATTTCGTACGACTGTGAACTGTCAATTACACTATTTTGATTAATTTCAACTGACTCCTCATCAGGATCTTCAGCTGAAGTCTGTCCGACTGATAAAGTCGGATCAATTAACGTCCGTGAGGAGCTTCTGGTGGTTCCATTGTCTTCATTAAATTCTTTACTCTCAAATACGTTATCATCTGTACTGTTTACTACACTCGGGTCATTCTCACCCGATTTGTTCGATAGCTCATCAGAATAACTAGAAAATAAATCAACTGATTTAATACTCGCCTCTTCCTCGGTGTCAAGCCTCAGCTTTACTTTGCCAGCCGGCTTCTTCTGCTCATTGAATGTGTCCTCGACCACGGATTCAGAAGACTCCGAAAGTTTCTTCGAACTCTTTCTCGCCGGACTGCGTCCATCCTCATCTTCAAATAACTCGTTGCTGTCATTCAACAAAATAGTCGGCGGTACCGTTAAATTTTTTTTATCACTACCAGGTAACTGTATCGGCGACACAGTCGGCTTTAACTTTTTGAACCCAACTCTGTGATCGCAAGGTGTGCTGCTCAAAAAAGTCTGCATTAAATCCGCTTGCAAACCTAATTTTGAATTATTATTCAACCGCGATAATCTTACCCGGCATTCCTTCGTTTTCATATCACTGTCAACATCACCATCGCCTTCTACATCATTAGCATCATCACCCCGACAATCGTCACTATGCACAGAATTAAATTCATCAACATTGTTATTATTAAATCTATTTTCCTTCAACTCCAGTCGCGTCAACTTAACACAACAATCTTTCAACTCATTCACACCCGTAACTTTCTTACAGACAATTTGATTTTTGTCTTCTAGAGATCCAGCTCTGTCTCTGGAAACTCTATTATAAATTTTATTGACCGCACGTCTCGTTTTCCGTACCGGGGATGACTTGGCACTGGCATCGCTGTCACTGCTGTCTTTACCAATATTTTTAATTTGCCGTTTCCTCACACGTGTCTTCGCTTGCGAACTTTTAGCAGTTTTATCTTCTTTCTTATTATCAACTAAATTACTAGCCTTATATTTACGCTTATCGTTTATATTTATCTGTACTTCTGGATTATCAATCGGAATAAACTCAAATGACTCTTCGTTTGAATCTGTCGTGGTATCAACAAACTGTGGATTTAGATCATGCGGTGAAGTTGCGGGTAATCTGTTGATAAGTAAATAAATTATTTATCTTCTCACTGATTCCCCTTGACGATGCAGTAAAAGTAAAAAATTTAAATCAATCTACTTACTTGGTACTTTCACTCGAATATTCAAGTGGACTTTGATCACTCGATTGATTACCAGCCGGTTTGTGCAAATTATCATCGGAATCAATGCTAGAGTTTTGTGCTTCATGATCATTGATACCAATGGATTCTATTGACTCAGAATCCACCAGACTCTGAATCGTTGGTTGTGATTTATTTACATCTGACGTTTTTTTATCTGTCCCATGTTTGGTAGCTTCTGTTTCCGCTGCCGTTTCATTACGAAAATCATCTGAATTAGATCTAGAGACTTCACCATCAATGGGAATTAATTCCAGCGGTTCTTCACTTGAATCCGTAGTGCTGTCAACGAGCTGAAGATTCGGATCAACTGTTGCTGGTAATCTGTCAATTTAAAATCAATTAGACGTCAGTATAAATATTAAATAATTGGTGATTTGAATAAACCATTACTTACTTAGCACTTTTGACAACTCTGTCAAAGGTTGATTCAAATGGATTCCGATCATTTGAATCATTAGCTGATTTATTTAAATATTCATCAAAATCAATACTCGAATCTGGAGTAATAGGTACAAATGTGCGTTTCGTATATAATTTCATCAACTCTGGACCAAATGATGATGTTACTGGCTGGGTTTTCTTCCCGTAGGTTTTTACAGGTTTTTGAAACATTATTATATTTTTTTGACTTACTGCCGACAATTAAAAATAAATAAACCTGGAAAATTTTAAGTAGAACAAATATATATATTTATATATATGACCGGTTAACTATAATTGATAAATTCATTTTATATTTTACTTACTTTCTCTTGACATTTAAATAAATCTAATATTATTCCAGTATCTAGTTTATTATTTTGTATTTTATTGATTATTGTTAAACTTTTTACAATCGGTGTCAACTATTATTAGTTACAAATACTTATATATTTTATTATAAATATCGCATGTAGTGTTGTTTAATTATTTATTTGATTGGCTGTCAAAAAAGAGAGGTTACAATTCTTCGCCCAGCCGATACTGACATCTACAACTTTTGGCGGTAATTTTTGTTTAATTCAAATGTGAAATTTTATTTATTAAATTTTTTGACAGTTGAACAATTAAATTAATTATCTATTTGTTTAATTTTTAAATTTATTTGCTGATAAAAAAATATATGATTTATAAATTTAAAAAAAAGTGTTTTCTTTTTTTTTTTTAAATTAATAATTCAGTTATGAAAAACAATAAAAATCATGATTAATTAATGTTATTTAAATTACATTTAGTAATTTTCTTATTACGTAAATATAAATATATGTGAATTTAATCTCAACATGTATACATATAAATTTTTAAAATATTTATGATAATAAAATGCAAGAATACGACATTTAATATTCAGTATTACTTTAACTCTCATAAAAATAACATAAAAAAATTTTCACATATTTAATGATACAAAAAATTACCAGCAGTAAAAATTTAAAATAATAAAAATAGTGCATAATTTATTTACATCTGTTGAAATAAAATCTAAAAAGTGAAATGCAGCAACAAATCCACGAATAAAAAAAGTAAATAAGTCGGTTGTTACTTCAGCAATTACACTAACTTATTTATCAACGTCTGAAATAACAACAAAGACAATTTGTCATCTTGTCAGTCTCGCTTAAAGATTTTTCTCACGTTTATTCTCCATCGCATCTTTTTTTTATGCTTCGTTTAATCTTACCCGTACTTTTTGTTTATTTTACTCTTGCGTTATCCTATTTTACTTTTATTTTTTAAATTCTAAACTGTAAATAAACTGTAAATTGCCTAAGTAACTTACATCGCAATTTGTTTTATTGCGTAAATTGATATATTGCTTCGCATGCCACAAGTGTCTTGTCAATGCCGGATTTTTTAAGCTTTTAATTATCTCGTTAAGTGTGTGGTCGAGTATAAATTTTGTTTCTTTTAATTACAGGCATCGGTATAATTAATTGTTTATTGCTGATATATTAGTTTGCAATTTGTTTTATATAAATTCATATATTCTCTTAACGAGGCTTTTATCTATATCAATATTTTAATGATATTCTCGTCATCCTTTAATGTATATCCCTATTTTGGCATACTGCCACATGTGTGTTTGTTAATTTATTCACCATGACAAGCTTTGCATTGAACGATTTTAATGAGGTATTTTAATAATACATATATTTTATTATTAATAAATATTTATGATATTAATTTTAATCTGCGCTATTAATTATAGAATTATTTAATAACAATTAAAATATATTGAATTCAAAAATTCATTAAAAATAATAATAATGATAGACATTAAAATAAAATGATAGTTATTTGTTAGATAATTGAAGTTATTACAGAAGTTTTTATCAAAGATAAGCTTGGCGTGAATCGTTACTGGAATAAGTGCAACGCTAATCGTGTCATAATAATAAAGGTTATTGTTGCGATAATAAAAGGTGGGAAATCTGTTGCCGTAACGGTATACATTGAGCGAAAATGAAAACAATCAGTGAAATGTTTTGAACTTGTAAAGTTTGAAAGTTTGAAAGTTCAACAATGCACATTAATACATACCGGATTTTACTGTTACAACTCCATTGATAATTTATACATTTATATCTTTGCGATAACTATTTTATTAATATTCAAGTTTACTATTATAGTATTATCGGGTTTTAATTTAATGAGCTCTATCTCTAGGACTACGTATCAGTTTCTGTAATAATTCATTATCGTTAAGATTGCAAGTTTATTTATCTGAGATAAAATATTTTTGCAATGATAATACTTAATTTTGAATAACTCTGACAGTAAATATAATTAATATTCTGATGTTGATTTTGAATTTTTTTAAATTTTCGATTTTTGCCCGCTTTTTTTTTTTTTTAAATTTGTCGTAGAATTCAACCAGACTTTTAATCTCAAGGAAAATATTGCGCAAGTAAGAGATATATAAAGTAGGTATATAGATTATATGTATACATATATATTTCTTTTCTAATAATATGAATAAGACGAAAAGCGTGGATGCGCAAGCGTGACTGTAAGACTTCACATAGACGAGCAACTATCGAAAGTGCGATAAAATAATAAATTTTTTTGTTCGTGGCTTATCGTGGTACATAAATATATAAGATATATATTCGCGATATATTGTATGTAGATCGTATTATATTCTAGTATCATATATATTAAGTGTGTAAGAATAAATGCATTGTACATCAGTAATTTTAAATATCGAACTGCGCGCGCGTTCGATCTCGATCGATTTTTTCCGTTATCATGACTGACACCAATGGCACGCTGGTAAGAACACTATCTCTGTACTTCTGTTAGTCAATAGCTTCGGATCAATAAGTTTTTATGACGGAGGCTGCTGTAGGTTTTTTGCAAATGCGGCGGCTTTGTATAAAACAATAGGTTATGTCAAACGCGTGGATATTTTTCTCTAATGTCTGCGCAAACTCGCGAGGGCGGCGAATCAAAATTTATATTTCATTTTCATAGAATATTTAAACTTTTCAATTATTTTCCTAGCGGTTCTGCAAATATTTTGTCTTGTTTCAGCTCGAAAAACCGGACGTTAAAGTTTGTTCGGACAAAAGTGCCAAGTGGTCACAATGGAAACAATGGCTTGCAGTTATTTCAGGTATATAGTTTTTAAATATATTTTTAAAAATTAAGTAAATCGATTTTTATTTGAAAATTAAAAAAAAAAAAATTAGAAATTCTGTTTTTTGTAATTAATGTCGTGAATAAATTAAATGAGACTTAGAACTAATTTGAATATTTTTATAGAAATTCAAAGACTGACTTTTTAAATTTTACCGCGGCTTGTTTAAAATTAAAAAAAAATTTTAAAACTCAAATTTTTTATTTATTTTTTTTTTATTAAATAACAAACTAAATATTTATGTTACACTATTTACAATTTTTTAAAAAAAATTAAATAACATTTTTTAAAAAAATTAATTAACATTAAAAAAAAAAACAATAGATAATTTAAGACAAGCTTACAGACGCCAAGCTCATGGCGATAATTTCGGGGTTATACAATCCCTGAGACTGACATTTATTGAAAATCGTCTTCATGTCACTTATCAGCTCATTATTTTTTTCCAAGTATTCGAAAGCCTTAAATAAATAAACAGTAAACTCGTCTGCCATTTGGGTAGCTTCAGTTTTTCTCGCAGCTTCAATAATGTCTTGGGCGAATTGTATGAACAAAAGTTTCCTCGCGTCATCAGCGACCGTGAATTCTTCATACCACACACGTGCAACTATTTTGTAGTATCTTTTGCGATTAATAAAGTGCCACTTCAGCATTTTGAAGTCCCCGCTCACTATGTGAGAGTTGAATTTCTCTCGGGCGACAGATTCATCAAAGACCGGCATTTTAAATAAAAGCTGTAAATTCAAAAAATATAAATTAGATATAAAGTTAATTGTATATTCATAAATATAATAATGAAATAGTTTATATATTTATAAATATGAATTGTTAAATTTTTAATTTTAAAAACAAATGATTACTTACCAATTTTATTACTTGAAGTATTTAATTATTTATTTAATAAATTATAAATATATGTATTTATAAACTGGATCAATTTATTTATTTATAAACTGGATAAATTTTCACGTTTTATAATAAATAAAATAAAATTTCAGGTTATTTGTTTCTACTAGAGCGCTGAAAGTAGTGACGACGTGACTTACTTCATATCTCTATGAGTACTGACTAAATTTTGGCAGTACACCCATGCACACGAAACTAATTACTTTGTACTTACACCCCCACTCCTGAGAAAATTTTCCGCTAAGGTCTGGGAAAGAAGACAGCAGACTAGACCCTCACGACCCTTAAACCGTAATTAAAATTATTACCTACGAGAGTACTTAACAAATTCTATCTCCATTTTGGAATCAATTTTTTAAAATCCCAAGTTCCTTTAATTGTCTAAAGATGAAAAAAAAATATAAAATCTATCTCATACCTAATGTTTATGTAGATACGAAAATATAAATGGCCTCGGATCTAAAAGGTCGTAATCCTATTCCCAGAAAATTTTAATGGCGCCTAAAGTTTTAAAAGTACAGTAGAAATATATTTAAAGAATGAAAATACTTATAAATATATTAAGTATATTTTATATATTATTTTATGTATGCCTTGAAAATACCAAAGATTTTTTTTTTTATGAAAGTAGAAAAAATAAAGTAAGTATGAAAATTTCTGGGTTCAGTCTCTTGGACTAGAAAATTAAAAATTTAAATGCCCGCTATTTCTTTACAAGATAATTAATAAAAATAATGAAATTTGAACTCTGTTATAGCAACATTATCAATGGTAGCTGTTGGTACTGTTTACGGATGGTCAACGACAATGTTACTGCGCCTGGAAAAGGGAGAAAATGTTCCGATGAAAATCACCGGTAGCGAGAGTTCATGGGTCGTGTCATTAACAGTAATTGCGTCAATGTGCGGTTCATTTCTGGGTGCCTTCCTAGCCGATTATTTTGGACGGAAAGTTTGCTTGCTGTGCTCAAGTATGTTTTTCATCAGCGGGTGGTTCGCCATAATATTCGCCGTCAGTGCCAATACCCTGTACGTAGCGCGTATTATCCAAGGGATAAGTGTTGGTATCTCTTATACAGCGAATCCCATGTACGTGTCTGAAGTTGCCGACACCAACATACGAGGTGCGCTGGGTACACTAATAGCCGTTAATGTCTTCACCGGTTCACTGCTTACATGCTGCGTCGGGCCCTACGTGTCATACAAGACACTAGGAATCGTTTTGCTGGGAATACCGGTACTATTTGTCGCGACGTTCGTTTGGTTTCCAGAGAGCCCCTATTATTTGGCGATGAAAAATCGCCACACTGCTGCTGCCAAAGCCATTGCATTTTTCAAAAACGTTGATTTAGAGACAGCGCACCGCGAGTTGCAGATAATTGTTAACAATATTAATGAGGAGAAAGCGCAGTCGGAAAATTGGAAAATAAAAATACGTCATTTGTTGTCATCAAATAATCGCAAAGCGTTTTTTATTGTGCTCATGCTGATTGTTGTCCAGCAACTCAGCGGTAATTTTACGACAATGCAATTTTTGACTCAATTATTCGAGACAGCGAACGTGGGAATAGATGTTAATATTGCGACGATAATTGTTTTTGCCGTAGGTCTAGTTTCTGGTACACTTGCCACCATGACTGTTGAACGGGCTGGCAGACGTAAATTACTAATGTGGTCAAGCTTTTCATGCGCCGCTGCATTAGCAATTCTTGCAACTTATTTATTTTTCAAGTACTTAAAATATAATATTGAAAGCATTAAATTATTGCCATTGTTTGTGATTGTTTTGTTTCAAATTGTATACCAAATTGGTCTCGGCACCCTTCCAAATGCTATTATCGGCGAACTCTTCCCCACGAATGCCAAAGGGGTCGCTGCTGCGGGAATCACTATTTCGGACGGAATTTTGGGATTTTTGGTCTCGATATTTTACAAACAAATTGAAGACGCCTGGGGCACTCACACGCTTTACTTCTCCTTCGCCATGTCCTGTTTTATCGGATTTATTTTCGTGGTCTTCTGTATACCGGAAACTAAAAATAAATCTTTCTTGGAGATACAACAAGAATTATCGAGACGTGGATTTAGATATAACAGGAGTTTTAAAGAGCAAAAAGAAACTGAGGATGTATTATCATCCGGTAATTTATCTATTGCGCCAACGACATTTTCGACTAATTAATTCCCGCACCGACTAATTATCAGGCTAGTTTAATTGATTTAATTGAATAAAACCAAATAATGCTTAATTTAAAAATGGCTTGGAGCAAAAAAAGTTACGGGAACTTTTTAATTGATTGTCAATTATAAAAGATTTATTGTTCAATTATTAAATAAAGCCAATTGCGCCAATTGCTCTAGGTGTATCGTTAAGTATACTTACAACCAATGCAATTTTATTTAAAATAAATCGAGTTCAAATTTCAAATCTTTCAATACTTATTAATTTATGTATGAATTTTTTTATTTTTTTCCGGTTATGTACTTTTTTTTACGGGTAATTTAAAGTTAATTGTGTTAAATATCAATTGTATTTATTAATTAGTCAAATGAATGTTTGAAATTTAAATTACTAGCAATAATTATTACCGCATTTAAAATAACTTGCGCTCTTGTGAGCAATTTTTTAACAAAGATAAATATTTTTACATGGAAATTAACAAATATTAAATAGTTTTAAATAATTAGTGTAACTTTTAAGTATGTGAGGTATTTTTAAGTAGACTCCAACAAAATAAATTATAAAAAATGGCGAGTACGTTAAATAAAAATGTATATTATCTGTTAATAGGATGAAATAGTCTGTTATTAAATAACTCTGGTAGTTAATAAAATTTCTGGTCTGAAAAGCAAAATCTGCTGTACGCTCTCGACATAATCTTTTATAGAATATATATTAATATATATTGTGGAATTAAATAACTTTTGTACATGATGTAGAATACGTTTGAAAAAAAAAATTAAATTACTTATACTTATTAAAATGTTTCATTTATTTATTAAATATATAGTTTGTGAATAAATTGAGAGGATTTAAATGAATTTGGCTTCGGGGTTTATTTTTAATATGTATATTTATTATATATTTTATGGGAACGAACGCAAGCAAATATTAACGTTACATGTTTAATTCAATTTAATAAATCGATTGTTTCATTGAGTAAAACTACAAATGAACAGCTCGGAGTAAAAATAAAATGAAAAATGTATATATAGATATATATGCCTCAGCAAAGGTGAATTTGGTCTGATATCGACTTTCGATTGTGAACGGCGAAACTTTTGTTGGCTGTGAGTGCGATGGACGGGTAAGAAGAGCTGGAAGCGCCGGCAGCGAGTGAGAATAAAAAAAAAAGTTTAAAAAAAATTGATCGAAAGGTAAAAGAGATAAAAATGGATAATATAAAAAGGAACAAAACGGAGTATAAAAAAATATACTGGGGTAGCTGAGGATGGGAAGATGAGTAAAAAAATAAATACGGGAAATAGACAAACAGAAAATGAGTGCAAGACGAATAAGAAAAAATTTAAGCGGATGTAGAACCGAGTGTTCGTTAAGGTAATGAAAAAACGGGGAAGGAAAATTTGTTAGTTTTTTTTTTTTTAAATCAGGTTCATTTGTTACTGAAGGATGTGTAGCGCAGGTAGAGCGAAAAGGTAAATGGTAGAGGGGTGGATCAAAGCAACAGTAAACGATAAGGTACATTCGAGCAGAAGCTGAACCGAGTAAGAGAACAAAGACGTCCAGACGATCGACTAAACCTCTGGCATGTCAACGTCAAATGCCGCCTGCTGGCCTGTTGTTTTCTATAAGGACTCGGAACAAAAAAGAACATGCCAATAAACAAAAGCACTATTGTTTTCTTCAATCGAGTGTCCACACTTATCTTCACTTTATACTTGCTCTATGTGTGCTCGACTCATTTCCTGACTTATATTTCTGACAACTTATATTGATAACTTCCTAGCTGGTCTGAAGTGGACAACAACTAAAACTTTTATTTTAAATCTATTTTATAGAAAAGTTGTGAAAATTCAATAAAAATAGACTTTCAAGTTTATTTCAGCATGCGCAGAATTAGTTAATTAATATCAATACTCGAGAGTTAAATATTTATATCTTGCCCACAGAATTAAACGCAGCCGAGGCGATAAAATAATTTCTGATTTAATCAGACTGAAATGGAATAAATTCAGCGGCGTAAATGACACCCCAGATGGAGATGACTTTGTTACCGCGTAGCTTGAGATGTATTTAAATGTATACATGTACCAGCATTGAGAAGACCCACAAGAGACATTTCAAGTAAGTACGTTGTGTCTTATCTAAACGCATACACAAACACATCTATCAGCAGGAACCCCGAGAATGCTGGAGATACTCCGATCCGCAGCAGATTCGCCGGGGAGAGCTGCAATTCGTGTCAACCATGTCCTGGATGCACTAGACTGCTGAAATTTTGGAGATGCCATTGTCTAACTGCGTCTATATATATATATATACATATATACATACATACACATACATCCCAGTTTAGTCGTCACTCTAAATACCCGTTCGTTGTGCTCTATATTCTGGTGTCCCAGTCGCCCGGAATATTGCTCATCCACCAGTTAAATTCCTCGGTAAATAATATTCAGTTTATTAACACTTGAGACATTAACATGTCCCGAGTTTCGTTTGCATTTTATTGCTGTTGTTATTATTGATGCTGACGCTGAATTTTGAGTATAAAATACAGATAAATTTGAGACAGTGATTGACATAAAATGTAAATAGATATTTATCATAGTGATTCCTTCAATCAAAAGACTTGTATTGGCGGCTGGTTGGTTATTGAGATAACGCGATGAATAATGCACGCAAATTTATATATATATATGGATGTGCGGATATCGTATATCGTATATGTAGTACTCAATCGTGTGTCCCGTGTGCTGTATGTGTGTGTCTAACAAGCCCTGTCGACGTCATCAACGCACCGCCATCATTTATCACCTAAGAGATTTACCACTAGGCTTCCAAAACAGCCCCGTCTATCTGGAACCTATTCATCATTATAAGCTCCTTTTTTCAATTGGCTATCTTGATGTCTAAATTTGAAGCCGGACCATGTCGGCTATCTGCAGAAATTTAAATAAACACGGAAAAATTTCAGGCCCCATTTAAATTTCCGTAAGATGGCCACTATTGCCCGGTTTTACTACGGCGCCATATAATTCCAAACAGGAATAATTTCTCCGTGTAATTATTCACCAATTAGTCTGTCTGATTATCAAATTCGAATCAAGAGCCAGTCTAAAGCACGACAAAGGAGTCCAAGTAGAGTTTTCCGTTTCTTTACTTTTCCTCAGATAATTGAATACTTGCCTCATAAAAAATCTCATTAAAGCGGTCGGTTTTTTAAAATATCACAAGGGCATTGGGTCTCGCGTATGATGCATTAATTTAGTGCAGCCTCGGATGTAGTAATGAGGGCAGGCTCTGCTCGAGGGCAAAGATTAAAAGAGGACAACCTTTCTGCCGAACTTGAGCTTTAAATCTAAACATCAAAAAGCTCTAAAGTTATGCATTAAACTTAAAATAGATTCTAATGTACTCCAGGCGGTTTCTGAACACACTTTTTATATTAAAGGAGATCTTTGTAAGCTGTGAGGGGTTTTGTTGTTGAATTCGCGGCTCTGTGGTTATTAATGTCAATAACGTTTTAATTTAAATATCAAGAGCTTTGTGCTTCGATATGTTTATTATGAATAAATATTTTGGGTGTGTAGAGTGCGGTGCATAGATGGAATCTATTGTCAATTTCACTTGTGCGTTAGATGAGCTATCGCAATATGCACTATTTATATATATATATATATATCATGCTCTATATACTGTCGGGATGTGTATGATCTAGCTGGCGTGTACGATATGGTCATTCAACTTGCATTGAAGTAGTCATATAATTCGTTGACATGCATAAGTTATGCGCACTTTAGTCTTGCACTGGAGCACACATCAATCATACGCGATCATGTGTTACGTGCATTGCATTCATTCGTTCGCTGGCTCATGTTCTCACGTTTAATATTAATTAACTATTATAGACGAGAAAATTATTTTTTTTTTCATGTGTAACGTCACATACTCTTTTGTATAAAAAAGTTTTTTTATACAAAAAAATAATGGGCGGTAAAAGTAAAAAAAAATTGCGATCGATTGTTCATTCAATCAGAGTCTGATTCAAAGGGACATTTGAAATGAGCTGACCATCGACTTGATAACTTACTCGTGTATTTCAAGTAACCGTTGGATATCTGTTTGAATTTATTCCTCACATATAGTCGAGGTTATATGTAAATGTCTATGAACTGAAATAAAATAACGTTTTTTTTTAATTCCCGCTAAGAAAATTGAGAATTTTCAAAAATTCGGCAAGTTATTGGTTTCAATCCGATTTTGGGGATTTGTAATTTCTATAATTTTTTTCCTAATAGCGAGTCCCGAGGATTGTTTATGTGTTGACGGTGGAAGCTTCAGACGAAGGCTTTTGAAATAGCACTAACACATAGAAGTAAAGGACATCTTTTGTCGATCAATATCTACTTCCGAACTATTTTTTAGCCCGCTAGAGCAATTAGATTTTCTGGGTCAATTTTTGTGGCCGGAAACGCGATTTTGGGCTGTTTTTGACACTTGGAGACCCTTTGCATGGCTTTCTTGTGGAATCTTAGTTTATTTTGGGCCTGAATTCGATTCAGGGGATCAAAATCTATTTTCAAACCAATTTTTAACTTGATAGAGCAATAATTAGATTTTCTAGGTCGATTTTGGTGGCCGGGAACGCGATTTTTTGCCGTTTTTGACACTCGGAGACCTTCCGATAAAAATTTAAATTTTATTTAGCGATAAAAAAATGTTTAACGTACAGATTTATACTGAATAAATAAATCGAAGGAGGTAATAATAGAGAAAATAAATAATAGAGAATGTAAAAAATTTAAGTCGCAAGATTTACGAAGTTATGAGAAGAATTCATCGGTTGACAGTATGGTTCAGTGTTAGATGGCACTTGTACATTTATATACATATAATATTTAAGAGTGTAGAAAGGATCTGAAAGATAACTTTCATTCTCTCTTATAGTGTTTTGACGGTGAATTATCGGATGGTGGTCCGGCAGTGGTTCTTATATTCTGAATAATCTTTCGAAATACTTTATTCCCTTGTGATAAAAGAAGTTATGGCTTTTCTCTCGATTCCGTCGGGACATTCGAACTTTTTTATAAAAGAAAAATGTATAATAGACTCGCTGAGATTTTTTTTAAAGTTTATTGTAAGGATAGCTTATTATTATATTTTTCATCCTTATTTTTGTTATTAAAATTAGTAAAATAATCTGAATTGTATAGAAAGTAGAAAAAAAGTTATCATTATTGTTATTTTTTTTTAAGCTGCGGGGCTTAATTTTTACGACGAAAGAAAAATAAGCGGAAACAAAGTTGCTTTGTTTCAGACTTGAGAATTACTTTGTTAATGTTCAATTTAACTGTCCGACCGATGAAACTTTTTTTATGCAACAAATACGAAACGTGAAAAAAAATATTTATTTAAATTGAATTAAATAAAAAAAAAGTTTCTAAGAAAATATAAAGTCAGGGTGGTAATGAATATCAAGAGATGTGTAAGTTAAAAATCTTTAGGTAAATAATAAAAATGACTGCAATTTTCAACTTTCTCGAGTTCAAGTTAATTTTAATTTTTTTTTTTTTTTTTTTTTTTTTTTTTTTAATTTAACATTTCAAAGTAGTACTGAAAAATATAGAGCTTGAGGATTCAAATTTACTACTTTTTTTTTTTTTTTTCATTGTTTGATTGGGTATATAAATGATATTGAAAATGTAAATGACGTCTTTGATACTTGAAAAATGTTGGAATGCGATGATATGTGGAAAATGTAGATGCATTTACTTCTGATGAATATAAACCATAAAAATGTAAATATGAAATATTCATATCGGTACTTTTCG
Source organism: Microplitis demolitor (assembly GCF_026212275.2). Taxonomy (NCBI): domain Eukaryota; kingdom Metazoa; phylum Arthropoda; class Insecta; order Hymenoptera; family Braconidae; genus Microplitis; species Microplitis demolitor. The sequence continues at coordinate 23,694,234 of NC_068545.1, read as the reverse complement.
ATATGTAGTCGAGCATATAACTTACTACCTATATATATAGACAAACAAATTTTTTTGTAACAAGGATAAGATAACCTATGATAACAATTTTCTGCCTTAATGTAGGGATGACGAAACATTCGTCGTGATTACGATGTTTTTGTAATTCTAGCAAATTGATTTTTGTATAGCGATGGTAAAAACGGTGATTTGTTAAAATAACAGAGTAAAACTCCTTGAGCAGTTGTCGCCCTATAACTTCATAATTTGATACTTTTTTCTAAGATTATGTGGCCGGAAATTTTTTAATTTCAGAACTACAGATTCTTAAAATTCAATTTGAATTTTCGGAAGAAGGAAAACGATTGGTATTACTTTTATTTTTGAAATCTAATTTTCGCGGGCAAATATTATTAAGATTGATTAACAGATTTAGCTGTCGTGTCTCTAGACGACGAAATTAAGAAGAGGAATGCTTTATTTGTGGAAATCTATCAAGAAATGCTCAGCCGAGTCACTTCAAAGTCTCGGAAAGGTTTTGCTGCTGGTTTGATGGTAAGATTATTTAATTTAATCAATGGGTTTCGACTTTGATGGTATATTTCAATTAAAAATTGTTTTCAGAAGAGCTTCAAGATCTCGTAGATAAAATTCTGGTAATGTGTGTTAAGTTCTTTGATGAAGTTCAGCCAAACTTTTAAAAAGTAAAAATTTGGTTCATTTTATCGATGTAGTTTTATGAAAAAAATTTTTCAAGCAATCACGCCAATGATTTGATAACAAGCTGATCTTTTTTAAGATCTTTTTAAGGCAAGTTAAACCTCAGAACTTTCCAAACATTCTTCCGCGTTCGTGAAAAAAATTTATAAATTGGATCGACTATTTTTTTCTAATACTTTAACTTTTAGTTGAGAAAATAAAAATTTTTGTTAATTAAATTCATAAATAATTGAATAAAAATGAAAGTTGAGTATTTTTAAATTGAAGTAAAGGCTTTGTTGTCTCTACAAAGCGCGTTAATTAATTCGTCGACAAAAATAATTTTTCTAAAATTAAATTCTATCTTTTACTCTAAAGAAATATTATTATATTATTTTTTTATCCTGCTGAACGAATTTTTATCTCAGTTACATTGCAGATCTGACGCTTTGTTTTACAAATCTTTTTTTGTGGAAACACTTCTTTTTTTTTTTTTAATGTATTCAAATATTTTTTTATCTCGTTATACGAATACCTAGTTGATATATCTATATATTTTATAATCCCAGCACAAATAGAGACGACGAGGTAAAATAAATGTGTAGACTATTACAGAGTAGTAATAATCCCAATGAAAGAGTCAGCGAAAACTTATGACGATAACCCGTTAGGGATTTGCCCACGATGAGGACGATGATGATGATGATGATATTTATGCCAGTGGTAGAGCATCAGCAAGAACTAATTTAGTTTCTTCATGGCTTTATCTCTGTACTGACACTCCTGTGTCGTTGAGATGTCAGTAACGTTTCTCATTATAACGATCTTTGAGACCTCCAGAGGTTTTTACTAACTCCCTATCTCTATCTCTATCTATTTTCTGATTCTTCTCTCTCTATCTTATTACGGTTATTATGCAAACTTTTCCGGCGACGTAATACAAGAAGAGTGAAATGACGAAAATTGAGATGATCAAGTTATAGCTTTTAAGGAATATTTAATGTGACTTATGGAAGAAAATTTACTGTAACTTCTATAAAAAAAAGACCAGGAAATATCCGATACATTTTATAAAAATCGTGAATAGAAGGTTTGAATTTTTTTTAGTAATAAATTGAAATAAACGCCATTATAGAACCGAATGAAAATTGTTTATTTTTTTTTTACAGAAATTCGGCTTGATGCATCTTACAATCATCCAGTTCCTATTGGACATTTACCAAATGTTCTCATAGTTATAGAATAGTCAGGCTGACAAGTTCCTTGTCTTAATACATTAGTACAACAAAGAGGTGCGTGACCAGCCTCATCACAGCATTTGTAGCCTGCTGCTGGGTGGCACTGTAAAATAAAAACAAATACATATTTGAAACTTTGAGCAAATCCAGGAACTTTGACTATCTATGAGCTTTAATACAAAAGACAAAATTGAAATTTGATTTTCTCTGTAAGTTCTTAAAACCAAAAATTATGTTTTTATACACCAAAGTCTAGATATATTATTTTTTCTGGTTTAGAATGCTATGGTCTCGTGGTAACGTTGGATTATGTTGGCCACTAATGTGGATTCAAATAACGGACAGAAATTACGATAAAAAATTACCATTTTCGTTCTTTAAGGGAAATTGTGAATATTTTGGTTTCAATTTGAATTAGTGGTCAATGTGTCTGGCTTTACAATAAGACTATATCATTTAAAAGGGTTATAGTAAAAATAATTAAAATTTATTTTTCAACAGAAACAAGTTTTTGAATTATTTACTTACCCACTGGCGGATTCTTGCACAATCTGCATTTATTGGATCAAAAGTTAGTATTCCGAAAATAAGAACCAACAAAAATAGCCTCGACATTTTTAAAAAATTGGTTATTAGCAAAATTTTCCATAGAAGTGAGTCATCAAAGTTTCTTACAATAAATATATACTTATTGCCGCCATGACAGCCTTGACTTTTATGTTCTCATTGTTATTATCATATATAAGTATTTAGCACGAGTTTATCGACGCGCTGAAATTTTTACAAAAACAGTTCAGCATTCAGACTCTTATTTTTTCATAGGAATTTTCCAAAAAGATATTAAATACTCTATACATAAGAATAAAACTAAAGAATGATAAATATTAAAAATCTTACAAGGTTGTGGCAATAAAATTTATCATACTGTCACCGTTAAATTTATCACTTGATGACTCACAACTTGAAAAATAAAATAAACAATCAAATAAGGCTTCAAATTGTCCAAATAAATAATTAATTTTAGCATGGTCATAAAAATAAGCTAAAGTAACTCTCCGTAATTACGGTTATTACTAACAAAAATAATAGCTCTCAAGTAATTGCAGCTTTTATCATTTATACAGAGTAATAAACTAATGCGACCCACCAAAACCAACTTGTGTGTACAGTTTTATGTTGTGTTCAAAAGGTATATATATATATATATATATATATATACAAAGGTATATATATATATATATATATATATATATATATATATATATATATATATATATATATATATATATATATATATATATATGTATGTATATAAAATCCGTCGAATTCATTGTTGGGTACTTCGCTCGAGAAGTACGAGATCGTAATGGTCATATACATTATTTTCCGCCATTAACTACTGAATCGCCAACAATAAGAAACATATTCGACTTCCTATATCTATATGAATTTTCAGTTACGTTCTACTTCATATGTACGTTCAGTTATTTTACACTCCGTCATACACACCACGCTATTAAATCCACAACCGTCTGGTTGTTTATTGGTCTATGATATACAAACTGTTTATTGCCGCGTCCAACGATCCATAAAATTCGCGTTCCAAAATTTCGATATTTTTTGTATGTATTTGATACAAAACATTTTCAGGGAAAATAGATTGTATGCATAATTTCTAATCCTATATACGTTAAGACTTACAAAACTAGTGTAATTTTATGGCGAGAACATCATTTACATTAGTAATGTAAAGTATGTTTTTGCCATTGCGTTTTCCACCATTTCTACCTGAAATTGTCCATTGCATGTAGAGACCATTTTCCTATACATTTTTGGAATTTTTTTCCAAAATTATGGGATTGATTTCAATCAACATAGTATGACTTCTATATATTATAGAACCCGGTCTATAATTTATTGATAACGTTGTTTTTGTTAATAATTTTCGCATGATACTGAAAAAAGTAGTCCTAGAATTTTCCTGAAAATTTTATGAACAAATCTCGGATTATTTGTAAACATGGAAAAAACTTCTGAGTAGTCCATATGCATTTTTAAAATTTGTTTCTATTAATAATAAATTTGTTTAACATGAAAAAAAAAATTTCAGATATCTGTTGCTTTTCTGTCGTTATTTTTCCATCATGCACAAGTTGAATAAATGAAAAATATTTAAATAGTGAATAAATGTAAATTAAATTTCTTAACATTGTCCGAGTGGCTTTTACATGCAATTGTGTCATTATTATTATTATTTTGAAAAAGTGAAATAATTGTGGCGATGTTAAAATCGTTATAAAACGTTAAGAAAAAAAAATAAATAGAATCACGCGAGAAAATCGTATTAATTTCAGCCAACAGCTAACGACGCAGTATATTTTTCATTGTACAAAAACATGTATGAGCGTGCAAATCACCGAGCCGGTGCGAAAAATCATGCCATGCTTTTTTCTTACTCCTTTTTTTTTATTTATCCATCTATACTATACTTTTTTTTTTTTTATTTCCTATATTTCATTTTATTTCTACACCCAACTTTTATTTCGGCTGTACAATTTATAACCCCAATGTTGATACATCAATAATAGTACCCGTCATTGTATATTTTTATTTTATATCACAATATTTTTACATTCATTCGATATATACTTATATAAATATCACAAAAACGTAACGATGACGAAATTTTGTTAAAGCTTACGGAAATTGACAATAAATTAATATATACTTATGCAACAGACGAACCTATTAATTTGTGATATAACGGACCAACGACGAATATACCACTGGAAAAAATAAAAGGATCAATAAAAAATTCAAAATTTTTGGGTGAGTTACAACAGGCCGTAACTTCAAAAGAAATGTTCGTATAAAAAAAAAAAAAAAAAATTGTAACTCCAAGTGTCTACTTTTTGGATTAGACCTTTAAAGATTTTTTGCGTCACCGGTTTTTGAGTAATATAAGAAAAACCAGCAACAAAAAAAAATTTTCAAATTTTCTTTCATTTTCATGTGCTAGTGTAATTTTTGATGCATTGGCTAAAGCTTCCGGAGAAAATACAGACTCAATACAGACTCGATACAGACTTGGTGTTCCATGTTGGAAAAAATATTCATTTTCTTTAATTTTTATGTGCTAGCGTAATTTTTGATGCCTTGGCTGAAGCTTCCAGAGAAAATACAGACTCAATACAGACTCGATACAGACTTGGGTCTTGATATTGAGAAAAATAGTAATTTTTTTCATTTTTACGTGCTAGCGTTCTTCTAGAAGCCTTGTCAATATCTTCCATAGATAATACAGACTCAATACAGACTCGGGACAGGGCTCGATGTTGGAAAGCATAATTATGTAGTTTGCAACTTTTCGGTAATTAAGGTGGAAGGTAAAGGGTGAAAAGGGCGGGAAGGGCGAGGGTGGCAAGTTGCGTCGACATTTGCCTTTGCTTCGTGTTCCCAAGGGACCCAGCCATTACCGAAGTTATTCATCTGTGTGTTCTCATCGTCATATATATTGCATATAGTAAATCGTTACGTATATATATACACGTATATATATTAGTTACGTCGCCATGAGGCACAAACCAACTTCCATCGTCAGAAACACCACATTCAACGATCATGTTTGTTCTCGTCTTAGAAATTTACAGTTTCGATATTGCGACATCAGTTTAGTGCGATTAATTTAATACGAAACTTTGTCAACTCACCGACACTGACAGAGTAATTTTACTGAAAAAAAATTTTGACCACTTGATTATCAAATTTATATTTATCGTTACTTTATTTTTTATGCTGGTAAAAAATATGACCCGTGAGAACGTAATTTTTTTTTTGCGGGAAAAATGAGTAGAAAATATAAATGGAGGAATTTGTTTTACGAAGTATGCTTTGTATCAAGAGTCTATGTGATACGATATTTGAAATGTGAGAAAGCCTTTCAGGAGGTATAAGCTTGGGAAAAAAAGCAAGCTTTTATTGAAGTGCTATTGTGGTCAAGTGGAGTATCACGTTTCACTCGACATTTGTCATGTGAATCTTTTCGACAATATAGACGGCGATGGTATACATATTATACCTATATACAGAAATATATATACATATATATTGGAATAAAAATGGATGTAAGCTCAGCGGAGCCGCAATCTCGAGAAATAGGGAATAACGAATAGATGAAATAAATAAAAATAAAAAAATCTATATAATAAAAAAGATAAAGGTAAGAAAATTTAGTCCGAGACAAAAGCGTATTTTCCATTCTGGACAACGGACTCACGTATATTTTCATTGGGTTCGCTATTGGTATTGGTCGTTGAGATATATATCGTTCAGAAAGGGTCAAGTAGAAAACGCTGAGGTGATTGGGTAAGACATGAAGAAGATGAAATAAGAATTGGCTAGAGGTATACTCTTGTACTTGAGATAGAGCACGACCTCTACCACCATTATACCTGTAACTTATAGATCGATACGATATCGTTTTTTTAAGCTGATGATTGTCATTCTACCTGGACTTTTTTATGGCTTGTAAGTCATGAGTTTCATGCTTTTATTTATACAAGCCACTTTTTTTTTTTTTTTTTCAATTTTCAAAATTATCCATGAAGGGAAAATTACGGCAATTATGCAAACATTTGTTGTTACCAGAGTTAAAATTATTTTTCAATCAAAATTAATAATTCTCAACAAAAAAAAATTTTAAATTTGCTGTAGAGTAGAAAATTTTTGACATGCAAAAACAGGTAGAGCACTTGTGCATGATTATCAAAAAATAATTGAACTAACATTTTTAAAAATTAATTTAGTCAAGTGACGTAAAGTGTGAAGGGTGATAATTAAACAGCCTGCAATCGATGTTCCGATTGTCAATAAATTATTTGATAGAGGCCGTTTAATAATCACCCTTAATGAAATATTGATTTGGAACCCTCGAAAACGACTTTTGAAGTTTTAAACCGGCAGTTGAAAATAAAATTAAAATTTTTTGTCATTATCCTGTTTGAATGAAAAGTCAACTTTCGGTCGTTGTAGAAAACTTGGTTCCCTCGGGATTTTATTGAATTCCCATTTACACTGTTACACTAGATCGAATGTAATGGAAAAAAGTGTATTTGCAAATTGCGGTGATGTTTGTTTAACTTAAATTTTTTTTACCATGTAATCATTTAATTCAGAAAATTTCAATTAAATATTCGATTTCCATGCGATAGCGTTGAGATAAAAGCTCTTGTGGTCCAACCGGTTCGTCAATACACAGCTTTAGTGAATTAACTGCAAATAATTAAAGTCAACACAATAAATGTATCACTTGAAATTCGCCTGAAAAAAATTCAAATGCATTAACAATATTATCTAATTAGTATATATATTTGAAACAACGGTAATAAAATTAATTTATACATGTAGGAGGACATTACTCAGATAAAGGGAGGTATAAAAATAAATAAAATGAAATAGACGTATGTGATAACGTTAATGTTTGGATTTAAAAAAAAACTGTCTATCGAGGACGCTAGTCGGATTATGTTAATGTCCAAATATACATACGAAATAAGTGTAAGCCCAGTGTATAAGTATATTTAGGAGGGTAAATCTGGGCTACTTTGGGGGTTACATTCATTACTAATATATAAAACGGAGCAACCGCTTCTACGAATACCAAGTGCCTTATATTCCATGGTTCATAAAATCGTTGTGTGATAGGACATTATTTATAGAGGATATGCACAAGAAAAATAATAAAACCCACAGTAATAATAAAGGGAAAAATCTAAAAGTATGGGATAAAATCCCCTTACACATTTTAATAATAGCTTATTATTTAGCCGGACCAGAAAAGATCAAAAGAGATTTTAATAAAGCTTTCTTTATTCAGAGATAAAAATTAGGAGTGTGTTTAATAAATGCAGTTAAAAATTTAAATGCTTGGGTAAATAACGTAACGTAGTGCGAGACGAACTGTCGACGCTTATCTCGGACGGATGCGCTCAGTGTCCGCAGAGTAAATCGAATTAGAAACAGTATGAGGGCAGGGCATCAGTCTAGTTGATGCTCGACCAGAGACTTCAGACTCTGGAATACTATAGACCATCAGCCCGCCCATACACTATATAGTCTAGTGTTTGAACTTGGGCTAGAACATTGGATATGTCCGTACAAGTTGCTCAAGTGTGTGCGAATAGTTAACCAACTGCTTTGGACTTGTACATCAGATTCCACTTTGTATTAGCTCGTGTCTAAGACTGTAAGGTTCTTTAACTTAGATCACATAATTACTAGATAAACTATTTGTTTCAATTATTGGTTTTGAAAGTTTTTTTTGGAAAACTTATGTTAAGCTATGACGAACTCTGTGAGCATGCTTACGTATATCACCATTCGATTTATGTGCCGATTATAAACTGATATGTTTTTGATTAATATTTTAGATGAAGCATAATGAGAAATTTTCCTGAAATTTTCATGCATTGCTCATATACTTCTTCGAAATCAAAAAAATCATGGAATTGGTCAGCATAATGGAAAATTTTTATGCATCGTTTATATACTTGGTCAAACTTCAAAAACCATGGAGTGGGTTAGCATAATGAAAAATTTTCATGCATTGCTGATATACTTCTTCGAAATCAAAAAATCATGGAATTGGTCAGCATAGTGGAAAATTTTTATGCATCGTTCATATACTTGGTCAAACTTCAAAAACCATGGAGTGGGTTAGCATAATGAAAAATTTTCATGCATTGCTGATATACTTCTTCGAAATCAAAAAATTATGGAATTGGTCAGCATAGTAAAAAATTTTTATGCATCGTTTATATACTTGGTCAAACTTCAAAAACCATGGAGTGGGTTAGCATAATGAAAAATTTTCATGCATTGCTGATATACTTCTTCGAAATAAAAAAATCATGGAATTGGTCAGCATAGTGGAAAATTTTTATGCATCGTTTATATACTTGGTCGAACTCCAAAAACCATGGAGTGGGTTAGCACAATGAAAAATTTTCATGCAATGTTTATACATTTTTTTGAACTCCAAAAACCATGGAATAGGTATACATTTTTGTTAATTAAAAAATTTTTATTACAATTATTTTTCAAAATATTTATCAAAAATTCATATCAAAGAGATAATCGTCATATTAGTTGAATGTTGATATGTAAGTCCCCAAAAAATTAATCATCGACTTCTTTTTACTCGGCTTGAAATATCACCCTAATTCATAAATTCAGCAGTGTTATATCTAAAAAGCCACAATCGCAGCACTGATATGAATAATAATATTAAGTATTTGAATGAATATTAAAGGAGGTAGAGATAAACAAGAAGAATGTGAGGGAGGTCATGAGTATCATGTTGTATGAATAATGCTGTATAAAATGATAAGTTGGTAAAACTCGTATTGGTCATCCTCCGCAGACTATTTTGGGTTTCAGGTTGATACTAATTATTTAAACAATTTAAGCTGGTACTCAAGCCATAGTAGCGAGCAGTAATGCAGGTTGAGAGAGGTGAAGTGCCACGAAATTGTCGTTGAATTACAATTAATGAGAGCTCGAGGGACTGGACCGGTTGCTAGCCTCTATATAGCTTTACCTTTCACTCCATCACTTTGAGTAATCAATGCTTAATTAACTTAATTTACTTAATATATGTATTATTGCGAGCACAGCTCTTATTTGCAATTAAACTATTTGATTGCTTTTTACTGTGATTAATTTATAGGGTTCTTTATTATTATTTGTTTCATAACAATGTTAGAGTTTATAGCCGAGTACAATTAGCTTGATTGGTTGCCGTGTAAGTTTACAATAGTAAGTAAATTATTTAATAAAATAAAAAGTTTTGTTGTTTCAAATGAAATCAGTTGTAGAGATCTAGATTGCTCGGTCTGTATGCTCTCGCGATTGAATTTATGTTACTAATTTCACAGGCTTTTCCTGCACGAGCCCATCAATCGCGAAATTTGACCAGTTAAATTACAGTACCATTCAACAAATTTATTTGACGTTCGATGAAAAAGTTTCTTTGGCAAACTTATCTAATTGAAAAAATTTTTTATCAATTCTGGTGGTGGTATCTAACAAAAAAAAAAAATTTCCAAGTGTTTTTTCATTGAAAAATTGTATTTATTATGGGTGGTAGATGCTATTCTGAATAAATTGAGTATAAATATAAATTAATGACTGTTGGTAAGCAATTTATCCAAGTTAATCTGAAAACAAATTAGCCTCGACATATATATGTATACATTTTACAGAATGAAATTGTCTTATAGTTATAATTGATGTTTAGACAGGGGTAGGTGTTTCTATTGCTTCGCTTGACTATGTTGCGCACTTGGTCTCATCCTGGCAAAATATATCTGTATATACACGGGATGATTTATACGCCAGGACTACAACTACAGCTTGGTATATAATAATAAACGACTAGAGTGGAGTAGACTAGTACAGTATGCTCTGGAGTTATAGTACCAGAGTGTACACCGTGTCTAAGGACGAGGATAAGGCAGCCGAGTCTTCTCAGAGTGAATGGAAGTGAGCGAGAAGATTGTTAGCTATCACTTTGACGGTACATCCCTCGTTTTCGCCAACACCTCAGGCGGTCTCTGCAGGATCTTAATCTTGTAGAAGACACTCTAAGAACATTCTCCTTGATGGCCTTTCTCCTTTTCCTTTTCAATCTTTATTCTCACCCTGTATTTTCATTTTAATCCACTCGACTCTATCGCCGCTACATTTTCAATCATACGCGCTGTTATCTTACAATAATCGCGATATAACAGCCCGTTATTTCCATCAGCGTCCCAGGTCATTTTTTTTTTTAACCTTTGAACTGTCGTCGGGATTATTGCAAGTAATAAAACAAACAAATTTAAATTTATTACAGGAATGGATAACAAAAGGAAAAAGTTAAACGTGATATATAACGTTGGTTTGTTTGGGTTTGAGTACAGAACAAACTATGGAGTCTGCTGCGAGGAAAATAGTTAATCTGGTATCGCACCTGATGACAAACACGTGTCGAGACGTAAAATTATACTGTAACAAACCGACTGCACGAGCGGAAAAGCAACACTTTGCGTGTATAAATGTGTTTTTGTAATTAATTGCCCTTGTCTATAGTAAACTCTCCCGATTCCCGACTCTAAACTCAGCCTTCTCACTCCCATTCAATGTCACAAGAGTTTGTATTATTTTAAACAACAATTGGTTTATTTAAACCGGTTGGCTCCCTGGATATAAACATATAACACAATTTACTGACACCCACTCTCATTTTGTTAAGCATAATACCCGTTGGTTCTTTAATTTTATTGAAAAGTCAATATTTGCGCTGGCATTTTAAAATACTATACAAATTGAAATAATTTATACGTACATACATACATACAAGACTGAAATTGCTATGGAAAATGATTTTATATACAATGTTTGTGTTAAAATTTAAGCTCATGTGTACACATACTACTAATTTTTGTTATCAATAAAATTTTATTGTGTCAATGTTCAATTATATTTGTCTCATTTGTATTTATTTGTTTATTTTAATTACAAATTATAAATAAATTGGATTATTTTGTTTTGTTAATATTTATTTTAAAAATAAAATCGAATCGCTGCTTCATAAATAAATTTTGGAAAATATTTATAAGGCGCTTAATTAAATTAATGTTTTTTTTTTAATTAAACAAATTAATTTTTGGATTAAAATTCAACTATTAATTATTTTAATTATGATTATTTATTAGATAATTAAATATTGATTAAAATTAAACAAGGGTTGATTTGTTAAGAATTTTTTTATTTTTCTCTAATGAGTTTTTAATGGAAGCAGTGAGTACTTGGAGTAAAATCTTAAAACACTCATTATTGAGTGGTGCACTATAGAACACATAAGCTCTATTTTTTCATTTTTAATTCCATGAGATGTTTATTTATTCAGTACAGGATAGATTATAATTATTTATTTATGATTAATTAATCTGTAGATTAAAACGAATGAATTGTAAATTTATAAGAGAAAGCAGTGCCGGAAAAATTTTTCTACTTTCGCATTCGCAGGTAAAATTTAATTATTAGATGACTATAAATAGTTAAGTATGCATTTGATAAAAAAAAAAATTAATCCATAGAATTTCTCATTAAGTTCATTAATTATTTTTCAGTAAACAAAAAATGCGACGAACTCTAGTCGGTGTAATTTCAAAATTGCAATCATGACATGAAAAATTTGCTTGAAATTCAAAAATGGGACTTGCTATCACATGACGTCAGACACGATGACTGAATCAGAGTGAGTAAATTTAAAGAGAGAAATTTAGTCTGGCAGTGGCTGGAACAGACAATTTATTTTTGATAAATTAATTAGTGAATTAAAAATAATTATATAATGAATGTTTGATATTCGTTAGGAGTTAAGCAAAATAGTAAATTTATTTTATTTTAAAAAAAAATAAAAAAGTGAGTTCCCTCAAAAGCAAACATGATAAAATATTTCGAAGCTTCATACTTGAATAAAGAGCTTTTGTAGCAGTACACGAGTGTAGGCAAGGCCTCAGGTGACGTTTTATACTAAAACATACACCAGTATTTCAATATATATCTGAAATATTCTTCTTTCAATATTTGAAATCCATTTGAAACTCACACAACTCCCAGTGTATTATATATTTTACTACACGTAAGAACATATATATCATGAAATCATGACCTTTTATTCAAATGCATATTTTTATTAAAATTTTGCACGCGTATTAAATTTAACTATAGAATTTCTTTGGTGAAAATCTAGTGTCAGAGTTGCGATTATTAAAAAGTTTAAGCTAAGCATGTGTATTACGATCGTTATGAATTTTAAATTGTGAATCTCACCTTCATCCAGACTCGGGATTCCAACACGGCAACTTTTCCACACATTCGACTTTTTGTTACCGGTATATTCTTACTGCTTCGCACCACCTACAGTCCTGGGGTTGTCCCATTTGAAAGTCAAATATCTGTAAAATCCAGTTATAGCCCCGCCAACTGTCCAGGCTTTTAACCTCCATTTTCTATTATCTTTTTCTCTTCAATAATATTATTCACATACGCGCTTTTATCTCGCGAAAAATTTCATCGAAAAGTAATACGTACTCCCATTGTTATATCCCCATATTTATATTCATATACATATACATATACATATACATATAAATATATAAATACAAAAACATGCATCTGCATGTACACATCTAGCCAGATATTCATTATTCCCGTTTCCGCGATTTATTTCGACTTGATGGGGTTCGTTAATTATTTAATTAAACGCGGATATTAATTTACACGGAAAAGTCAATTAACAAAGCCCGGTTTCATAATATTTTGGTTAACATGCATGCATTTTTTTCCTCATGGAATTGATAAATAAATTTCTGAAGCCACTTGATGTAATCCTGCGCAAATCCGATATTCCATTAATAAAACATTAAATTAGCCGGTAAGTACTGCGTTATTACAAAAATACCCTTAGGGTAATTATTATTTGATTTACAAAATATCCTTCAACATACAAAGTAACAACTTGTTTTAATGACACAAGTTGTCACGAAATTAGTATTTTCTTCAGTGTTTCACTTTGTTTGTAACTCCGAAGCGCTTAAATATGTACGTACTTTGAAACTTAAAGTTTAATTCCAAGTTTCTTGTGTCCTGACAAACGTCTATTTTCCTCTTGCATTTTATCCTGAAAATGGAACAAAAATTTACAGAAATAAAACCATTTATTAGCATACAATATATTTAAACTTTTTTTTCACATCTTGTTAAAAACTGACATCACTTGTCTCTCCTCCAAGGTTTTAATTTAAACTTTGTTCTAAATCCCGCCAACAGTTAAAAAAATTTATAGTTGACTGATTTATTCCCATTAATTGTTTGCGAAAACGAAAAGTGTGTCATATGTAACGGAAGTTACCGCGGTTTTTAAAACTTAAAATTCATGGATCGATGTATGGATGTATGAATATACAATATCCGTCGCTAAAAATTTTTTACAAAAATAAAGTTACGTATAAATAACTTCCGTATATTTTTATATATTTTCAGTGGTTTTAAAATAAATATACACTTCCTGAAATATTTATTTAATACCTATCATTTTTACACCTGTGAGAAAATTTTTAAATCCATTAAATAAATATCAAATTTCTAAAATTTAATTTTCATCAGAAATTAAAAGTTCAGCTGTCGTAATCAATAAATAATCAAATTAAATTTGTAATTAATAAGTAATTTATCATTTTATTAAATAGATGGATATTTTGATTAATATTAGGAGCCAAATTGGTGGAATGAACAATCTGTTAACGTCAATGTATTGTCCAGATGCACACGAACATATATGTATATGTATATGTATATATATATGTATATATGTATGCAAGCTGATGTGTTGTGTAAATCGTATTGGAAATACCATCGTCGCGGTTTCATCGATTATCGACTCAACGATGGGAAAGCTCAATCTCTCAACGGATTCTCTTTCTGTTTCTCTCTCTCGGTGCTTTGACTCCTGGTGGCATGTGCTTTGAGGCTGCTGGAGCTTGTTGTATGCAAATGTCCGGCCGAATGAGTAAACATCCGCTAATTCAAAAGCTGACTTTTTAGTTTTCATGACGAAGTCTATGTACATATATTTGTAAAGAATAATAATTCTGTACGGGTCACTCAGTCACTCAGAATGAAGAATTTTAATCAGGCTTTTTTTTTTTTTTTTTTTTTCTAATGGATTAGTTCAATACTGAACTCAATCATAAGCTCTGATGCCCGTGATGTAGCATTGGAAGTACGGTTATGACCATAATCTTCTTAAAAAGTTTATTGTGTTGGTCAGTGTACTGGGGCGGGTTAATGAGAATTGTGAGGTGAAAAGTATGAGGAAAAATAAGTATAAATGATAAAGTTTTTGAGTTATATGAAGTATAGTTTAAAATTTTGTCTCGGAGGATTATTGAGAAACTATTTTGATTTAACAGTAGACCAACAGAACTGTTAGTTTTGAATTGAATTCCAAGTGAGATAAGATCGTCGAGGGTCCATTGCTTCGATCTCGGCACGTAATTCAATAAAAACTATTTGTCTGAGACCAGAACTTGGTGCAAATTTGATTTATCGTTCAGATCACTTGGGAATGACATAGAAAATTTACGATGGATTTCATGACTGAAAGATAAATTAACCTGTACAAAAATTACTTTTATTCTTATACTTTATGCAATAGATATATATTTTATGGGAATTTAATTTTTAGTAAATGCGGGACCAAAAAAACGCGGCAAATTATTTTTAAAAAATTTATGGAGAAAAGTAAATCCCAAAAATAAAAAATTGCTTGAAATAATTTTAATTTCAATACAGATACTTGTGATTAGCTTTTAGTTTAAATTATTCTCAATTTATGATACATTAAAATACATTAAAATATATACCCGAAACATTTTAATGTATTTTAATTTATGTTAATTATGAATCCATAAATTTTCCAGTATTTTATTAATGAAAATCAATAACACTGGTCGCTATATTTATATATATTTATTTTACTTATATAACAAATGTATAATTTTAAAATGGTAATTCAATGTCTGAAAATGACATCAGGAAAATGGTTTATTAATATATCAAGCGGTGGGTTATAATGACAACCTGTGTGTGTTGCTGACATTATCTACCTTGACTTTGGCGTCTGTGTCACTTGACTGCTCGCAGAACCCACCTAATCTTGGATTACCAACTTTAAGCATGACAGCTCAATATTTTACATGAGTTAAACTTGTGTCCTTACATTTAATTATACAGCGATAACTCTGTACATTTTAATTCTTAATTCTCCACATTAATTCATCACTTTTATAATTTCATTAAATATTTTACTATATACCACTCTATTAAATTCTACTCGAGACTATTTATTGCCTCGTAAAAAAACAAAAGTTATTAAAAGTAAAAAAAGCTCATTGTTTCTGATATAAAGTTTCCGGTATAAAAAATAAAATTACCAGCAAGTTACTGTCATAAATTTTTAATTTATTTTTACTCTACTCGAGTCACTAAAAAAAAAAAAAAAACGATTGTCTGACAGGCTTTCATCGGTTTAATAAATAAGTTAATTAAATAAAAATCTTCAGCGGATTCGATAAAACAAAACCATCCAAGTAGATAATAAAAATTTTTTTGTTGCCTGACAAAAAAGTGGTTTCAACAATTACAACCAGATTCAATTAAACTTGTGTAAAAAAAGATTATTAAAAATCTTCATTCTCTTAAATCGGTTTTTTTGATTTTTTGCTCCTCCTTTCCTTATTCACTGGTTTTATTATTATTATTATTATTATTTATTTTTTTTTTTTTTCAATTTACAAGTGACTATAGCCCGCGGATGTAGCTCCTTCTGTGAAACAGTAACTAAAGTTCGTCCGAACAGTTACGCTAAATATCCAAGCGAAGCGACAAAGTTCGAGCCGATAATGGAGCCTCGACTGCCGTTGAACCGGAACAAAAGCTTATGCGATCTCTACTACATTCGCTTGTTTAATGGAGGGCTGGGAGCTCCCAACCTACAGATAACCGGCTCGGATGAAAGAAACCCTTACATTAAATTCCGTTTGTTTTACTCAACTTAGAATTGCTCGGAGTTTTTCTACCAATGTTGACCTTAAATAAAACTACGGTACAAAGTGATTCAGAAAACACCATTTTCAATTTGCTTATTATTATCGCAACTTTATTCTTATTATCTTGTATATTTTAAACATAGATAAGTGCGAAACGTGATAACATTCATACAGAGTCAGCCGATGCGCACATGGAAACAGTCATAGGTAAATAGAACACGAAACCGAAAATGAGTTGGTATTGGTAATTTAGGCGAAAGTCAAACCATTGTCAATGCTGCCAGATCTAACTCGTGGGACCACAGCGTCATTGTATCTGATGCTTATGTCCACCACTCGCATGTTTCCGGTGAGGAATTGCTGCAAGTTTTGAACCCCATTACGTGGTCGTCGGTCAAATGGATATCCCATGGAACGATTGTCCGGATACTTTCTGTCACGTAGTCCACAGTAACTTGCTGCGTTTTTACAACCACGTGGCTCGTCCTGTTGCACCTGAATCGATATTTAAATGCTGGTTATCGGAGATAACTTTGGTGAAAGCAAGTTAAGGATAATTACCACATCGTCCTTGTAATCTGAAATCATGACGAACAATTCCATTGGGAAGCCTTCCTTACGACCACGAGGACAGAGCATGTGCTGAGGCCACCCACACCCACAGAAGTTGAATTGTTCAAGAGCTTCACCGACTGGTCTATTTAAATCTAGATTTCGGAAGGTACTTTCATAGGGTATTGTTACTGATGATTCTGTTGATCTGCGTTCGATTGTGTTCTGACCCGGGTTAACTGTTTGAAAACAAATAGACAAAAACATCAATCAACTGCTGAAATGTGTTCACTTTGTTTTACTGAAGCGTTGTGAGCTTTTGAAATGAAAAAAAAAAAAAAATAAACTGAAATACGTACGCTGGACTGTGAATTTGTCCATTTCAATCATCAGATCTTTTTGGATGCTAAATGTAAAGGGTAAGCGGCGCTCGTCGAATTTAGGCGCGATGAAAATTCTGCATGTTCCTGTTTGGGGTGAGTTAGTGCTATTGGTGACTTGGATCCGGTAGAGGAATGACGCGTGATTCAAGTGAGTAAAGCGTGCCAGAACGGCTCCGCGGGGCGTGAAATCAAGACCGCGAGACAGATCCAAGTCGCTTTGATTCCAGTACGTAATTAGGGTATTCGGGCTCTGATTCGGAGTGAGTACTTGCAAATTAGATATAGTAACTCCGTTGAAGTTCAGCTAAAAATCAACAGATTTTGTTTCAGATAAATAAAAGTTACTGAATAGAAGCAAACAAATTTACTGTGTACCTGATCTACTCCGTAAGCTGGTAAAGTATTTTTGTGTTCTAGGAAAATGTCATTGATGAAAGCGTGCCATTTGTAGAAAACGGGATCCCTCATTGCCGTTGCAGAGTCACCCATTATTCCAAAGGATTCCTTGGATGAAAAAAAAAACGTACAGTATTTTTCATTACTTAAATGTTTTTGTAAACCAGGAATTTGTAACTTACGAGATAGCGATGATCTGGATCATGACAATAAGAAATGACGACATGCCCGAGATTATGAAAATCGCCGTAAAGATTAGGATTGGGTGTTAAAATACTGGCCTCGATAATGTTACCGAGAACATCTATTCCACCTTTTTCGGTTAGTTCAATCCTCTGGCCCCGTGAAGTCATTACAGATCCAGTGTGGATAGCGTCGTACACCCGATCCCTCCATCTCTCGAGATCCGAGATGTCCACTTGAAGAGAGTCGACGGGTCTATTGATGTCCTTGAGTCTGGTGTCAGCTGGACGGGATGGCCACGTACGGCTGGCAACTAATGAATCCAATTTGGGAAAGTACCCTTCGGGAATTGGCTCGCGCAAATTGTTAAGTCGCTGGACGCGATTCAGGTTGTTGCAAAGACGCTCGCAGTTGTATCTAAGGTAAAAAAGTTTCTGCTTAAAGCTCGATCAATCTTACGACTAAAAGCTATCTTTTGGAAAATGCATATTCGTCATCTTGCTGTGACAGACCTGGCCATTATCTGCTCGTGCATGTAATAAAATAATTCCCCGCGTCTGTCTTTGTTGACAATTCGTGCATCTGCTTCAAAAGGATAAACTAGATGCCAGTGCCAGTGATGAAGATTAATGCCGACATCCTCGCGCCAATAAGCAACACGATGCTCTTCATCTAGATCAGATGCCGTGTAATCACGAGGAACTTCAATGGGCACCTATTTACAGAGATATTTTATTCAAATTTTTATAAAATATAGCCATGTTGTATTTCATCACCTACCCGAGAACCAGCTGGCACAATATTGGCCTCTTCTTTAGCACGTGAGAAGATTCCGCTGTCGACATATTTGTCCGGGAATACTTCAGCGAATGACGGAACCGACAGATGTTTTGTGTCAGGGCGATGCAAAATAGCGACTGAGAGCGCGTAAATAAACATGTTTGGATTCAAACGATCGCGGCAGAAAACAGCAACAGAAAGAAAGTCTTCGACAGTTCGCATACCCATGAAAATGTCAATAAGCCGACCGGCTATTTTACGATGCGCCGGAATGAAAAGTGAAAAAGGCGTTCGCCGATCCAGCTGCATCGGAATCGTTAAATCCGGCAAGCTGATTTGCTTAACTGGAATTTTAGATTCGGTCTCTTCACCAAATCGATTAAGCACTTGCACAGCAACTGCTTGGTATCTCTCCGGCTGTAAAACCGTTTTTACATGAAACACCAATAATTTATAATAAAGTATTTTATTGGAAAATGAATAAAAAAAATGCTTACCAAATATTCAGCAGGAATGTCGAAGGCAACTTTTTCATCGCCTTTGGGAACATAAACCGGCTCAGATGGTCGATCATACAGATAAAGTAGTCCGCGATCTGAATCCGTCATCTTGTTTGTAGATAGTACTACTCGGTTGAATAGATTTACTTGGGATCTTCAAATCTTCTCTTATCGTGACCAAGTGCTTGAAACTTGAACTCACTTTTCTTTTTTTACTTTTTATTTTATTCACTCCTGCAGACGATAGCTGGCTTAGAATATCGTTAACCGAGATTGTTAGACAAGTTTTAAGGATTCTTCTACCAGAAAAATAAAAAATACTTTATTTTATAATGATGTAGATAAAAAAAAACACAATACGGTACGATGAGCTTATGACAACGGAGCTAAATTATCTGATAGCCGTGTTAACGACGATGCTTCATTTTATACCAGGATACCCTGGATGTAGTGGTTTCCCTATGAGTGTCGACGGAGACAAACAGTCACCGCAAATTCCGCTCCTAAATCTAACACTTTTTGTTCTCTATAATTATTTTCGCATTTAATTACACTTTTTTTTTTGCATTAAATATTTACTTATTGTTCATTATTTTCTCTTCTCTATTTTTATTCGACAACAAATAGAAGAAAAAAAGCATAAATGTTTATCGTGAAAAATAAAAATCTTTTGATAAAAACTAACATATCGAGTCGATAAAAATCTCTTTGAATTACAACAAAGCTTTGATAAATAGTAAATGCACTATATAAAGTAAATAGTTACAAGTATGAATTGAAACCCATGCGAGTTATTGTGCCGGGTCTTTTTATTTTTTTTTTTAGATCTATATACACAATAGTGAATCACGAGATCACTGAGCACGGACGGTCGTAGCAGGAATTATTGCCACTTATCGCGAAATCCCAGCGATTGACCCTTTTTTTTTCAGCGTCAGCGAATCAAGCTGCTCAAACGGCTATCGAACGCAGAGATGTGATTAAAAAATACGAGTACCCTTAAATTTTATTACTCATTTATAAAAAGTATATTGTTCATGTAATGACTGCATCATTTGACCAAACCGACACTAAACGTCGACCAACTGCAGTTTGTTTTTTTCGGCAGCCAAAAATTTTTTGCATTCACTTTGAATATCATTAAAAAAAAAAAAAAAACTAATATTTGAGTACGTGAAGACTTAGTATTTCCTTAAGGACTTTTTTTTCACCCTTTCTCCCTTAATTAAAAAAAATTTTAACAAAAGATTACATGTAAATTTATTTTCTTGTGCCTCGAATTAAAAAAAAAATCTCCATTGTAGTGAAGTAAACAGAGAGCTAATTTTTTTTGTCTTTCACTTCAGCGGTTTTATCAAAGCTTATATTTTCACTAGAATATGATCTTGCGCAGTTATAAAATACCAAAGTTTAAAAAGGATTATATTTAAAATTATTTTAAAATGGAAATTTAATTAATAAAAAAAAAATTTTTTTAAGTTTAACAAATTGCGGCTGTAAAGTATTTCATTTTATGAAGAGGAATTTTTTTACTTGGAGTAATTATCAAAAAAAGTACATAATTTTTGTTGTACAGACGTGTGTTATGCAATGACTAAAACGTCGTAAGTTGTAGAATGCACGAGAAAATGTAAAATGTTGAGTGCATGGCATGTATATGCATGCATGCCCTATGCTATATATGTCAGGTAAATTTATATGTATATATATACCCACGGAGATGAGCGTTCTCGGTATTCCGCTGGTACTTCCGGCCGTCAGATAAAAACAAAAGCGCCTGCGTTACTACACGGGGTCCATTCTGGCATTTGTCTGGCCATAGAATAATGTCTATTATATAAAATATATACAAGTATTCTTTGTACTGGATTTAATTTAAACTTTTTTCAATAAAATACATTTTTTTTTTATGTTATTTGATTTCAGTACTGAAAACTCCAAACACTCAAAATTTTATTTGCTTTTGTACATTGGCTAAATAAAAGAAAAAAAACCAGCCAATTGTATCGTCCGTCAATGCAAAATAAAATATAATGGTAGCCATGGCTATTTTTGAAATTACCATTGTTATTTTATCTACATTGTTCAAAATATTTAACAAATTTATGAAAAATATTTTTCAGTTAATTTTTTAACTATCGAGGGCATTGCCCTGATAACGAGTGATAATTTATTTTAAAATACTGACTTACCGCAAACCTCAATAAAATTTTTGATAAGATTTATTCAAAAACGTTATCAAAAAAAATATAAAAAAAAAAAAAAAACAATAATAATAATAATAAAAGACTGGGAAAAAAATAGAGCAGAGGGTTTTACATTACGAATGTTTATTTATGCAATAGATGGTACAGACAATTTGAGCCCGTGGTACATTTAGACCGGGTTATTTTATATTTTGAATTTTGAATTTGATATGTCATTGCCCTTTCCGCTGCCTCGTCCACATTTCCATGTAACATATCTCTTTACTTTTTTTGTTTTTATTATCAAACATTTATAATCTGCATGACTGTTCCGCTCTATACAATTATACATAAGTTTTATTTATTGATATTCTGCTAACAATAAGAAAAATATTGGGGATTAATTAATCCATTAATTTTGTTAAGATAATCACATTTTTATTAAATATCCCAAATATTGAATGAATTATTTTAATCATTATTATTAATATTATTATTATTAAGTGAATACTATCGTTACAGTATCGACTAATTTATTTACAGACTAGTTCCCAATCCATTTAAAAAATTCAAATTTTTTTAAAATTCCAAATGGACGGTTTTATTTTGTTTTAAGATTCTAAACATACACAAAAGACGTTGTATTTTTGCAGTCGTTGACGTCGCACTGCTGAATATTATTCGCGCTGCTGATCCATTTTCCGTGACACCGCGCTGATATTGATGTTATTATTTTCCACCTGCCGATTCCTGTAGGTCCCAGTGGATCCTGATTATTTTGACAGTTTCCAGTCTCTGGTTCGCTATGACACATGACACATATTTGCGCACCTATAGAACATAAGAATGAACATATATTTATTACTGTGACGGTAAAATAAATAAAGTATTCTGCATAATCATAAAGTATGACATATATTTGCTAGACTGTTATTTGAATTAATAATTTTTTTTTTAAATTTATACTCTGGTTTTTGAACGCTTTGAGTACAAGAAAAATGCAGCTCTGCGACGTCAAGTGTATTTGGGGAACAGGTAATTAAATAATTATGCTGTGGGTAATAAATGACTATAGGGAATAAAGTTTCGTCGACGAACATTAGAAATTTATGGGGCAGCATTAAAAACTAAACAATAAAAAGTAAAATGAAAAGGTAATTTTATTTGCAATTACTTTGGCTACCGGCAAGAGCGTAGAAATAAAGTTAATGAGCGCGAAAAAAAAAAAAAATTAGACATCGTTACTGTACGACGTAATTATCGAATGAGCGAGTAGCACACGCGAGTAGTAGACGCGAGAGAAATGTACACGAGGAGGTGATGTATATAAGTTGAGGTCGTAAAGTTTTCTCGGTGTTGCTTCAAGCAGCCTGCAATTAGACGAGGGTTTACGCGGATCACAGGTGTAGGTGCACCTATCGCAAACACGGCTAATGAAATTATGGTTTCGCTGCGATGCAATAAAACCCGATAAATTTTCACCGACAAATGGAAAAAGGGTCTAAAAAAATAATGTTAAATATTTTATCAACTGTATAAATAAGTTAGTAAATCAATAAAATATTAAATGAATAGAGTGAATAAAAATAATAATAATAATAATAATAATAATAGTAAATAAAATACAGCAAAGGTTTTATTGGAAATTTTTGCTGCCCACAAATGGAAATCGTAGAAGTGTGTATTTTATTAATAGTTTCTAGTACACTCACGAGAATGTATATTGAATTGCAAATTCTTTAAAATATTCAATATTTACAATGTGAGGAATAAAAATATTTGATATTTAAATGATAAATATAAATAGAAAAAATAATAATTTATTTTCTTTGGGGCTTTAGTTGTTTTTATTTTGTCGTGTAATATTTAACAAGATGGAAGATGTTTTTTTAATTGAAAAAAAGTTGTGAATAAATAAAAATATTTGAGTCGATGATGGTATCTTGACAGGCTTGTCAACTAATCTGGTTTGAGAACAATAAATACAAGTATAATATATACAAATATATGATATTTAAAAAACAGGTGCGCACAGAGTAATAAAACATAATTGAAGCATAAGTTATAGATAAGGTTTGTGTGGCTTGCATTTCTGTCACGCACAATTATGTCGAGCGTGGACACGCAAAACCCAGTTGTTGATAAGCAGCCATCGTAAAGCTGTCTTTTACTTTATCACCCTTGCTGCGTGGGTTGCGTTTGAAAAAAATTAACAAGTAAAATTAAATAAATAAATAAAGAATGAGAATGGGAAAGAGTGAGGGGAAAAAACAGCAACGCAAACAGAATGTAAATAAAGAGCAAGAGAAAACAAGTATAATAGGTTGTAAGAGGAGGGATGTGTGATGAAAGTCAGCAATGTTTTGCTTGAATTAAAATCCTCTCGTAAAACCTCACAGAATAGTGTGAGGACACGAGAAAGCTGGGATGTAAATGACTTTGTTAGCATCCCCGGCCACCTTAGAGAAAACATAAAAAACCCGGACGAAAATAACGTCCCGGGGATTAGCCAGGTTGTAATCAAATTCATTTTAACAACAGCCTCTACCCACCATATTTTTATAATTTTAAATAGTCGATGTAGTTGCAAACTATTTAAATTTCGCGGGAAAAAAAATTTTAGTAATTTTAAATTATAAGTTGAGTTTAGATTTTCTATAAGAATTGAATTTATATATACAAAAGTATGTCACAAAAAAGGTTAATTAACAATTAGCACGTGGAATAATACCCAAAAATAAAGATGCTTGGGTTACATTGTGTACTAGGTAAGAAAGAGTGAAAAATACAAGACAAACATACGAAGAAAGAGCGAAATGCATGATATGAGGGGACTTTAGGACGCCCCGGAAGGAGCCTCGTTGACCTGAAGACTCGACAAGTCGACGAGATTGGTCGAGAAGCCTTGCACGACAAACAACCTCTCCTGCGCATCCCTAACCCCTTATGCACTCTCATATTCCAAGAGTATTTTTTTTACTCATGATCAAACTCAACTTTTTACTTTCTACTCTTCTTCTTTTATTCAAGCTCTAAAACCCGAACGTTTTATTTAAAACCATCTATAGATATTTATGGAACCCACCGAGTGTTACGCCTGGAAAGTCCTTGCTGCATGCTCTGGACGCCCAAATTACGGTAAAAGCCGAGCACGTTCTGTAAAAATAGAAAAATTTTACATTAAATTCTACTTCAACACTTTTCATCAATGGAACGGGTACACATTTAATTGTTAGAGTAGAAAAATAGGTTTTTTTAATGCATTTTAAATTAGATTAATGTACGCAGTCAATTTTTTTATGCGATAACGAGGCATAGAAAATTTTATCGAATTATAACTTTGTTTCAAATTTGAAATTTAATTATAAATATATTGTTTAAGTTTATAGACAATGGTAATGTTTGTGTTTCATTGCTTTTGTTGAGAAACAATATCCTTTTGTCTGCGATATAGATCAGTAGTTGTACGTGACATGCGAAGTATTTTATATTTTTCAAATCTTCTATAGAAAGTCAATAATTTAACGGAAGGTTCGGCTTTGTCGTTCGAGTCTTGAACAGAAAGTACACGACACGTCGATTCGTGTATTATGGATAGTGCTCAGGTCGTAAATGTATTGTAAGCGTGTTATGTGCATGATCGACAGACTGATGTGTGTACGGTTAAATTAGAAATTGTTATTACATTTACACGGCGTAACGGGGTTTGTTTATGTAATGAGAGTGTAGTTGGTATATATGGGCGGAATATTATTTTCTACCATAAGATAATATTGAATGCGAATGGATTTAATCGAAGGGCATGATGTATATATCGAGTGGATAATATGATACGGCTGTATTAATTTAAACTAACTATTTTAAACCCATATACATTTTGTCTTGCAGTATTATTACAGCTGAAACCAATCTTGTACGTAAACATTACCGAAAATTGGAATTTTAATCAATACATGTACAAAATATGTTTATATTAATTGTAATAAAAATTTCACAAAATGTGCGAATATGTATCAAGTGACGAATATTCATTTTATGACATTAAATCGTAAACAATGAACTGCTAGTTTAAACTTATATCAAATAACTATAGTAATCCTATTACAATTATTGACAAAAATTCACTGATGAACTATCAGTCTGCTTGAGCGCAACGAATTTGAAATCCGTCAACAAGAAAGTGGAATTCGGGGATATGGAAAACTATGTTTCAAATCTTTTATCCGGGATAGCGCGAACGCAGTCCCGACTACCAAAAATAATACGTCCGAGATATCCACATTAGGGATATTCGCAAGGGTCAGCTCAACCGTAGTGCAATGGAAGAGCCTCGCCCTGGAGGAACCGCCTTCATGATCACGGTATCCTCTACGCCAGGTAAGTATGCTTCTTCACTCTCAACAGTGGTTTTTAAAACCTCTATCACAAGTTTTCGAGTAGGGACAAATAATCCATGTTGACGCCACCTAGTAGTTATTTTATGAACTATGTATGTAGGGGAGGCTTGAAAATTGAAGTATACCCAAATTTTCATGAAAAAAGTGCTTGGTTTAAAAATAATTATGTAGTTATTTCTTACTTTTGAAATGATTTTTAAGTAACATCAGATACCAACAAGTCACTTTAAATAACTTTTTTTTTAATGAACTATAAGTAGACTCATAATGAAAGATACAACGTACATCAAGTATGAAAAGAACGAATTTTTTCAGTCTCCCTTACGTTCCCTGACCCTCTTTTATAAACAGCAGATGTTAATGTAAACTCTCGGTCAGCTAGCAGAGACATACAACAAAAATTTGTCGGATGGAAAATTATTAATAGATTATTTGCTTATTTATCAACTTTACTAATAAATCTAGAAATATATAAAAATCAATACGCGTAGTAAAGTAAGAAACCCAGTCTCCGATCACTCATGTATGTCTACCAATTAAATTTATCTACTTGGTCTTTTATCTTGCAGTATATCAATATTTCACTGCAAGTATTTTACGTTGCAAATAATCAAATGATTACTTAAACAAAATTCTGATAATTAAACCATAAATCTGTTTGAAGAAGTATGTCCGAGATAGAACATTTATAAAAATTTGAAAACCGAACAATATTAGTTGAAAATTTTTAGTGAAAAATAATATTAGCACAAAGTATGAATAATTTCGACCGAAAATGGTTTTTCTTAGACATAAAAATTCTAAGATGAAAAAAGGATTACAATGCGGCGAGATATTTCTATCTACAGGACAGAGGTAAAGGAACTCAAGAAAATTTAAGTTTGAATTATTTTATCCGGGATAGCGCGAACGCAGTCCCGACTAACAAAAATTATACGTCCGAGATATCCACATTAGGGATATTCGCAAGGGTCAGCTCGACCGTAGTGCAATGGAAGAGCCTCGCCCTGGAGGAACCGCCTTCATGATCACGGTAGCCTCTACGCCAGGTAAGTATGCTTTTCCGCTCTCAGAAATCGTATTTAAAGACTCTAGTACATGTAACCGAGCCAGAGAAATATTTCCTAGTCAAAGCCATCTAGCAATAGTTGAGCGAACTACCGCAAAGTTCATAAATTAACATTGTACCTAATAATATATAATTAACGATATATTATGTAGTACAAGTGCAAGGTAATTTAGCTTTTGCTGGAATAAACTTATATAATTGAGGTCGCAAAAGTGATCAGTATTACGTAAGACAATTCTATAGATATTGTATTACCCATTTATGCTGTTATATCATGATCGTGGTTTCCCAAGGGATGCAACAGTCGCGTAAGTTTGTAATTGAGTATCCAACTCGAAGGACCTCAGAACAATAGTCAACAAAAAGCACCAAATTATCCTCAATAATATCCATGGCTATGTTTCTTCAGAAGCTATTTTTTACTTAAATTCAAAATAAACCCGCAAAAAAAAAAAATTAGATAGTGGTTCTATTCTCACTGTCAGAAGCAATTATTAAATTTAAATTTAAATTACAACGACCAACATTTTCATACGAATTAAACTCAATTCAAAAGACTGTTAATAAGTTTTGTCATCTTGGACTCAAGCCAATTATTTAAACTTTAAACAAATAAATCTTTTCAGCAAAGAAAAAGTTTACATTTACAAGTTAATGGGTTTAATCTTTTTGTCTCAAACACTTAAACTATTTTTCTACCTTTCTTATATATAGTAAAATTACCGTGAAAATAATTAAATTTGAATATTATAGTTTTTACAGTTTAATGAAATTGAATAAATTTACATATATTTAAAGCTAAGCTAAAGATTAATATTATCAAAGTGAATTTTATACACAAATTCTAATGTTATATAACTATATGAACGTCTAACGTATTTGGCGCCAGGATCACTACTTCGCATTCGTGCAATTTCCTTTCATAAAATTACTCTGCAATCATTTCTATACATAGAAATTCTCGTATAAATGTATGTCGACAAATATATACATATACTACAGTATATTCACATACACATATACAGATATATATGCATACAATAGGAAGTACGGAAATATTTGATCCACAGCTTTGAATTTCTCTTAGATCTACACATATAATTTTCCAGTGCTGAACTTATGTATCGTTTAAAGTCAAGATTCCAGTATATATATAATATATGTACAAATCATAAAACTCACCCTTGTTTCGTCTCGATTGTTGTCTCATTTAGCTCTGGATTAATCTCATGCCATGTCGTGAGCAAAGTCACGTCTGAAATTTACAAAAGAACACGTTCTATAAAATATTATAAAATTAACATTGTTTTAATCTAAAATACTAATTAATTATATAGTATGCAAGGCTGGCTGCGTATATGGAGTCCTTTGTTTGAGAACTCTTTAAACAAAATTAATTTAAAATAAAAAGTTAAAATTTATAATTCGTTATTATTCATACAGTCAAAATAAATAATTAATTAAACAACTGTCGGGGCTGTAATAAAAACTTACTGCTTTTATATAATGACTCTCTTTCCCAATGACGACATCCAACGTGTTCTTGACATACCCTAGATTGCTCTAATTGCGGACAATGTTTCCCACCATTTTGTTTCGACTTTGTAACAACACGTATTCTACTTTGAATACCGACCCCACATAAATTATCACAAACTGACCATGTTCCCCATTCACTTACTTCACAGTCGACTACTGTAAAATAAAAATATATAATTGCCAATTATTATTATTATAGTACAAAGAATGTTCAAAAGTTTAATAATTATAGAAATTAATTATTTTCTCAATGTAACTTTAAGGAAAACTATTTTGACTTTCATGAATTAAGAAAAGTCAACGTCAGACACATAACTTGGTCGTAATGAGAAATATTGCATTTGGTCTCAACTGAAAAGTTATTTGACGAATAACGCAATTATAGTCAAAATTTCAAAGATTAACTTTCAAAGTTAACTATAATTTTCTCTACACTAAATAAATAATATAATTATATATAAAATTAGCTTTTATTCAATTAAAATTAATATTCACTATTCAATAAATGGTATTTTAAATTTATACTGTCAGTTTTTAATCAACAAAATATTGCTTCGTAAAATACATTTACGTCGTCGCGGTCTCATGGCGTCAATCTGAGAAAATCCTTTTGAGAAGTCTGCGCTCAAGAGCTTTAACCCGGCACCATCGATCAGCCGATCAGTCTTTTCGACAGGAGCTTGCTTGTGAAAGACACTAAAGAAATAAAAGATAAAAAAATATATCGTACAGCTCGGAGCTAGAGGAGCGAACGCGGAAATGCTACAACTTTTTTTTTTTAAAACTTTTTTCACTTAGCACGTGGCAATCCCCTATCAATTGATTCCAGACCCAGAATTAAAAAAAACCAAATACATCTGTGTCTGTGTTTCAGTATATCTATATATATATATTTACTCATGCGTATAAAATATATTAACTTTTTATTCAGCGTACAATAGATCACAGTAAATCGAGCTGAAATCCCGAAAATCGATACCAGCCCGGTAATTAAAGTAAAGTAAAAAAGTTAAGTGACGTTCCACTCAATCTTTTAAAATGACGGATGAAGTTTTAACCCGTCCCCGAGTGGTTCTCTAGCTCCTTTTTTTTCTGGCATGTGAGCTATATATCGTGAAAAGCCTCACACGTGTATATACACTCGGAAAAATTTATGGGCGTATATGCATCAGGACACTTGGAAATATAGTGTCGAGATATAGCGCAACGTTGATCCTGTGACGCTGTATATCTTGGATATATATGTCCAAAACGGCTATACCACTTTATCCTTTTTTCTACTCATGTCTCTTTTCACAGCAGCCAGTCTTTTACTAGTGCAGAGTACTGTATACACATCTCTATATAAATAAATCCCAAGACGACTCGAGTCTTAAGGGAGTTGGGTTTTTCTTTTACCAACACCCGTAAAATTTCATATGCCGCAAGACTACGCGAAATAAAATGCAAGACCCGCTTTCTCTCACTGTGGGAGTTTAACCAGATGTGTCTTCATTTATTGTGAAATGTGTCCTTTTAAAGAGGGATTTGATTTCTATACTTGCTTCTATCTGTATATATATATGTATTACATATATCGTAAATCTGATATAACCGATTTCATTCCAAAGTATGTTACGTTTTATTGTGGAGTTTATTTTCGATTTATAATAAATTTTGTTGAGTCGCTCGTAAATCTTCAAATGTATCAATAATCCGTTTAATATTTATTGTATTTATTTTCATTATTTAATAACTATAAATTATACTTTTTATTATCGTGAGTTATGTGAAATTTTGAATACCATTATCTGCTTAAATATTATTTTTATAATTTAATTTCTTAAAATTATATTAATTTTTTTTACTGTTTTAAATAAAATTCATTTATTGCTGTTGAAAAAATATGAATGAATTTGTAACGGGCCTACATGTGGATGACATGTTTACTCAATAGTGAATTTTAATTATCGCGATGATGGATTGACGTGTTTTTTAGCCGCTCAATGGGTTTATCAATCGGCTTTTTTTTACACAATTAATTTACTCGTCAATTATTTTCCGACATACTAAAGAGCTTTCAAAAGGCAATCTCTATATTTGCTTATATAATAAAAAATAATAAAAATTCTTATGTTAGTATATTCATAATTAAATATTGTTATTGGTGTTAAATTGGTAATTGAATAAAACTCACCACTACAAGTTTCACGAAAATCATTACAGCAATCATTTAATTTAAGACAAGCGTGATCGCAGTAACAGGGTTTATCTTTAGGGCTTTCGATAATAGCATTTGGTGAAACTTTTTGAATAACACACCCGGAATCGCGGCCTTGACAGCACAATTTCGCAGCTCTGCAACTACCCCCGGCGCTTTTGTCCACCAAAGACACGACAATAGCCACAAAATATTGCGCGAATTTTAACTTCTTCATTTTTTTATAAATAAAAAACAACACAAATAATTTAAAATTTATTTTAATTACTCGCTATTGGTTTTTTAGTAAAACCAGCTTTCACTTTCACTCGGATATTTTATGACTATTAAATTTTTCAGTGACAAAAAAAAATTAATACCGAGGCTTATTGATTTTTCTAATTACGAAGTACGAATGTACACAAAATAAATCCTTTTATTTTGTTGTTTCTTTTTATAAAAAAATTTTGTTTTTTAAAAGTCATGGCAAATCACGTTACTCACACGTTAATTAATGCTTTCATGACACACAATTACTGCTGTCTACCGTAAAACTTTTGTACACGTTAAATTCACTTTTAATTCCGCGATAATATGATCAAGCACTTTTATTTTTTTTTTTTATTTTATTCTCAATTTTATTTAACTCTGTCTGTTACCAAATTATTAAATTTACAAATTCCAGTTTTAAATTTAATTAATAACTTTACATAAAATTTATTTAAATAAATATCAAATTTTCAAAAAATTATGAAAATAATTTGTAAATGAAAAAAAAATTTTTTTACTCCAAGTAATTTTTAAATATTAAATAAAAATATAAAAAAAAATAAAATGAAGTTGGTTTGTTAATAAAGAAGTCACTGGAGGCAAACTATGCTGGAGAATTTCCCAAGTAAAGTCTTCTTAGTGAACTCTCGCTTCGATGTAAACCAACTAACGCAACCCCTAGCAGATTTGCCGCTTCTTGCTCGGTCTCTGAAATGATAAATTTCTGCGCATGCCCAACATCCCTTCCGAAGGATTCAAACTAGCTGTTTCGCTACTATTATATGTTTTTTAATATAAATAAATATTTAAATAAAATAAATTAGTTTTTCATATTCAACGACTCATTATTTGGATAATTAATTTTTTAAATTTAATTAAAAATTTTTTAATAAACTGAGCAGGGCTGTAAGCTTTTATGGAGGAATTTCATGAGTAAATTAAACGGTTGATGTTAATGAGATTTACTTATTAATCGTTAATGAGAATACAGTGACAATGATATTGTTGACAGGTGACAATTAATAACTCAGGGTTTATTTTGCTGGCGCACTGCCGTCAAAATAAATGGAACATGCAGCCAGGTGACAGGACTGCGGGACATTAAGGTATGACCGAGTCGATATAACTCTAATAAAAGGGATCATCTAATGAGATTACATATAAAAAATGGAATTCTACTGTATAATTTTTTTGTTATTTATTTATTTCAAGTTGAGATAAAAACGATTATTTAAAATATGTTTTTATGGTAATTACTTTATATTAATGGTGCATGGTTTTAATAAAATTATTTAAATGACTACGAATGTCAATCAAGACTTGAATTTCACAAAAAATTATGACGAAATTCGGAAAATAATTTTAAAGTTTGTCAAAATGCAACAGATATTCACACCATAAAAAAATTGAAACGTATTTCTTTTATTAAGTGAAATAACTTGACGGCAATGTGATTGAAATCCGTAACAAAATTTAGACATTGAAATTTTCTGATTAAATTTTTTTTCCATTTTGCTGTAATGACAAAATTGTAAATATTTTAAAGAATAAATTTCACTAGATAGAACATTTATAAAAATTTGAAAACCGAATAATATCAGTTGAAAATTTTTAGTGAAAAATAATATTAGCACCAAGTATGGATAATTTCGACCGAAAATGGTTTTTCTTAGACATAAAAATTCTAAGATGAAAAAAGTATTACAATGCGGCGAGATATTTCTATCTACAGGACAGAGGTAAAGGAACTCAAGAAAATTTAAGTTTGAATTATTTTATCCGGGATAGCGCGAACGCAGTCCCGACTAACAAAAATTATACGTCCGAGATATCCACATTAGGGATATTCGCAAGGGTCAGCTCAACCGTAGTGCAATGGAAGAGCCTCGCCCTGGAGGAACCGCCTTCATGATCACGGTAGCCTCTACGCCAGGTAAGTATGCTTTTCCGCTCTCAGAAATCGTTTTTAAAAACTCTATGCCACCTTTCCATTCTGGAAAAGATATTTCTGGCCCACGACATCTAGCGTTCACTCGACGAAACAAGGCTTCCAACCAGCAGTAGACAGCTGTACAGAGACAAAGACAGACGAATAACTAAACATGTATAATGCAACCGTTAAACAAACTTATGACGCTTATTGATTTCATTCATAAATAATTTTTTTTCATATATTAATTAAATATTAAAATAAAAAATAGGCATGACTTGAAAAATATTCATTAGTATGGTTAAATAATTAATGGAGTAACTGATTACATACACAATGGTAATTATCGTATTTAGTTTCATATCCGAGCAGATATAATTAAAATAATGAATAATTACCATGAGAGACTGAAACTGACGGTTGATTAAACTTTATTGTCATTAAATAAAACAGATTTATTTTTATTGCGTGTAATATAACATTCTGTGTTATTTTATGTAATTCAATGTCCGCTATTTTCATTTGAGTACACTCTCGTTGTTTATTTTCATGTAATATTTACAAAGGGTTGTATGTAATTATTTAATCGATTGTCCAAACAAACCAGGGCTGGTCAAACTGGTTGATCGTGACTTTACTGACCAAAGTCCTGGTTTGTTCATGTTAAGAAAATTTCTAATCACTCAACGCAACGACTACAATTTTTAAACCGTAAATAAACAGACGTTTGTCAATCAAATATCGATAATCAATATCCAGGGAGTATATATACAGGTAAATAAATAATATTTATGATTTGTGTTTGAAATTTAGGTATCGTAATCGTGAATTTTTTTTTTCAGGATAAAGATTAAATTTTTTATGGAGAATCCATGAATTTTTAAAAAAAAAAAACTTTTATGGTATACCCAAATTACTGTACAATCAATTAATTTATTCAGTATTATATGATAAAATGTAATTAAAGACAAAAGACTATTCTTGTTTTATCTAAAGATTATTTGACGCGGATATTCATTCCTTTGTTATTAATAACGTGTTAAAATTATTTATAATTATCGATCAAATTAATTTATTTTTTATTATAATTTTTTTACCGCTGTATTCAACTTTTGTTATTAAATATTTTAATTAGTTAATTATTTCAACTTGCGCTCTTATTAATTATTTTATACAATTTAAAGTTTAAAATTAATCTGATATTAGCGGCAAAATTATTCAAGTATTTATTATAATTTTCAGCTACACTTGATTTTATCATAATCATCAAAATTTTTATTTAATTAACTTATTTATTTCTTTTTTTTAATTAAATTATATTTGTCTAAAATTATTTTCTATTTAAATATGTGCATCTATTAATGATTTTTTTAAATAATTTAATTAAATTTCTGTTTTGTTGATTTTCATTTAATATTTCAATACTTGAAAAAAAAAAAAAAAAAAAAAAAATGCTGGTAATTATCTGAATTTTCATTTGCATTCTTCATTTTGAAATCGTGAAATATTTTTTACTTTTAAATTTTTAAAAATCAGAATTGAAAATTATTCAAGTTCATTGAACCAATGTCAGTAAAAAATTAATTTTTTTTTTAAAATTCTAACATTACGAAAAATATTCTCAAGTACCAGCTATGGCGAATTTTTTCGTATTAAAAAATTTAAAAAGTTTAAAATTAAAGTTAATAGACTATTTGAAAATTATTTAATTATAATTACATTTGGACAATCGAGGAAGCTAATTTTATATGTTTTAAATTTTTCATAATCAACTATTATTTGATGACTCGAACTTCCCGTTTCATCTAGTGTCATGTAATATGAATGTGGAAATTCTTTCTATTCTTGGTCATATTATATTTATATAGAATATCCAAATCATTTCATAAATCTTGAGTTATAAAGTTATAATAGAACGTAGTTCAACAGTGATGAAATACTTTCTAAATGAAGGACAGAGTGAAAGAACTCTACCTAATTTAAGTTTGAACTAGTTTATGTCCGGGATAGCGCGAACGCAGTCCCGACTAACAAAAATTATACGCCCGAGATATCCACATTAGGGATATTCGCAAGGGTCAGCTCGACCGTAGTGCAATGGAAGAGCCTCGCCCTGGAGGAACCGCCTTCATGATCACGGTAACCTCTGCGCCAGGTAAGTATGCTTTTCCGTTCTCTGAAACTGGTTATAATACTTCTAGAATCCGCCACGCGCAGGAAAAAATCTTGCTATTATGCGTAGCTTCACGGCAGTTTCTCGTACTACGTTCTACACTTCGAAACTCGATTCCCTCTCACACACTTCCAACCCCCATTACTTTACACCGCACCAATAACCCATATATATACTATACAAAATCTCTAATTTTGAAATCAATAGTCTTATTCCGTAGGCAGCTATCTTTTGTATTTTCGCATTAAAAATTTTGTATCATAGTTCAAATAAATCTTAAACTATCGATCATAAAAATGAAAAAAATTTATAATGGTAATGCAAATAGATAAAAAGCAATCTTCTCTGTCCATCAAAGCACTTGACCCAAATGCGAACTCATTGAGCTATAGACAAACACTTCATACTCTGTGCTTTACTTTTTTACTCATGTTAAACTCACGGTCAATTTAAAGTATAACCGTTATCCATTAGTTCAATTTATCTCTAATTCTTAAATTGAAAATTAAAAACTGCCAAAGTAATCTTGTAGGATTAAAAATTTATTGGTGGATAAATAGATGGATTTAATATCCAGCAGTAATTAATAACGATGGATATCAAGTTAAATATTAAAGTGTAATCCTTACAGGGTTTAGCAAAAGTACCATGAACATCTTGTTGGTTCCGTCTTTAAACATGTGTTTTTCGACTTTGTCGGCGTTGCGACGAAACAAATAATTCAGACGCTTGGAGGCGTTTCCCAGACACTTTACTAGGCAAGATTAATGGCGCTTGCTCAACGGAAAATAGCACGTCACTATACAACCGTGAGATAGCGTGGATTGCTTTTGTTAACAATAAAAAAATAAAGTTGAAAAAAAAAAATAATGAAAAAACAAAGGGACAGACGGAAGAGTAGAGAAGAGACTTAAATACTTGTGTGCTGCTAAGTGGAACACGTAATTTGTGGTAACTACTTAATGGTCTTTGTAATCGAATGAATTTGATTATAAATTAAATTAATAATGATATTCATTTAATTATTCCTATATAGTTACTTATGCAGATGTATGTAGAGCTGAGTAAACTTTTACGTACGTGTAATTTAAAGAAACATTAATTTTATCATTTGCAAAAGTGGAGTTTTGATTTCCTCGGAATCGTTATCTGCTAAGGAGAATTCAAATAATATTATCGGGTGCTGATCAGCATACGAAGAATGGAAAAAAGATAAAGGAAAAAACTCGGAAAAAAGTTTTAAATTCTACAAGTATACTCTTCAAGTATTAAAATAAATTTTTTTAAATTTATAAATGAAAACCATGTGGATTTTTATTTTTGACTAGTCAGCTTATATTCGAAAAAAAAAAAAAAAAAAAAAAAAAAAAGTTAATAATAAATTTTTGATGATCATGTGAATTTTAATACATTTGAGTCAACTGTCATGTGTAAAAATAATGTAACCTGAGTGTAAAACTCAAGAATTTCGAGGTGACTGAA
This sequence comes from Microplitis demolitor, assembly GCF_026212275.2. Lineage (NCBI taxonomy): Eukaryota > Metazoa > Arthropoda > Insecta > Hymenoptera > Braconidae > Microplitis > Microplitis demolitor. The sequence goes on along the minus strand of NC_068545.1, from coordinate 23,657,642 downwards.
AAACACATCACGCGTTCGCGCTTAAAGTGTGACTTGTATAGAATAGAATAGAAGTGAAGGATTCAGATGTTGAGAATGAATAATGCATTCTGAGTCTCCTATAATCATTTCACGACAGTGAATTTTTTAACTTTGAATTTATTTTAAACTCTGGTTGACACTACTCCCCAGTTTCATGTGAATATGCAACGATTTTTTTTTATTCATGTTTAATAACAGGCTCGCGTTGTCATTTGATACTGAAAACTTCAAAGAATTATTTCTGATATTAACTTCAAGCCCCAATCGCTTGCTCAAGTTACAGATGTACTAAAATTTATATTAACAAAATTTAAAAAAAAAATTGATATATATATATATATATATATACATACTAAAGTAAAAAAAAATTGTAGAAAAAAGTGTAGAGTAAAAGTATCGTTTTTAGCCAGTCTGGAACATTTCAAAAATTTGAATAAAATATTTTGTAAAATACGCAGTGACAGTTAATTTTTGAAATGTCTTCAAAAACACTTTCATCTCACCACTGCAATAAAGATTTTTGTATACTTTGCCATTGTTCAAAATAAAGTGTTAAGTGTCCAGAAAGAAGCAGGCCACAAATGCTACCTTACCCTAATTTTTTTTTTTTGAATTCGTGTCATAAAATGAAAACTTAATGTATTTTTGTAAAGTAAGATAACACTGTATTAGCTTGAAATAGTAATTTTGCGCCGTGAGTACAGAAAGTACAAAGTGTTGTAGTTTAGTAATTTAGATATTTTACAAAATTATGCTAAATGAGATAAAAGTGGCCGTGAAGTTGTTTCCTTGCTGGAATACAAGGGAGTATACAATATCTTATAATACACAGAGCATTATGTATATATAGCGTAAGATTTTGAGGATATTCTGCACGTAGACGTAGTAAGTACTCATGAATACCGTATAGCCCGAGTTAAAAAGTTTGCTTTACGTCTGGCTCTGGGGGCGCAGTAAAAGGGTAAGATGGCATTGCAGTAGGCTTACTCTCGTTTACTTCCACACTATACCTACTCAACACTTGCGCAAGTACTCAGTACCAGTAGAGTGATGAGAAACTCGAACTTTGATATTACTCAACTTCATAGCATCGCCGGCATCAGCAACCCGTGTCTCCGTAAAGCAACTTACTCAAGCTTTCTTTGTAAGTACTTGAGAAGCAATGCCAGGATTCACTAAGTCATTGCATCTAAATCGTAAATTTACCCGCTTTATAATGTAAATTCAATCATTCCCATTATTATTATTATTTCATTTAAATTTTATATATTTCCCTATGACATTACTAATTGATTTTTTTATTATTCCAAGGAAAAGTTCAGATGACTTCTGTCTGAAGAAATATTGCTGTTCAATCCCAAACTCCGGAAGAAATAATCTTAAGTTTAAATTGGTCTCAATTTTGGCAAAATAACTTCTGCCTGTGCTCGATATTTTAATATCTGCTTCACATTTAATTGAACCCTTAAATAATTAGTCCTAATTTCGACACCGAATTTTAAACTCCAAATATCTAGGTAACTATTGAATTTTAAAAAAAAGTACAAGATACCTTTTTTGTAGGAAATTTAAAGCGCTACAAAAAAGTCTAATGGAATTTTTCAAATAAGTCAATAGTTAATGAGATATTTGCAAAAAACCAATGGCACTTTTTGAAAAATGTAACTTGAATTTGTCACTAAAAATTTTAAACTTTAATTTTTAAATAAAATTTAACTTTTTTCATTAAATAAATCCATTAATAAATTTTATATTTTTTTTTATAGCGAAATAAATTAAAGTAATTGAGTAATTTAAAAAAGAAAGACAGAACGAAATTAGGGAAATTAAAACCGCCAGATGTAAACTAAGTGAGCCATTAATAGAGTGAAGTATGTCAGTATTATCGTGACAAGTAGTTTCATTAATAAACTACTGTAATAACAGTAGATAGTAGTGAGTAGTTGGTAGTCTCGTTAAATGTCAAAAGCAAGACGGACTACTGCGTTCACAGCAGCTCGCAGTTTTTGAAGCAGCCTCATATTAAACATAACTTTTCCCTCCGAATTAGTTTGCCCATTCATAGAAATTAATTTCATCTTGCCGGAATAACACTCGGCTCATTGTCCTTTACCAAGATGTCATCCCATTAATTTGTCTACTAATTATTCCCCTCGGTCGTTATATTGTTCCGTTCCCTAGAAATTAACCGCCAAATGACTCACTTTCCATTTGTCAAACCGTAACACTATTTAGCTCATTATTAATTAGTACTATCTGGCACATGAGTTATTTTATTCATGCCTTTAAACAAAATCTCCATAGACTCCAGTCTACAGTACACCGTCTGGTAAAATAATCCGTTTTACTATTGTACGATATTTAATAAAGAAAAAGTACAATAAATCACTTGAAGCTGTCGATAACCGAACTGAGGGTTGAATTAATAGCTCCCGTATTAAATTTCACTGTTTTTTTATTCACTAAAATAATAAATTACATGTTCTTATATTAATTATTAATATATACATCCTTTTTTTCATATAAATCTTCATTCCAAAAATTATCATATTTAATAAATAAATAAATAAATTAATCAATTGTACTAGCAATTTTTACTTTTACAAAAAAAAACATTTCTTGGCGGGAAAAATTTTTTTTGAATTATGAATTGTTAAATAAATTTTTAAAAAATAAAAACTTGATTGAAACAGCCAATTAGTCATTTTAAGATTTAAAAAAAAACAATTATTGGAAAATATATCATAAATGTAAACTGCCTATAGCTGTTTTTATCAAAACAAAAACACGAGGAATAATTTTCATATATAACTGCGTTGGTCGATGAACGATCGACTAATCCGCGTTTTATTAGTTCGACATCATTTTTAGTATACACACATATATATGTAGATATATGTGTATGTGTATGTGGAGATGTAAAGCCGGGTATATTTAAAACGTCACTTTTATCAGCAATACTATGATGATTATCGTGATGACGGCGTAGCCAACTCCCAATTTCATTTACATGGAGCGAGGCTGGTTGATAGCGAACGTCCTCGTGTTAATGCTGTATAGAACATCCTCATATACGATATTATTATGGCATACTAGTTGCTAGAAAAATCCCTTGCGCAAACAATTTACCCTGGTCTCCTATCTCCCGTCTGTGTATACTCATTCGGTTCTATGTCTGATCCCGATGGCGTCAGATTACTATAGAGTAATAATAAAAAAATATATATATATATGTATATGTATGTGTATAATTCCAAACTATTGCCGGCAATGACGTTCCGAACTTTTATTCCCACAGACTCTAATATCCGGCGTTTTATAGCTGCGACAAATTGTTTTGATATCTATGAGTTGATAAGAATTTTTATTTTTTCAGGACTAAAAATAAATATTTTAGTTGGTTTAAAAAATAATAATTTTCCAAGGCAATTTTTTTTATTTTTGTAGCCATGTACAAATTAAATTTATTCTCATAGTTTTTACCAAATTTTCATAAGGAAAATTTTTGAAAATAAATTTGAAGTCAAAATAAATATTTTTAAAAAATCCATTGAATAGTTAAATAAAAAAACATATATTTGTTATTTTTCGGAAGAAATTTGTTATTTCATGGGATTTGTAAAAAGTTAAATGGTTTATAATAAAAAAAAGTTAATACTGCAATATATTACCGTAACTGCTTTAAAAATCCCATTAATCTTTGCGTTATATAACTTAAAGTATGATATACATTTATATATGTATATATATAAAAGCGAGAGTAAATGGGACTATTAAATAATAATAATAAATCGATCATAGAATTCAACGAGCCCTGAAGACCAAGGCCATTATCGTAATTCTCGTGCAGCCGGACAATCCGCGGTGCCCCCAGAAGGGCTGGTTCGGCATTTAGACGCGGGGTGGCTGTCTGTTCCTGGGCGGAGTGCAACGACTTACCATTTCCTTTCTGTCCCCCGAGAATTTAACTTCTGCAAGCGCAGGTTAGCATCCCATTGTATCTGACGCTCGTCTAGATCCGACTCTGGACTCTGGCCAACTCGCGCCTCGAATCACCCGGGTAACGAGTATGTGGGGAATTCCCCAGAGAAATTCACCATAATCTTGCCCATGAAAAAAAATTTCTCCACATAATCACGCAATTAACCGGAAATTATTTTGCTCAATTTCACTGGACAATCATTTCAGCCCCTAACCCCTCATTCTTTTTTGTAATTTTCAGTGCAATTAAAAGTTCAAAGCATAAGTCTACCCACCGTAAGCTCTTGTAAATTAATAATGAAAATTTAATGCTGACGTAAATATTTTAGAGGAAATATTTAATGAGCAGATTAATTGTATGCAAGTTTAATGTCTCCTGATGCCACGAAAAATCATTAAAGCTACAGATAAATTATTAATTATAGTTTTCTCTGATGCTCTGTAATTATTTAAGTCTCTGTACGTAACATTAAATGCTGTTATTAATTAACAAACAACTCATCCATCTAATTAACGATTCAGTTCAGTGAACTTGTTAATTTTAGTTAATGGACTTAATTTTGTTGATATTGTAAGTAAAGTTGCGCTGAAGATTTATTAATATAAATAAATATGATTGTTTGGAGTATTAAGGAAAGTCGGGGTTGGCGACAAAGGCGGAGTGTAGATGCACGAGCTTATATATAGATAATTGATGTAATGGAATTATTTTGGTCTCGATATTGCGGGAGGTAAACCGAGAGCTGCACTTGTACTCTGTACAGAGCTGAGATGTGGATTCTGGATGAGAGCTTTTTCGTATTTCTTATAATAAGTATAAACCTTTGCTGAAAAATTTTCTCTCAGTTTTAGAGTACGTGAGTATTGGGTTTATCCGAGAAAAGAGCCAATAATCCTTTATTGCCAGTTCTCTTTCTTTCGTTTCTTCCTTAGTTTAGCTCGATCTTAATTTTTACAATAGCAGGATAAAACTTTTTCCGGAAGTTACTTTGTCCCCTCGTTCTATCCAATGCACACTGTCTACTTTATTACACTCACTACTCTCTTTTTCACTTTATCATATCTACAGTTTTTATTTCATTATTATTATTTATATATATATATACTTTTTTTTTCAATAAACTTACGTTGATCTATATTTATTATTTTATCTCTACTATTATTTTTATTGACTACTTGCTGACGTTAAATTTTTATTTTCCGATCACTTATTATCAGGAAAAATGGAGACGCTGAAGAACATTCACTTTTCTCAATTGAAACCTTGAAAAATTCCATTTTCTGAATTCGATACATTTTTCAGGGGCAGATAAAATTTTTTGCGCCAAAAAATTCAAAAATTTTTAATGATACTAAAGTTAGCCAACGTCTGATAATTTTTGACTTTTTTTTAAAATGATAACTTGTAGAAAAAAAAATATTCGAAAAAAATGCACCCAAAGATTATTTAATTTTCTACATGTGCATTTTTTTTTTTTTTTTTTTTGAGTTGATTTGTTGAAAAAAAGAAAAATCCAAAAATTTTATCTGCTATTTTCAGGATAATTTTCAATGAATTTTTTACATAAATTAATAAATAAAATTTGAATACTGTTATGACAGAGTGATTGAATATTTTTAAAAAATAGGGGACTGTCTGAGAATACCCATAAGTAAAAATAACTTTTAAAAATCCACATGTCTGCGTTATTTTTCCAATACATTTCTTCTTTTGCTTTTCTATGCTTCATATTAAAAATAAAATACTGGTATATTTAAAAAGCTCGTCGAAGTTGAAGTATAGAAGACAAGAGATGATTGAAGGGGACGTGTCGGAAGAACTTCCGCAGTTCAGAATGTAATTATAAAAACTCGTTACCCATTCTCCCTTACAGCTGACAGACGATTCGAGGGCTAAAAGTGACTGGGTATTATTACAGTAATGGAATTAAAAAAAAAATGTTTATATTGCCGCTCTTAAGTTTATGACTGTTTTCTTACTTTATTATAATTATTAATTAAAATTTATGATCGTAATTAATAGCATTGGCCATACTCTTACTCTGAATTCTATCGGTATAAAATATATTAACGTAATTAAATTATATAAGTGAATACGGTCATAATGTATTACTTTTTTTATTGTTATATTTATTAAATCAATATTAATTAATTAAAGTAATACAGTGTATAAAAAAAAGTAATTTTAAACAAATATAAAATGTGGTTTTGGTTGACAAACAGATGCATCACATTCAGATCCAGTTTTAACGGTACGCTGCCATTTTCCATAACAATAAGGCTCCGAAAACAAACTCCAGCGTGTTATCATTCCCTCAGTACCGCCGTCACCGCGACATCGATAGTCCAATGATGGTATGAAGGCTGTCGTTTCACATTTTACACAAACCGTTGAGTCTATTAAAATAAAAAAATTAAAATTACATTTATTAAATTGGAGAGAAATTTTTAGTTCATCAAATAAATCATTACCATGGAAAAATAACATTTTTTAATTAATTAAATTTATAATTGAATTTTTTTTCAATTCCACAAAAGGGTGGGAAAACGGTCACTGGTATTAAAAAAAAATTCTCATAAAATTTATATTTATGCAGGTCAGATCTAAAAATTATAAAAATTTTTTTAAAATTTCAAATTTGGCGGGTTTTTTCTTCCTGGGAAAAATGGAGGATTTATATCTGTATCTGAATTATTTTTCCGGACAAATGCAGATTTAGTATAAATACTCCCAATAGTAAAATTATCATGTTTAATAGGATGACAGTGAGAGTTTACGGTCAATTAAGCGGAATTAATGATAATATAATGTACAGTATGTATTATATACTGTATAGTATTGCGATAAATTACACATGTAGGCACAATAATTGGCATATAAGCACATACATATGTGCTGAATGAAAGCCCAAAATCCCATGTATCCTGTTCGTCAAGTAAAGCGGAATTCAATGCAGTTTCCGGTAATTTCACTTACCGGATTTCTCTTCCTAACCTCAAGGATTCAAATTGCACTTGTTTCCGATTAGACAGGCACGAATACACCTGGCGTACATATTTTTACCACCGAACCTAGATTACGCAAAATTAGAGCCGCTTAAAAAAAAAGTCGGACCGGAAAAAGTATTGAAAAAAAATATATAAGGAAATGTCTTGGAAGCTGAAGAAGGGAAACATAGAGACTCGAGAGCTTAACGGAAAACGATGACGAAGACGATATCAGCCGCGATTCGATAACGGCATTTTTCATCCCAACTTTTATTTCTTACGCTTCGATTCCTCGTTCTAGCCTCCTTCCAAGAACTAGTTTATTGCTACCTAGATTTATCATTTTTTTTTTTTATTTATCCTTTGCTCTCTTACCCTCTGACAGCTCTGATTGTCCTGATTTCTTTATACACTTTGGCGATGCCTTTATGATGCTGAACGTCACGCAGTATCTGCAACACATGATAACATTCCTCATTAATTCTTAATATAAACATATATATTTATTGTACTAAATAAAAAATCATCCTGATTGGAGTTAACTTGAACACCGGGGTAACATGGACCCGTCAGTTTTTTTTGTACCGAAGACAGCAAGACGAATTGTATTTATTTAAAAACAAAAGTTGATGTCGTACAATATTTCAGTATTGATTGATGCTGATGGAAGAGGTAGTAAATCAGGGGATTATTTTTTTTTTATTTATCTTGAGCTTGTTCTTGCTAGTGTTTGTTAACAAGCAGCCGAGATAATGGATTTGTTCGATAATAAACAGTAGAGAACTTTTCAATCAGCGAAAGTATGGCTGTGGATATCCAGGATCTGCAACTGACAGCTTCCAAGTGACGCTTTTACATTCTTCATCCGAATTTCAGAAAACTTTGTTCGTATCCTGTATCTATAGATTTAGCGCTGGGTTCTATCAGCCGGCATTAAGAAATAATCAGCTAAAAAAAAAATTTAAACTTTACTGGGTATCAAAAATATTGCTTGGAAAATTCATAATTTTATAATAAACCAAGTTAATTAATTAAAAAAGTGAACCGACAGGCTGGATGTTTAACTTTACGAGATTGAAAAATTACGAGGTAAAGTTATTTTTTTTATTATCACCTGGATAGTAAAGTTTTAGTGATTTTTCTCTTAACGTAACGATAAATTATAAGCAAGAAGACACTCAACTGTACTACAACCTGGATATCTTTTTAAACTACAGTTTTCATCCCCCGAGGGATCGCACTCTTTCGCAACGAAGCTCATCGAGAATGCCAAGCATTCTTACACATCTTTGAGTGTACGTCTAAGAAAAGAATACAAAAAAAAAAAAAATATATTTTATGAAATTTTTGACTTTTTAATTAATTCTTTAATTACTTTTATGTTAATAATTATTTTTACTCCTTAATTATAATTATTATTTAAATTATTTCCTGTTAAATTAAATTAAAATAATTTTGATAAATGAAAATTTTACGTCAAGTCAAGTTGAATATTATTTCTAGTGAGTACATTTTGTTGGTAGAAAAAAAAAAAAAAATTAACATTGCATTAAAATATTTCTTTGAAATAGATTTTACAAGGACTACAGTCCTGGTGAGTAGTGAGTATATAATTTTTTGATACATTATGAATGTACTGGCTCATGTATATAAAATATTTCCACTCGTTGCTTTTTAATATTCATGATGTGTACGAATACAAGTTGGGGCTACAGCACGGTTAATATCGAAAGTATCAAGTTTTATCCATCTTGCCAATTTTTTTTTTTTTATCTAAGTATATATATGTGGGTGTTGTATAGAAGTTATGCAGAAGTTCATTTTACATGACGATGCAGCGGTGAATTTTATATTTAATCTTGAAATTTCAAAAGGTTTACTTATTGTGCATGTAGGACGTGAAATTTTTTTCCTGCGAAATTGTAAGTATGCTTTATAAAGCCGTTTTTTTTTTATTTTTTGTGTTCCATTAGGTCCAGATACTCCAGCTTCAAAAGCCAAATGTAAATTGAATAACCGGACTGGTGTATCGCCAGCGCAATTGGAAAATGAATGCGGATAGGGACCTCGAGATTTATCTTATTGAAACATGCTCGAGTCCGAGTTGCTGAGTGTACTATGAAATTTACTATTTTCCAAGTTTCCGAGATCAATTATCGATATTATACTCCACTAGTTATATTTTATTTATTTAATTTAAATTTTTTATTCAAAAAAAAATTTCCCGCCATTTAAATTTAAATTTTAAAAAATAATAACTAAGTTATTTAATAGGCTTAGAGGGGAGGGGCAAAATGGGGTACCCCCTAAAAAGGTAAAAAAAAATCCCATAATTGATAATACTAAATATTTTTCCATAAAACGAGTTGTATTTGAAAAAAGTTAAATAACATAAAAATAAAATTTTATTTATTTATTTTTATGAGTATCATAAAAATAAATATAAGAATAAAAGTAAACTTTAAAAATTGAACCGATAAAAAATAAATATAAAATCCAATATCGCTCTGTTTATACAAACTAAGAATCAACAATAAGAAACATGATAAAAAATCCAAGTACTCGGGATTGTTATTTATTTACTGTCTTTGATGGTAAGCTCTGAGCAAGTATCTTGTTCAATAGCGGAAGTAATCTTCGCGACTTGACAAGAGAAACGATTTACCAAGTAAGTGGGATAACAAAAACACTGCATGTGTTTGTATAAATATATATAGATATACATATAGATATATGAGTGAACTGAAGGAATGCGCTTATTCTTGTAGACTACAGATCTGCAGTTGTTGGGATCGACAGTCATAGGAAACTCTCTCAGCGGAATGGAACTGTTGAACCCAAGATGATCTGTGTGCCAAACAATAGCAGTTCAAGGCTGGCTTTTCACAGTCTATGGAGTCCTTGTCGCAACTTCCTGGATAACACATAATCTATGCATCCTTCGTCTATGTGCATTCCATTTACTGCTCCTGCTTGCTCATGTACATGCGTTTAAATTCATAGGTCACACAACAGAACAGAACAAGTAAGTCGATAAGTAAACGTGTACATACGCTATTTGAATTCCCGTATTTGTCATCCCGCACGTGACTAATATATTTTACCATCCATTATTTATCACATGTTTACATATATCACACACCTATGCATTCTTATGTAATTTTTATCAATTATCTAAAAGCTGTCGAAAAATATTTATCAGTCTCCTAAACCTTTTAGCAAAATTTACTGTTTTATAAAAACATCAAGATGGAAAAAAAAAATTCAGAGATGAATTATTTTGAAATTGATTGGCGGCACAATTAACCGGGCAATTTATTTAAAAATATTTCACGACATTATTTAATATAAGATGACGTGGTAAGTCGACGGTTGCTTCCGTTCTATTCATCCTCCTTTTTCCGCACTCCATTATCTGTTTTTTTTTCTTTCCCTTTCCTTAATAATTTACGTTATGATGCAAGACTTCCTGTGTCTCTTACATTTTATCTCCTATTTCTTTTTGTCAACAAAATAGCTCCTTTCATCTTGAATTTCTTCATGCATTATTACTTTTTCACTTACAATCAAAACCCAGTTAATTTTTTTTCAATTAAATTTTTTAAATAATTTATGATAATTGCAGGGTTACTTACTCTTTAGAAACATTATAAGGTGACCAATCGGTGTCTCCCAATGATGGGAATAATTGTTTTCTTAATCGCAAGTTAGCTCGAATGATGTCATTGTTTGTGACCTGGTGACGCGCTGCGCTTAATTCCGCTGGCAAAATATATGCAGTTTCTGTGTGAAAAAAAAAAAAAAACAAAATTAGTATCAGTGGATTAATTAATGATTAATTTTTGCTTATTAATGATTGACTATCAAGTGGAACGTAAATGAATGCCCTTAAGGGCATTTGGGTGAAGATGAAGCCAAAGGGACCGGACTTTGATTCTAACGGCCGGAAACTTACTAGAGTGTAATCACCAGTAAATGGTTACATACATGTATAATGATTATAATGATTAATTAAATGATTAAAATAGATGAGTATGGGCTTAAAATTATCAATGGGGTTTCGATCAAAGAGCAAAATGTCTGGTTGCATTGGCTTTACAACATCGAAACGGAATCCCAATTAGCAGAGAACGTTGCTGAGAAGCTCGCAGAGGCAGAGCTGTTCTAGCTCGAGTCTAGTCGGTCAAATCTGCTCAACCAAATTACGGAGAAGAGCAATTAGTGTTGTGGTTTGTGGTTGGAAATTATTTCCTTTTGACATGGGATTTAATGCATCCACGATGAACATGTCTAAGTCTTTATTCAATTAGTCATTATTAATTATTAATTATTAATTATTAATATTTCAGCTTTATTTCATAATATTATTTATGCTTAAAGAGACTAGGACATCATCAATAATTTAGCAGGGGACATAATAATTACGAAAAATTCATTTAGATTTTTATATTTTTCATTTTTAATTAGTAGATTATATATCAAGTGCGATTTGTGGCGATTGATTACGTCAATTAGTGCCTACAGGTGGTAAGTTACCGACTGCAGATAATAAAATGCAGGAATATGATGAAAAATTTCGTCACCAGATGACTCGATAAGTTACTTTGATATTTTTCGCACGCAAGCTATAGTGCCTGCAACTAAAAAATATATTTTTTGCACTACTGACGTCACAAGTACGTGAAGAATGTCGAAAACTTAGATTATGGGTTACAAAAATATTTTTACCTCGTAATGCTATTTCAGGATCATGTTTATCACACTGTGTGCTGTAACAATATCGTCTTTGGACTAATGGAGAGCATCCTTTACCCCCGTTTTCAGCCGGCCGCTCTATTTTCCGTGATCTTTTTTGTATTCCACGGCCGCATTTGTTGTTACAAGCTGACCAATGTCCCCACTCAGATGTTATGCAATCATGAACTGTAACACAAATGTCAAATTAACAAATTTTTATTAAATATAACGTTCAATTTGCATATTAATTCGAATAAAAGTCAAAAAAAAAAAAAAATAAGTAAAATTCAAATAAAAATCAAGTAATTGCTTTTATTTTTTTTGAATTTCAGAGGTGGAATAAATTTATTCCTTACCATCCAATTTGCAAGTTCGTTCATCACACTTGCATTACCATGGAAATTTAATTTTTAAGACGCTATCGGGGTCATGAGTTACAGGAAATAAATAAGTTTTGCGTATATACAGATATATGGCAGTGGGTAAAAAAAATTTTAGTGACAAGTATTTTTTAGAAGACCGTTAAGAAAAAGTAATCGGTGAGAAAATTTTTATCTTTTATTCTGGCGCGAGTTAAGGGTTCTTTGATTGCTTGTTTGATGTAAAAAGTAAAAAGTTAAAAGAAAATACATAAAAAGAATTGAGAAACATTGGCTTTTCAAGCGATGTATGAAGGAGTAGAACGAACGAATTGTCAGACTGAAAAAAGAAGACACTAAGTGGATTGAAAAGTGAGAAAAATAAAAAAAGTCTCTCGCAAAAATAAAATTTTTTTTTTAATGAGTGTTGAAATTCAAAAAAATTGAAGTAAATAAAATTCCTATTTATTTTTTAAAATAATTTGTTTTCATTTTCATTTATTTTTTTGATTTGCTTCTGTTTTTGTCCATAAATATAAACAGATGTATTGACACAGTCATTTTTTACCCAAAAACCAAAGTCCGGATTTAATTTAACGTTTTAAATTTACTCAAGAATAAAAGCCAACATGTCAAGAAGATCCAACACAAGTCGACGTGCACTAAATTTATATAACAAAAATAAACATATAAAAGGTATGAATTTATTTTTAATAAAAAACCAAAATCTTAACATAAAGTAAATATTTTTCAAGTCGACACAAAGAAGTGATCTTTTATTAAAAAATTTAATTTAACCAGGTCGCCGGTACACTCTTTCAGCAGACGCGCAGGCTGCATTGTCAAACCTCCTTGAGGACGTTATCGAGAATACTCTAGAGGATGCTAAAAAAATGGCCGAGACGGCTGGCAAGAGCAAAGTGTCTATCGAGGAGATTGAGAGGGCGTTGAAAAAACTCTGCAAAAGTTTCTGCTCGCAAAGCTCCATGGTCTCGAACGGTCAGTCCACCACCGGACACTTTTATCGGCCTCATCTCAAGAGACACTTGGGCTCTTAAACACAACTCGAAATATTTTTCATCAAACCAACGCTAAATTTCCTCTCCACTGTCATCAATCTGCTGTCAAATCAAATAAAAAATTTTTTTTACATGTATTTTGTTTTTATCTTTTAATCTGAAAATATTTTACAGAGATAACGAGTGAATTAAAGGCAGTTACGATAACTACTGATTTTTTTTTCACTTCCTCTGCGCACGTACTATCGACAAAGGGACAATATATTTTTCCTCTGAGAATAAATGCACTGTGTGCGGTAAGTTAAGACTTTCTTTCTTTTTATTTTATTTTTTTTTTACCTTAACTCAGTTCTAGTCCCCGAACTCGTTATTTCAGACTATAATTCTTTTCCTTTTATTTTATTTCAAACTTTATTTCTTTCTTTCCTTCATTCATTCATTCACAAATGTCTTTTATCGTTATACTGAATAAAATGAAAAAATATGATAACAAAAAAAATGAACTATACGATGAAAGTATAAGCGGAGGAAGCAAAAGTTTATGGTGAATAATCTCTGTTTAATTATTGAGACTTAAGTAAAGAAAATTTTCTTGTGAAAAAATATAATTATATATATTGAGATTAAGAAAAGAGGAAGTTTGTAAATGTGTAATTAACAATCAATAGTTCGCTCTCTTGAGCTTCATTATTTTTAATCGATACATAATTAAAAGCTTTGCCTTTAATTCCACCCCGTCGTCTGACTAGTCGGAAAACTCGGAAAATTTTTACTCAATCAGACTTAAATATACAGTTTATACTTTTTAACTAATTTCGCGGTACAATTATCTGGATAGGAAATTAAAATTGTAATTTTTTAGTTTTAAAGTTTAAAGGTATGTCTAGATAAAACAGAGATGAGAAGTACTGAAAGTTTAAATGATGCTATGCAAGAAATTATCGCAGGACATTGAGGCCACAAAGCCGCAAACAGGAAGAGAAATATTCTCTTACCCTCAGGGAATATGAACGTTAATTTTAATCGGCTGTCTTTAGAGATATCTATTTTTAAAAAATTAATTTTAGTATAAACTTTTCATAGAATAAAAGCCGGTCCATTTTGCCCTGACTATTTAATTTTGAATATTTGATTTTTTTTCCATAGGGAATGGGCAAAATGGGCTCCTTAAGAAATGAATGTCAGCCCATTTTACCCCTTCCCCCCTCTACCCCTATTTTATTAAAGATTTTTCCAATTTTTGGAAATGAAAATTTTTATAAAGTACAATAATAATAATATTTTATTGAACGGATGATAAAACTACCGCTGAAAAAAAAAAAAAAATTAGTAGAGGAAAGAAAAATAAAGTTTGTCCTTAGAGATTCATTAAGTTGATGAATCAAAGTTCAGTTGGTTTTCGAATGCTAAGTTTTCAGTTAAAATAATCTCAAAGAATATTATTCAGGTTATTTATATATATAGACTTTGAGAACAAACATCCTAAACAATTTTCGAGAACTATAAATAAGAGTAATCCTTAAAGTATGAAAATGCAAATGAAAAATTACAAAGTCAATATAAATTTTTTTTTCTACTTAAATAAGATTACTCGAATTCTCATTTCTCTATCTCTGCATAATTATAAAATCCTTAATCTTCATAACCATCTCAAGTAGATTATGCTATTCAATGGAAACTAAAAAAATTTGACAAGTTAAATCCGTTGAAATGCATTATTATTATTAGTGTTATATAAATATATAATAATGAGAATGAAATAATATAATTTCTCTATGAACATGTTAATTATAGTCCCGAGGGAAGTAAAACGGGTATTATTTTATTATGTCCTCGTTTATTCAAGGATAGTCTAGTATAATAAATATATATATATATATAGATAAAAACAAGTATAGAGAGCAAGGCATTGTTTGAAAAAGCCACAATGAAGATATTGCGTACCTTGCAATAGGATAAATCGAGTAAACAGCTTTTCAAATGTCTGCTGAGCAAATAAAAAGTAACAAAAGCTTTTTTAAGTTAACAGATTTTTTTTTTAAATTCAAAATTTAAAAATATTATAAAAGTCCCGAAATTTTTGAAAAAAATTTTTTTTAGGAATCCAGTGACCATATTACCCCAAAATACAAAAATGCACTAATTCAAAAATTTGAACGTGGCCATTTTACCCAGCGTAAAAAACAGATTTAATTTCACCTACAAGTTTTTAAAAAAAACAAAAAATTTTATTTCAGCAATTGGCGAAAAAAAAACTAAAAGTTGGGATTAGTTTTTTTTTGGATTGTAAACTTTAAATCTGGTACTTTGTACTGTAAATTTGTAGTCTTGATTTTAAATTTAAGTTCCGTGTCCGCTACACGTTGGCAAAGAAGCTGAAATTGGAGCGAGTGGAGACAGGATGGTAGGAAAGAATAAGAGAAGAACTAAAATAGAAAACGATAACAAGGGTGAGGAAGTAGAGTAGTTGGAGTATGGAGTAGTCTCTAAGAATCATGATAGCAAAGCGAAGCAACGAATGGAAGTAGATAGGAATAGGCTATAGGACTATGGGATTACCGAAGCGGATTCTCAAATATGCTAACAGTGGCATTAACCCAGAGCCTGGATGAGATTACCAAGTATAATGCTCCTTGCGTACTCTCTCCGCCCCCTCTTTATTTTCTCTCATTGCGGAGCAACTTCTCATTTTTATTTATAACAACTCGTTAATCACAAATATATAACAATAATAATTACTAATTATTTTTAGCTACGAATAATAAAAAAAAAAGAAGTTTCCAAAATTTTTACAGCTGTCCCTGCAAGTAGGATTTGAAAATTCCCGCGGGAGCCGTTCAAATCGGACGATTCGATTAAAAGATATAAAAGGGTCACATACAAGCAATTGGAGCTAAAAAAGAAATAACTTGCTGGGAAAATATCGAAGTTGGAAATGATAACTTGTTTTTTTTTTTAAATTATAAATTTTCTTTGGAGAAAATTCAAAATTAATAACTATTAATTTTGTAAATTGTTTTATCGAGTGAATATTCTGTTTCAATTTCTTTCGGTAAGTTTATGTACTCGCCTTTATCATTCTATCTGTGTCCATATATATATATATATATAGATATATATTTTATTAAAGTGGTATATTGATAGAAAACCTGAAGCGAGCGGATAGAGAGAGACAGACATAGATAGAACTCAGTAAAACTTTTCACCCGTGTATAATTCGTAATAAATTCGGTGGGAAAACTTTAAACTTGAATTACAGAGGGAGTTAATCGATATCGCGTTAATAGAAAATCTTTATAACAAGTTAATAAACTATATGATTTATTATTTTTAAAAACTTTATTAATTACATTTATTTTTATAAACTTTTCTCTTGTAATTTTGTTAAAGAAATTTTTATTTTTTGACCAGGGTCTCTGCTCATATTACTTATATGACATACAATATATGAGTGTTATATTTTTTTATTTTTAATTTGAAAAAAAAATTTTTAATTTTTGAATTTTGAAGTAATTTTTTTTTTTTTTTTTTTTTTTTTTTTTTTTTTTGTATGAATAATTTTTTAGGTCGGTAAAATAAATAGACGTATAGATAAATGAAGAATCCCGCGGAATAATTATAATTGAATGGGTTATATACGTCAACATTCCATAAAGGAACGTAGAACATGCGCCCTTAATGACGATATTAATTGACGCGTTTTCCAACGGCTTCAACTCTGCAAAACTTGTCTTTATACTTCTCTTCATATATATATATATATATTTATATAAATAAATACGAATGACGATCATACTGCGTACTAGATCGCGTACGCTTGTAAGAGATGAAAGATGAGAAATGAGTTCCAGTTGCACAGAAAAAAAAAGAGTTGAGACTTGATATGTCTGGCAAAAAATTAATTACTTGAAATCTTGGAATTGATTACTTATGTGCTGGAAAATAAACATCGATGGAGTCGGAGTTTGAATCGCAGTTGGAGACAGATCTATTGCAAGTAAATGGGAGATGTAATATAATAGGATATATTTGTAGGTAGAGAGAAGGTAATTGAGTTGAGTTATTGTTGATATTGAGAGGAGAGATGAGAGTATGTACGATGTGATATAAACGTGAAATACAATCAGTATATATACTTGTATGTTGTCAGTATACTCTGATGACTGAAATGTTATCCAATCCGCAATGAAATGGCTATCGATTATTTGTAGACGAAACTATCTAACAAGTTTGTTTGTTTGTAAGTTTTAGGTCGAAATGAAAAGTCATAAGTTTCTCCGCAGTCACTTTAATCAAACTTTTATATAAAAATTACTCAAATCATTTTTTTTTTTTTTTTTTAATAAAACTTTTTTACTTTACATCATTACTTTTTGAAATTACTCATAATCCAAATATTCATAATTTTATTTTAAATCTTTTTATTGCCAAGTATGATTTTTTTTAAATTTTCCCGCCAAAGTTGCGGATAAGAAATTTTTCAAAAATTTTAGTAAGTGAAAATTGTAATTAAACCTTAGTAATTTGGATAATTTGATTAATTATAAATTGCAGTAATTAATATTTTTTTTATGAATGATAATTGACGGTTAATTAAATGATTGAAATAGTGGTTGATTTTTTTTTAATTTTCCCGCCAAAGTTGCGGATAAGAAATTTTTCAAAAATTTTAGTAAGTGAAAAATTGCAATTAAACCTTAGTAATTTGGATAATTTGATTAATTATAAATTGCAGTAATTAATATTTTTTTATGAATGATAATTGACGGTTAATTAAATGATTGAAAAAGTGATTGATTTTTTTTAAATTTTCCCGCCAAAGTTGCGGATAAGAAATTTTTCAAAAATTTTAGTAAGTGAAAATTGTAATTAAACCTTAGTAATTTGGATAATTTGATTAATTATAAATTGCAGTAATTAATATTTTTTTTATGAATGATAATTGACGGTTAATTAAATGATTGAAAAAGTGGTTGATTTTTTTTAAATTTTCCCGCCAAAGTTGCGGATAAGAAATTTTTCAAAAATTTTAGTATGTGAAAAATTGCAATTAAACCTTAGTAATTTGGATAATTTGATTAATTATAAATTGCAGTAATTAATATTTTTTTTATGAATGATAATTGACGGTTAATTAAATGATTGAAAAAGTGGTTGATTTTTTTTAAATTTTCCCGCCAAAGTTGCGGATAAGAAATTTTTCAAAAATTTTAGTAAGTGAAGATTGTAATTAAACCTTAGTAATTTGGATAATTTGATTAATTATAAATTGCAGTAATTAATATTTTTTTTATGAATGATAATTGACGGTTAATTAAATGATTGAAAAAGTGATTGATTTTTTTAAAATTTTCCTGCCAAAGTTGCGGATAAGAAATTTTTCAAAAATTTTAGTAAGTGAAAATTGTAATTAAACCTTAGTAATTTGGATAATTTGAGTAATTATAAATTGCAGTAATTAATATTTTTTTATGAATGATAATTGACGGTTAATTAAATGATTGAAAAAGTGGTTGATATGGAGTTACGAGGATAGAGTTTTAAAAGTGGGTTATATGAGTAGAATAATTATCAATAAATATCTAATTGAGTCCATTTCACATAACATGCGAGACGCGATTATAACTCTCTATACAGTCTGCTGATGACGCTGATAATAATAATAACGTTGATGATACTTAATCCTATTGCGGTTAAATACTCCATGTAGTCAGTGTAACACCGTCATAACTCGGCCACTAATCGCATTTGCGAAACGATAAACATTATATATAATGCACCCTATTTATAAATTAACAACTAGTTTATTTCATATTTTACACTCTCAGTACTCCGACATTAAAAAATTATTTTATTTTCACAACTTTTTAATTATAAATTCAAAGCTACAAAAAATTATAAGGATTTGGATTATAAAATATATTATTTAAATATTATTATTTTAAATAATTGGGGTAATTAATTATTATAATATTTTGCTAAGTAACAAAGTAAAAATTATTTTTTTAATTTATAATTTTAAGCTCATTAATTTTTTAAATTATAATTAATTTTTAATTAATAAAATAATTATAATAAATATTAATTAAGGAAGTATTGATTTTAATTATAATCCAGTTAAAGGTGTCCATCATACCCCGGAAAATTCATAACGCCCGACTCTAATTTTTTTCTTATGGAAAAATAATTTTTAGACAGTAATTATTTAAAATTAAAAAAAGAAATTAATTGGCAATAATATATGTAAATATGAAAATTAGATTAGTATTGGAAATATATAATTATATTATTCTCGATAGCAGATTATTTGATAAAATTTGATTGGATAAGTATAATTGAACTTTTGATAATAATCATAATAATAATAATAAGTAAAAGTAATAATCGTTTTATTTAATGACAGAAACTGAGTGTGAATTTAAAATGAACGAATGATTGAGTTTGTCTTTATTGTAGAGAAAAAAATTATGCATGAGAAAAAAAAAAGGTTTTAATAAAAAAATAGTAGTGAAGATAAAAATGTGAGCGGGAAAGTAAAAAAAAAAATATTACAGTAATTTCTGAAGCGTATAATTGGCAAACCCACGAAAAATTAATTGAAAGAGTTAAATGTACTGCTTTAATTAACTTATAATTTTGGTAAACTAAAATATTGTTTTAATGATTAATTAAATATTAGGGGTGTGCAAATTGTGTTCGAATCGATAATTCAAATTTTTAAATTATTTGTAATTTTTAAAATTACTCTTTTTTTGAATTTTTAAAATTCGGATCAATTTTTAAAATTTTCGTAGTTTTTAAAGTGAAAATTTGTTTGTGAATTTGGGTCTGAATTCTATTTACCTCTGACGAAATTTGAATTTTTGAAAAAAATATTAAAATTTTAAGTTGTACAAAAAAAAATTTTGAAATTTTTGAATAATTCAAGACTTTACAAATAATCTGGAGCTTCGAATTATTTAAAAATTTACAAATCATCCAAACTTTGAATCGAATTATTCGTAAGTTCAAACTATTTGCACACCCCCATTAGATAACACATTACACGGAGAGAAAATTATGGTAACAATTACAATATATTATGGGAATGGTTTCCATACTGCATAGTAACCGGTTTTTTTGAAATGTTGATTATAGGAACGGCACCCATATATATTATGGTAATAATTCCTATAATTATGGGTATAATTCCCATATGGTAACGGAATAGTTCCTATGGAATTATGGTAATGGTTACCATAATATTATAGGAACAGTTACCATAATATTATGGTAACCATTACTATATACGCTTAGGAACCATTACAATGTGATTATAGGATTGGTTCCTATTTGCTTATGGGAACTATTCCTATGAGTATGGTAATCATTACCATGATTCTTTCACATGCGATATGGGAACTGTTACCATAATGATAGGAATTATTCCCATACTTATGGAAACTTTCCCAAAAAGTATGGGTCTATATCCCATAATCCCAAGTAATCATTACCATAACACTATGGGATGATATTTCATAAACGTACTAGGAATAGTTACTATTATTTTTTCTCCGTGTAGTAATTAATATTGACATCTTACTTTACTTTTTTTTTTTTTTTTGTAAAAATATTAAGCGTAAAAAAAAAAAATTAATTATAAAAGTTATATGAGATAAAGTAGTTACGTCAAATCACTTGACGGCGTAAGAGACAAGAGACATAAAAGTTTTATAAAACAAAAAAACTAAAATAGAGGAGACATAGATAAAAATCGATGAGAAATATAAGAAATAAGTACGAAGGACGAAATAGGATCATAAAGTGGCAATCGACGTAGACAGTTGAATCGATTTTTTATACGTCGTGTTCTCTTGGTACAGAAAAAACGTGTGTGTGTGTGTGAGTGTGTGATGGTAGTTTGTGCAACAAAATAAAAAGCTACCAACTAAAATTCTACTTACAATATACACAGGATATAAACGCGATTTCACCTCTCAAGACAGACATTTCGATAATACTTTTTCTACATTATACTGTCGATAGTGCTATTACACGAGATTGTTCAATCGAACGTTTATTTTTTAACTTGCTCTAATACTATACTTAAGAATATTGTTAACTATCAGATAGACATTTCCGGTAGTTTAGACTAATACTTTTTTCGTTTCAGGAATTTTTATAATTCATTAGAAATTTATTTCCCAAGTCGCTACAAAAAAACTCCCATTCTAAAAATATGTGATTAACGTCAGCTACAAAAAGGTTTCCAGGTTGCGGGGCAAAATGGACCTACAAGGGAAAATGAATTTAAATTGGAAGTGAGATTTAAGAGACAGTAAAAGAGTTTTAAAAATCGGGATTCAAGACGTTTTGTAATATTAATTTTTTTTTATTTTTTTGGAAAATATAGCAAAGTACTTAAAGTACATCGTCAACACGAAAGTTAATGCGAAAGCACGACGGCATCTTAGGTGATTTTTATGCAACAATCGCGTGCTTCCTTTTAGCTTTCGCGTCAATTCTCTTCGCTCGACTTTTTTTATTCCATCTATTTTTTGTTTTCCATTTAAACACAAAAAAAATCGTAAGAATACAAATTTTTTACTCTTTTTCGTCACGTCGTATTAAATTTGCAACGTCTTATTATACATAAATCTATCATAAATATTTACATTAGATCAGGAAATTACGTCCTTGGTCTCTACTAGTGATTAAATTTATTTTTGCTTAAAATTTTTTTTATTTTATAAAATGAAATAAACGAGTTTAAAAAAACTGTTAATTATTTTTGTGTGTATGTGAGTTTAATTAAAATAGATGAACAGGAGGTGAGAAAATAATTAATAGCCAGGTTTTGTTGATTGTTGTGGACAACAGGATACGATTGTTCAGCCACCCGCAAATTAATTAACTCGTTACTTGAATGTCACTCAAACGTTGACGTAAATTAAACGTTAAAAGCTAAAATACAAAGACGCAGACGATAGTCCATCTATACATACGTACCTACATACATAAATTTTTATATTTCTATATATATACATATATACTGAGAAGCAGAAGAGCGACGAGCATGAGCTTGAAAATTTCTTATTCGGCCACGTGTAATTTCTTAAGCACCAAAATAAATTAATGTTTGCGATATACATAAACTTTTCAAGGGCTTGCTGAGTATAATGAGCCCAAGTTAAATTACTCAGCTTTAAATAAGACTCTCATCGGGACAGAAAATAAATTACTTCATTTTAAAAATTATAAAAAAATTTTCTTCATTATTTTTATCTTTAACTTTTTTTTTTTATTTGTAATAAAAAAAAAAAAATTAAATCGGATTAATAAATATTATTTTGAAATACTGACGCAATGGGGTTCGCATTTGAATAAGCTTGTATTAGTGAAAAGGGCACGACCGGAAGCTGGAGTCGTCTCAAAGATCAGTAACCTCTTAGCAACTTTATTACGTCAAGTCATGCATAACCCAATTTTTTATTCATTATTCTCAAGCTGTTACACTTTCTATTTTATTATCATCGCCATTATCATTATCTATTATTGTTATTGTTATTATTTATAGTTATCATCTATTGCAGATGTTGAATTATTTACTCCAATTTATCGGGCGATAAATTTATACGATTAATATTTGCTTAGTCCATTTATATTTATTTTTATCTCGAGTTATTTATTTTTATGGAGGCATGCATTAAATTAGACTGATGCTGAGGCTCAGACCGAGGCAGATCTTTTGTTGAATGAGCAAGTTCATTAATAAAGGTCTCTGATGTACAACGTTCGGAGCCTGAGAAGTTGAAGCTGATGATACAAAGCGAGGGCGGAATACAAAGAAACAAAATAAAGATAAAAAAAAAATAAGTTTAATATTGAAAGGTAGATAAGAGGCGCGCCCGGGGATTTTGGGTAAAACTCCCTGTTGTTTTGTGATTAGCATAACCGGCCCTACTAGTTTTTTTTTTTTTAAATTACAAATATAGTCTCTGATCTTTGTCTTATAAAAAATATATAGATATATATTCGTATGTTTTTGTTTTGTGGATAAGAAACACGAGCGAACTAAAGAAAATTTGTGGTGTAACTTTATTTAGATTTTTAAATAAAAAATTTTAACAATTTTTTTTTTAAATTTGAAATTTTGAATGAAAAAAAAATTTTGGCGGCAATTTAAATTTTTAATTAAAAAATTTAAACATATTTATTTTTAAATTTTAATTTGAAATTTTGAATGAAAAAAATTTTTTGCGGCAATTTAAATTTTTAATTAAAAAATTCAAACAAATTTTTTTTTTATTAGAATTTGAATTTTTGAATAAAAAAAAATTTTAGCGGCAATTTAGATTTTTATTTGAAAAATTTAAATAAATTTTTTTAAAAGTTTGAATTTGAATTTTTGAATAAAAAAAATTTTGGCGGCAATTTAAATTTTAAATTAAAAAATTTAAACATATTCATTTTTAAATTTGAATTTGAAATTTTGAATGAAAGAAAATTTTGGCGGCAATTTAAATTTTTAATTAAAAAATTTAAACAAATTTTTTTTTTAATTAGAATTCGAATTTTTGAATTAAAAAAAATTTTGGCGGCAATTTAGATTTTTATTTGAAAAATTTTAATAAATTTTTTTAAAAGTTTAAATTTGAATTTTTGAATAAAAAAAATTTTGGCGGCAATAGATATCAATTTTGTAATTTAAAATCGCAGACAAAAAAATTAATTTAATTTTGAGTGATAGTAAAATTTAATTACTTCTTAATGTGATTTTTTTTTGGACAAATAAAAAAAAAATGTAATGAGAATAATTTAAATTTAAGTGAAGAAAAGTAAAGAGCTGGATAAAACAAAAGTAAAGAAAAAGTTTTCAGCGGTGAAATATTTAAAATGGTTGTTTGAGAATAAAGTTAAATTTTAGAAATTCTTGTTGAACGAGTTAAAAATTCTTTCCACATTTGCGTATGTGTTGAGAGTATAAGAGAGCCTGTGTGCTGTGTGCCATTACATTGAGCGTGTGGGCAACGACGTCAAGTAAACTCACACACGCGAGACCGCGAGAACTCGAGTGCGGGGGTGGGCAGGAGGGGGTGGGTATGTAGATCCACGTATCACGTACGTCAGGAGACCGATAGAATGGGCTTAAAAAGAGTTCGGAGAATAAAGAAAAGACACGTGAGTGGGTGTGAGGACAAAAAATTATAAAAAAAAGTTGAATGATAAAAAATAAATGAAAAAAAGAAAAATTTGCATTCCCGACAACGGCAGATGCTGATGTCGTGGGCTTTAGAGATGTGTACCTCTATATCTTTACTCATAATGCGAGATCAGACAATCAAGTTTTAAATATATATATTTTATTTATATAAATATCATTATTTAATTTTACTCTAATTTATATAATTTTCTTTAATAAAAAACTCTTTGACTGCAAAAAAAATTTTTAATATTCCTCTCAAGTTTTAATTAAAAATTTATTGATTTAAATTTTTCTTTAAAAATTTTTTACTTGGATTTTTAATTAAAAGACCTTTTAAAAAATATAAATTGCCAGTTTATAAATAAAATGTACATTTGAAATTAATTTCTTTTTAGTTAAAAGTATGCAATTAACTTCGACCTTTTGCAGCGCGATTTTTTTTTTGAATAAATAAATAAATAAATAAATAAATAAGATATCATTAGAGTAATGAAGGTATATAATAAAATATATATAAATGCAAGAAAATAAAACTAGGAGAAAATATGGTGGTTATTTAAAAGCAAACGGTTCCCTTTGAATTTTCCATCTTTCACCATCGCATGGAAAAGATCCGCGTCTGTGTAACACAAGTTAACACACACTCAACACGTCTGCGTGTAACTAGTCCATCAGTCTTTCTTTTCCCGCTCATTTCATTTCTTGTGTTGAGGAAAAAACCCCTTGCCGACCCGACCCGAGACGAGACCAGACGAAGAAAGGATCGTTTCGATGCACTTTTTTATCCGGCACTTTGCTTTTTCTTTATTTATTTCTTTCTTAAAGAGACTTTTTTATTTTTTTATACTTGTGTTCTGAATCTGATTCCCCTTTATTCTTATTTTCGCGAGCTCATTTTTATTCTTCTATTTCTCAAGTTACAGCGGATGCTAAAACTACTGCTGCAGTACCGGGAGTCTCCGGAGTACGAACCAGAACGAGATCCATTGTTTGTACTTGCGTTTGATCTGTCCTGTATCCTTTACTTTGTTGTACAAACTTCACTTTCGACGCGACTTTTATCTCCTGCAGAACTCGACCCACTATTTTTTTATTTCTTTAATCGAAACTTTTTTTTTAATTTTTTTCCTTGGTAATTTTATTTTATAAGTATATTTGTATAGACAAAAGTTATTTTTATTCAACTGCAGGTCATGTTAGTTAAATTATT
This sequence comes from Microplitis demolitor, assembly GCF_026212275.2. Classification (NCBI taxonomy): domain Eukaryota; kingdom Metazoa; phylum Arthropoda; class Insecta; order Hymenoptera; family Braconidae; genus Microplitis; species Microplitis demolitor. Next base: position 23,632,142 of record NC_068545.1, on the reverse strand, counting down.
TCCGGTATTTCATCTAGAGAGTATTTAAAATTCTTACACACTTTGTATCTCATTAAAATACATCAGGGTCTAAATGAATAAAATATATATTATCATCATTATTTTTATTTTTAAATACACTCTTTCTTCAGTTACTTTTTGTTAGAAAAATAAATTTAATACTTGACACAAAATTTTTTAATAATACGTCTTGTATGAAATACTCAAAAATTCAATTTTTGATCATTATTAATTTAACTGAGGCTATAACTTGATAAATAATGAGTTTACGAAAATTTTCAACTAGAACAAAGTTGTAGGAAATTTAATTTCCTATAAATTTGTACTGATTATTTTTTTTCGTAGCATCAATATTTAAAAAGTTACAGTTGCTCAAAGTTGAAGTAGAATTTTGACTGTCAAATAATTATACCTTTCATTCAAATGGCTGTAACTCTGTAAATAATAGATTTATGTCAAATTTTGTAAGAAACAATCTTATAGATAATTAAATTTCCTACAAATTTGTATTGATTACATTTTTTCATATCATCAATATTTAAAAAGTTATGACCGTTTACAAAAATCTCTAATTCAAATTTTAATTTTCCAAATTTTTCTTTTTATCTTAAAACTGCAATAACTTTTAAAAATATGAATTTTCGTAAATTTTCACAGAATACAACTTTATAGACAATTAAATTTCCTACAAAATTGTATTCTTTGTATTTTTTCATATTATCAATATTTAACGAGTTACAGCCAATACTCCGAATTTCCGGATCAAAAATAAAAATAAAATGAACCCCGGATAAATATCACAAAGAAAATCTAAAAATATAATTTAATTTAAAACAAAAAATGATTGACAGCTTATTTATACTCAGGTAAGCTTTAACATATATATCCATACATACATAAAGTAGTTTGTTTAATATTTCATTGTTAATTATACTAGTGGGTGAGTGTATGAATAACGTATGGAGTTGTTATGCCGTTGGTGATGCTAGTCAGCCAGAGAGAAACACTACTTGGTGAATATACAATCAACTATTATGATGCTAATGCTAAAGTTCGGGCTAACGACCGGATCAATGTTATATTATTTCTATTTATCCGACAACCAAATACACTTAATCCCTTAAAAACCCCTTGATCTACTTTTAAGTAATTACCCGCGGAAATTCAAAATTAAATTAAAAAAAAAAAAAACTCACCATTACAAGCCTGCTTGAATCCCCCACAGCAATCGCCGTGTTTCAGACACGAGTAATGACAATAACACGGCTTATCTGTGTAGTTATGAAAAATCGGGGACATCGAGGGTCCAGTCACAGCACAATTGACACCATCGCTGGGACAACATCTATTTGATTTATGACAACTGCTAGCCGAGATTGGATTCACGATATTATTCAAAAATACAACAGCAATTATAAATACTAACTCGAGCAATCCGCTCAATCGATCCATTTTTCACCATCAACTTAATTACCGGTCACTTAAAAATTTTATTTAATTTTGTTGAAAAAAAAAAAAAAAAAATGTAATACAGGGAGCGATTGTTGAACGACTTCTTGATGTAACGAAGTCGTTTGAAAGACTCAACGATACAACAAACTTAAACTGTGACTTCCCGGTGGAGACGATCGTGTGTGTTAAGAACCCAACGCATTTTAATAGATACCCCCCACTATGTCTTCATCTTTCTTGCTGTTTAATTCTATACATATTTTATGTGTGGATTATTTTTAGTCTTTTAATATTTTAATTATTTAGTTTTTTTATTTAAATTCAAATTAAAATTTTTTTTTTAATAAAAAATAATATATATATAAATATATGTAAATTTTTTTAAATAAAATAATGAGGATTTGTTATATTTAATATTTGATTGATACTTATGTGGGTTGATAAGAGCGCAATTGTCTCATTAGTTTTGATAATAATAATAATTGTAATTAGTGAGAAAAGTAATTAATTTAAGGATAAATAAAATAAGTATTTAAAGTTAATATGAATTATCAGCAGTAAATACTCAGAATAGAAATACGAGTCATCGTACATGTGTTGGAACAAGAGACGGGGTAGGGACCGAGAAAAAGATCTGGGGGAGGGGTGGGTGGAAACGTGAGAAAGTGATTAAACAGAGAAAACCCGAGGTGGCACACAAGCAGTTTCCGCGTCCTGGAAGTTCATTTCTTGGACAGGCTGACGTACGTCGCACCGAGCGAATTTAATTACTGAGCATTATTAATTAACATTTTTAAATTATAATTAAGTTACTCTGTTATCAAGTGCTTAACTAAGCTGTCATATTTTTTTTTTTTAATAAAAATTAATTAGTAAATATTTTGATAATCAGTAGAAAAATATCGGAAATTAATTAATAGAAAATTTCTAATATTATTGATTAATTTAAATAATTAAAATTTTAATTAATTTCATAGAAAAGTTTTAGTATTTAAAAAATAAATAATTTCAAATTTAAATATTTGAATTTTTATAAAAAAAGCGCGAAATACAAATTTCGAAAAAAAAACTTCGGAGATTTAGATGAAAATAAAAATTCAGAAAAATTATTTTCAAGTTTTTAAAAAAAAAAATCTCAATAAAAATGAAATTTACAAAGAATTGAATCTATAATTATAATTAAAATTATTAATTAGCTTCAATTAAAATTTAGTCGGTTATAAATAAAATATTTTTGAATTATTTTTTATTAAATAATTTGACTATAAATTATAATTTATTATGATACTAACTTATGATAATATAAAAGGTTTAGAATATAAATATATACTGTACAATTATTTTTATAATTAAATTTTTATTGATTTGAATATTAAAATGCTAACGAGATGGACAATGTCGGCATTTATTGATAATTTTAATAAATCGAATCAAAATTAGTACAATCGTTGAGGTGGACCCATTGAGGATTTGATGTGGAGAGAGCGCACATTCTGCCAGTGCTTCTTCAACAAAGACACGAGGAAGTTTATTGATAAGTGCACGTTCTGCACCAACTCATCGGGGGTCATCTCCACGTGGCCTACCGCGACAGACAGGCAGAGTACCTTCTTCATCTGGAACTTGATGGTGGCCTTGACTTCGTCGATCTTTGCTATCATCGATTCCTGATGAGACAAAAGCCCAGGAAATTTACCTGCCTTGTTCAAACCGGGACCAAGCAAACGTGGGATCTGTTTGATCAGCGACTCACTGGCCAAGAATGCGTCGTATTTTTTTGCTGCAATCAAAAAATAAATCGATTTAGATTCAAATTTTCTCAAAACTCATCGTTCAATATCTTACTCCTATTTACTGATATTCAAATAGCTGTAACTCAAAAAATAATAACTTTACGCAAAATTTATCTCAGTACAAATTTGTAAGGAATTAAATTTCCTACAAATTTGCATTTATTAAAAATTTCCGTAAATTCGATATTTAAAAGTTACAACCGCTTCAAGTTTAATCAATAAAATTCAAACTCCATACGTTTCAGTAACTAAAGAAATTACGATAAAGCGGATGTAGCTTGAAAAATAACCAATTTACGAAAATTTTCAATCAGTACAAATTTCTAGAGAAGTAAATTTCCTAAAAATTTGTTTTCATAAAAATTTCCATAACTTGAATATTTAAAAAGTTAGAGTCAGTCCCGCCATCAAAAATCTATTTCAATAAAAGTTTATCAGTACATTGGTAATTTAAATATTAATTACCAATTAAAAATGATGATTTAATTAAATAGATCAACTGTTTCAACACTGATTGAGGTACATTGCTATTTAAAACACAACGTCCGCACCCAGTGAAGATTTTTGCTCTCCTTCACATTGACAACTTAAATCATCATTGAGAAAACGAATTAAGTGCTTTTAGGAAGGTATCAATTTTTTAAAAATAATTGATAATTACCTAGTTTTTTGACGAGCTTTTTGTTCTTGTTAAGTTTCTTAAGAGCCTCAGCGTCCATGAAAGGAACATTGTTGGCCTTAGCTTCATCACAATGCTGCTGGTCTCCAAGAATGCATACTTGCATCTTTGGTCTTGGAATATTCTTCAATCTAATTAAAAAAAAAAGAAACAATTACACATTAACGAGAGCTAATTACTACTCAGATAAGTAATCAAATCAATGAATAAATATCAGTGCAGGATATAACATCAATAAATTCAGTTAATACATGCAAAGTAGTCATCATTGAGTTTGAAAAAAAAAATGTTTATATTCAAATATCGTAAGTCTGAGTGTGAACTTACCACAAGGATCATTACGATCCTGTGTAATTGATAATTATAATAACAATTATTAAATAACGGTGATATTAAAATTAATGAAAATATTAATAAAACCTCCCCAGTTGTTTTAAGACCCTGGGTACAGGTCCGCCGAGAAGATTCTCGGCTTCCTGACGTAACATGAGCCAATCTTTTCAATTAATCGATTACTTATTGAATTTACGTTCAAGGTATAGGTTAAAATGATTTCAAGAGACAAGAGATTGAAAAGAATGACTCAAAGTCAGGTGAACACATACTTGACGGTGCCTGAGAAACGTTTGTCTTTCTGCGGGTCGTAGTTCTTCAATCCAATTTGGAGCTCAACGGTCTCCAAAAATTTACGTTTCTTTTCCTGCGAGCTTTTGATTACTCCATTTACGCAGTCATAAAGAGCATCACGCGATACTTTAGACCTGTAAGTTCAATTTTAATTATTAGAATATTAATTTAAATTTAAATTCAAATCCGATGAAAAATGCCACGTGGCGGGAGAGTAAAAAATTTTGAAAAAGATAAAGAAATTAATTTTATACATATGTATGTATGATATATTTAATAAATATCAGAATTTATGAAAAATTTAGTATTTTAAAATATATATTGCTTATATATATTTTTTATATGAAACTAGTGCGCAATATTTGAAAAAGGAAACAACATGGCGGGCATGAGCATTAAATTTATGAGGTTATAATTTAAATATATGAGGATATTTGTATAAATATGTAGTTTATTAATTTGAAAATTAATTAGTAAATCGATATTATGTAAAATTGATGGTAGAAAAAATAAAACTAATAAAAAAAATTCCACGTGACCAAAGCAGATAAAGTTTAAAAAATTTTAAATAACAAAAGGAAAAATTCAATGAATTTAGTTTTGTAATTAGTAAATAATTATTTGTAATCAATTTTGTTAAAAATGTAGGAAATAAAAAAAAAACTGGGAATAAAAAGCCACATGGGCAAGCGAAATTTAAAAAAACCAGAAGTTGTTAAATTTCGATAAAAATTAAAAAATATATGTTTAAATATTTAGTTAAATAACAAAAAAATGTATTGGTGATAATAAATATTGAAAAAATATGAGGATTGTTTAAATATAATTGGATACTTACGTCATGTTTGTCGGAACGAAGACCGTCAGAAGACACGATCCAACTTTCTCGACGGCCCAACTACGAAAGAAAGATTGTGTGCAAATGGAGGAGGTCCTCTAGAATATTCTCCTGCCCCTTCCTCCTCTTTTCAAAAATTAGTTCCCACTCCCGCCATGGCGCTGAAAAATTTTCAAGTTCGAGTTCTCCAGCAACTCCCTAGATGGCGCCAGCGCACAATTTTTAACGAGCAAAATAAATAAATGACTTTGCTCTGAAACGTGAATTTGATTGATTGAGAACTTGGTGTTATTGTATATAAATTTATATAAATTTAATTAAAAATGAAGAGAAAGTCAAGTCACATTGAAGAAGAAGAAGAAGAATCAGATTCCGAAGTTGATTCCGAGGAAGAGGTAAAATTACTTGATAATTAATTTTCTCTTAAAAGATTCATTTGATTTCTAACCTTAATTATTGTCACGTGTTTTACAGCTTCAGGATGCTTTTTCTAAAGGATTAATAAAACCAGGATTAAATAAAGTCATCGAAAAGGAAACTAGAAAAAAAAATAATGACCCCGTAAGTTTTTTGAATTTTTTAAAATAAAAATTGACATGAGTGTGAATGTTGCAGACAGACAAATTCCAAATTACAAATAAATGAATTAAAAAATTTAAAATATGAAAATAAAAAAAATGCACATACTCATTTTCAAATTTTACTAATGTGCATTTTTTAAATTTTAGTCGATTTTTATTTGATTCACTCATTTGAAAATTTTTTTGATTTAATTGTCAGCTACATTCAAACTCAAGTTATTGGTAATTATTATTGTTAATTTGATGATTAATTACAGGAATTAATGAAGCAGATATTGAAAAAAATAAAATTAGATTTACCATGGATAGAAACGCTGGATGTCGTGAATGCCCCGGCGCCATTGGCACCAGAATTAGCACTGCAAATGCACGAGCAAGAAGAGCGACGTGCTAAGCAACTGCAGGGAAACAGAAAATTGCAGCAGCTGAAGCCAACTGAGGACCCGGTTATCAACGACTTCAAAAGAGAGACGATGTTCCATCGACAGGCTCAGGCTGCTGTCATGTTCTCCATACCCAGGCTAAAAAAAATGGGAATCCCTACAGTGAGACCCGAGGACTACTACGCGGAAATGGCCAAAGCTGACGAGCACATGCAGAAAATCCGGCAGAGTCTGCAGATAAAGGAGCAGGCGGTCGCGCGCTCAGAAAAAGTCCGACAGCTGAGACAGCAACGGAAAGTCGGCAAGCAAATGCAGATAGAAGCGACTCTGAAAAAACACGCGGAAAAAAAACAAATGCTCAATGAAGTTAAGAAATTCCGTAAGGGAGTTCGTAAGGACTTGGATTTCCTTGACGACAAAAAGAAAACTGGGGGGTCGAATAAGAGCAAAGCTGAGAGGAGGATCAACGGTAAGCAGAAGATCAAGAACTCCAAGTTTGGGTTCGGGGGAAAAAAACGAGGGAGCAAAATGAACACGCGTGAAAGTTCTGCGGATATGTCGGATTATCAGAGACCGCGAAAAGACGCGAAAGGTTTCAAAGGAAGGAATAAAGGTAGAGGTAATAATAATACCAGTAAAACTCAGAGGCCTGGTAAAAATCGAAGGGTTCAGATGAAGAATAAAAAAAAATAATTTAATGTATTTATAATTTTACATAAATAAAGTTTTTTATTATTATTAAATAATTTTTAATTAAAATTTTTTAAATAGCCGCCAAAATTAATTAATGGAGAACTTTTATTACGACTTTTATTGGAGTTACAACTTTATCAACCAATTATTTAAACATGAGGAAATTGACTACAGAAAAAAGATAAACTAAAAATATGCATACATAGAAAATTGTAAGAGCTGTAGATGCAATTTTTAAAAATATTTTTTTTATAATTTATAATTTGTAAAAACGTCAAAAAATTATTAGACGTTGGCTGACCAGTATTACGAATTTTTCGTGTCGAATTGCTAAAAAAAAAAATCTGAAATGGATAAGGAGAAAAAAGAATATATATTCCACAATAAATATGTTTTTTAATAGACATACATCTCGTACGAGGTTACACGATATTTTAAATACATGCCATTTAACTGTCCAGCAATCAAACACAATGTATTTTATCATTAATCATTAAATATTAATATTATCATTAATCTATCTTTCTCGATAACTATTGCACAATCTGGTAATCGTTTCTCGAAGCGATTCTCAAAAAATCAGCCTCAAATACTCACAATATTTCCACCAAAACTTCAATTTCTGATGCACTTGCAATTATTTATTTTCATTTATTATTATGTTGCATTGTTAATTATATCAACCGGGTCACTTTTATGTTATTACATCAATATTATAATTATAATTATTATTATTATTATTTCATCAGATTTTTGACGATTATCAAAAGTTACGGGTGCTTTGCTCTAATCATGACTTTTTACCCTGGGCACCCGGTAGTTAAATTCAATCAATCATCATTATTATTATTATTATTATTATTATTATTATTATTTTTGTTAATATTTTTTACAAATTCATCACCATTCATGCTCCCTTCGCAGAGCTATTTTTTGTAAACGAATATAAATAAATAATTAAAAAATAAAAAAACGAAAAATACAAAATTTATTCTCCTCGCGGTAAAACTCCGCGGGACGTCAGTAACTTTCTCAATAATAAATATTATTTTTAAATTTTTAAACATTTTGTACAATTATTCCAATGGAAGATAAATAATAATCACTTAACAATAAATACTTTAATTATATAATTTCATTACATATATTAGAGTCACATATTTTTACCTCAAGTCTAATCAGCCGCGTACGCGAGGTTCCATTTAAATGTTTTAGATTTTTTTTAAATATTGTAACTACTCGGTAACAATAGACCCAATTATTTTATGTATATGTTATATATATATTTATATATGTATATATTTAGTTGGTGGCCAGCACCAAACACACGCGCACTTATACTAGTTGTCATTTAAACGTCATAATCAAATAATTAAATTATGAGACACTGATACATTTTTTTTGGATTTTTTCATTTTTTTTTCTCATCCATTCATCTATAATACAATTATATTTATCACTACATATACATATCAGAGATAATCTTCGTTTAATGCTTTAATTTTCATATTTATCAATTTATCAGCATTAATTCAAATGTCATTTTTTTTTCCACTTTAATTTTAAAATAAATTCAGACCTCAGAACATGGAAGTTTTTTTACTTTACTTTTTAAATAAAATATATATGATCGACATATTTAATCACAAATAAAATATACGGTAATTAATAAAGAAAGAGATTAAATATTCTTTGGTTATAAAATAATTGTACGTTAAAAGTACAGCGTGATAATTAAAGTGTAATTAATAATAAATTTACTTTGCGCGTTAGTTTAAAAATTATATATTTATATATATATGTAAACTAAAAAAAACCAAAATATATTTTTGAATTAGTGCATAAACCTCACAGAGACCGGCTCTGCGATATATCACTTGGCTCATTCGCAACAGATTCATTTTTTTTTTGTTTTTTTTTTTTTTTAAATTAATTTTCATATATTTATAGAGATTACACAGACGCGGACGATATGGCGGATCTTTTAATAAAATACAAACAATAATTTAAACAAACTTTTTTTTATATATATATATATATATATATATATATTTTTGCTTATCCTTTGGTCTACCGGTCAAACGATTTTCGTAAAGCACTTAAATAAAAAAATAACTCGAAGGATAGACTTTAGAGTACGGACATGAAATCCCGGAAAAAGGTTGATTGATAAATTATAAAGCTGACAGTGAGATCGATAGCGAACATCCTGGAGCTTTCAGTAGATTTATCTCGTACTTGAAAGCATTTATTTTATTTTCATACATATACTTATTGTTTTTGTATAGATGTATTTATTTTATTTATATATATACTTGTTAACATATACGTCTTTCAGCTGATATGTCGTTTGTAATAATATGCGGCGACTGAACGATATATTTAAGATTTCAAAACGACTTTCTGTTGATCCATTTAAATTAATATCCGCTCAACATTTTTAATTATTATTTATTTGGATAAACACTTTCTTCCGATGCTTTTGGTCATGCCCAACAGGTACAAGTTGAGATTCATTCTCCAGTATACTGTATTTTTTTCTTTACGAGTCTAGTTCATACATGAGCAGAGTTTTTTTTTTATCTGATCCTCTGGATTGGTGATACAAAATCACACATTAATATTAATATTATTATTATTATTATTTATGTTAAAGTTAAATTTATTATTATTATTGTGGTGGAGACGATGGTAAAATATCGAGTTACAATTTAAAGTCGGTCCAGCCGACGGTCCTGCCGACAATCTGCTAATAAGCTAAGATACTTTCATGCAGATATCATACCATCGTCACCTGTCATTAAATGTACATGCATATATGCTGTTCTATATAGTGGTGAATATATATACACATATATTAATATTTGGTTAAAAGCATGGTCTAATGCTGATGTGATAACTAAGTAGTGGGCGATTATGGGTGCGCTCGCCACCATGACTGCTGAAACTTTTCGTGTAGTTTTTTGCAAATACCCGCCAATTTCCGTCACATCCCAGGCTCCGTTGAGGCTTCCTCTTGATCTTCCCCGCTCATGTCCCCGTCGTCGTCAATGTTCTCGATCGTCTCGTCGCCTTCTTCCAGCGTTACCTGGACGAAAAGTAATTATTATTATTATTACTATAATTCTACCAGGAACTTCATTAGTGTTTAGATTTAATTAAAAAGTTCATTTTATTCTACGGCTTCTATTGTGCAAATTAATTAAAGACGAGCCTTTAATTTAATTAAATTTTTTTTTAAGTAAAAAAATTAGTTCTTATTTTAAAAAATTTTTTTTATTCACAAGCGTTAATAATTTTAATCTAAAAATAATCTTCAATCTTATTATGTGATATCTTTATTAAATTACATAACCAGATTAATAACAATAATAATAAAAATAAAAATTACCTGAAAGTGAATACGGTCAGAGAGCTGCTCACTTCCCTGTTGGTCATCAGAGGGGGGCGAGGGAGGTATCATAGATTGGTACCAATCACGGTTCTCTTCAAGCGTGTCGAGAATATCCTGGGCGTCCGGATGAACGAGGTCAGCCCAAGTTTCCCACAGCGGATGCACAATATAGTCAATGAATCCGACTTGTGACTTTTCAATGGTAGCGTTGTGTCGGTCGCACATCGGACTGATGTCCATGTTTTGCTCGCGCTCGCGGTCTCCCTGCTGGAAGAACTCCTCCATCAGCAGGCCGACCCACCGACGGTAGAGGGGCAAGGGTTTGGTCGGGTTCGACAAGTCGGCGCAGTGGACCAGGTTCTCTAGCACCTGGATCCGGTCTGTGTAGTTGTCCAGCAGCAGGACACCAGAGCCCGCGACCTTCTTGGTCTCGACCATGGTCTTGAGGTCAGCTAGCAGCGACATGTGCTTGGACATGTCCGTCGATAGAACCATGTCGATGACCATTTTCCTCACGGTCTGACGCTGCTTCTTTGACATGTTGACAAATATGTCACAGCCCTCGTTCTGCAGGAGCTTGAAAGCCACTGCCAGGTGGTGGTTCTCCAACACAGACTCGTCGTTGTACATCAGCGCCAGCTCCGAGCCTATTAATTTTCAAATAAATTATAAATACCTTCGCTAAAATATTTAATGATCTTATCAACCGAAATGTCAAGTTCTTATTAATTTATTTCTCCGCGGTTTTAATTTTGAAATTTTAAACAAAGCCCTAGTCTAAAGTATTTTAAAAATAACAAAAAAAGAAACTAGGTCGATTTATTGCGACTTAAATTTTTATCAAAGTTCTTAGACTCGCAAGCAAATAAATCACCCGGTTAAATTTAAATTTAAATCCAACTTTCATATCAATTTAAAATAATACTAATCTATGATATTTTTTTTTCTTTTAAATATTTGATTTTTCATGGCAATTTATCACACACTTAAGCTTCGCAGGCGTAAAGTTTTGATCCATGTAAAGCTTCGGCCGGTCGAACGCAAGAAACTGTTGCGGTTTTAGTGTGACATAGTTTTTTATCGGTCTACAGCCTTACTACTTAATGTAGAGTGATTGCATATAAATAGTGGGGAGAGAGTAAGGGTTGTACTTACTGGAATTGATGAGGAATTGATTGGTAAGACCCGGGTGATCGACGTCATGAATTGTCGCGGCAAACAAGGCGGCCATGATTTCCAGTGGTGTGAAGACGGACTGTTTGAGAACAAACACTAGGATTAATAACAGTGGTATATATTGTACATAGATGGTGAGTATTTATATATACATATACATATATGTATAATAGATATAGAAGGCCACGGATCGATTGAGACGTGTATTATGTACCTCAAGCGCGGGCGTATTGAGCAGCGTGTGCGTCGATTGTGTTACGTCGGCCGCGTGAAGGCTGTTGTGGAAGGGATTGTCCTTGACATAGTGATCCTCAAGAGTCATCATAAAGGTAACAAAAGTCTTGGGCGGTATTGCGAGTGATTTGAGCAAATCGCGGCTCTGGAATGCCGTGTAGGCTACGCAGGTCAATGGTCTATTGTTACTCAGCTCGGCCACCCTGAATATATCGATGCCCCACTTGTCGACATCCGTTAATACCTGAAATCAATACCAACCGCATAATCACAGCCACACGCATCGCTTAATAACAGTCATTAATACCAAGAGGAATCGCGGTTTAATTTAATGACACAGGTAATTTGAGATCACGGAGCAGACGAGCGCTTTACTTGGATGGAAGGATGGGAGGATGGATGGGTAGTGTAGTGGGATTGGGCATGTGATTGAGAGCTCCGAGCTGCTGAATGTCGGATTTGACGAAGGTCTGATTGAGATCATTAGGAGTTTGGATGAAGTTGATGAGAGTTTGCGAGGGAGCTAGAGGAGTCTGTATGAAGCTTGATGGTCGGGGCTTAATTGCTGGTACCTTGGTGAGTTCTTCGTCGTGGGGAGTCTCCACCCCGTGAACAGGCACTCGCTCCCCGGTGAAACTGTTGGTGTGGGTCAGTGGACGTTTCACCCCGCTGATGTGGGACATCGCTGCTGGACCTCGCTGAGCTCGTTCTTTTTTCTTTGCTGATCTCGAATCGCCGGAAATGCCGGCTACTACTCCATCCTCGATACGCAGCGACGGCAAATCCAATTCTTGTTGTTTGTCTGTAATTTAATTTTATTTTAAATATTTAAAAATTGCCGCCATTTATTTTTTATGTCCAAAGTTAAAACTCACCAAGGAAAGTGCTGCAGATATACTCAGATATTTGATTACCAGACTTTGAAGACTCCGAAAAGTGTGAAAGCTCTTTGTTCAACATTCTCTTGAACTGAAAATTTAAAAAGAAAGTATAGTCAAATAAACTATTGGCGATAAACTTCACATAACAAGACAATAAAGTTTTTATCTTACACTAAACTCGATCTCTATGATATTTGATAAAAATAACCGTAAAACTATTTTGGATGTTTGCCTTACTAAAAATCCGATCGAACATTATTTTATGCTAATACACCAGCTGTTGCACACCAACACAGCCCCACATACAGATAAATTATTAAATAAATCCACTTCCCTACATCTTAATCCCAGAACTTCTGAGCCAATAAACTTGACAATAAAGTCCAATTTACAGCAAAATAAAAAAAAAGAAAAAAAAAAAAAAGAAAAATATTCTACGTATTAGGGCTCGTTCTAGACGTCATCGCGCGAATGCCCTCTTGGCCAACTGACCTACTTCTTTTACTAATAAAAAAATGAAAAACCATCTGGATACCCAGCCAAACTTTACTATCAAGATACTAGTGCCAAAATATATACGCATATATTTATGTATTACCACTTCAATGATTTTAAATACGTGCCGCAACTTAAATAATTAATTCCCCCTCTCCTCAATTAAAAAAAATAAAACTATACAGTAAAAAAGGATTTGTCAAAGTGTAAAAAAAGCGAGTATTAAAAATTAAAGTGTTGAATTTTTAACACTTTCACGTGGTGTTAAATACAACACGCTATTATTTTATTTGATCAGCTATCGATTGATTTTTTAACACAAAAAAATTATTTTATTCAAAAGTCAAATCAACACACAGTAAAAAATTCTCTCGACCGTCAAAAAATAATTTTTTGAAAATTTTGACATGTGAAATTTTTTCTACACGTATATTAAAATATGTAGATTTTGACGAATCCTTTTTTCCTGAAAAAATTATAGTTCAAAATATCAGCAAAGTCTCTTCAGTTGAAAACTGTAAAAATTACATTATTTCCGAGATGTCACAGTTTCATATTGGACTTTTTTCAGTCCTTACCAGCAACCTGATTGCTAAGGTTTTTAACCTTCAAATTTAGTGGTGTAAATTGTAAAATTTGGTATCTACCCGGTTCAAAAATAAAACTTGATTTAGATTTGGTTTACCAGGTCGAAGCTTGGAGCCGTTTTTCAAGACAAACTCGACTTCTTTTACGGAGATACGAAATACATTGAGTTTTCACCTTGGTTTAGACTTAACTGGCTTACTTAGTCACGATTTAAGGCGAAAAAGTTTAAATTAAGCCGAAATTGACTTATTCGACTTAAATTATGTTAAAAAAGTTCACTAAGTTTAAAAAAACTTAATTTAGGTCGAAAAAGTCGAGATCGTATCGAAAAATCGGCAAATCGATTTCACAAGAAAATAAGATGAAGCGAACCTGAATCAAGTTTTATTTTCAACCCGGGTATAATTGAAATCACTATCATGGGAAGTTTCAATTATTGCAGTCCAAATTATAACACTTGAAATTTTTTCTCACTGAAAACTATAATTTCTTACTACTCTTTTTTCGCGTTACCGTGCAATAAAATTGAAATTGTAAATTTTACCTTAAGAGATGCCATATCCGAAACAGACCGATGAGTTTGAATAGTTTCCAACTGATCTAAACACCAGTCAAGTTCTTCCATTGTTTCGACGGCCATTTTCATGTAGGTTTCATCTAAAAGTTATAATTGTTCATTTATAGTCTTCCCTCGTGAATATATGACTAACAATTGTTTCCTACATATATAGCAAGCGATGTGATGTAAACTACATAACAGTAATGATAATAACAATTCGGTATCGGGAAACTTGTAACTAATTAAGGTAACAAAACCTACCTCCGGGCGCCAAAACACGTGGCTGTGGTGTATTACTTCCCTGTGCCCCGCTGCTTCTACGGGATCTGAAACGACAAAGTTGTCTCTTTAGGCAAACTTGTTACTTGTTACTTGTTGCCAGGTATAATAAATTATTAGTTATTAGTTATAAGTTTGTAGTTACGGCTATCTACTATTTAATTTCAAAATCCGCTTTTGTCTTTGCAGATTAGATTAACTATTATCATTATTATTTTTATATTGGATTTGGTATTAAGATTTAAAACTTACTTGTTGGTTGGTACATTTGTGAGCGACAGGAAGTTGTTTCTAACGGATCGTAATGAGGCAAGTATTTGGGCGAATGGCGTAACGATGAGATCTTCGCCATGACTGTAAAAAAAATTATTTTTTAAAATTATTATTATTATTTTTTTGCTTTACAATTACGTTCATTTTGTTTTTATTTAAATAAAGTCAATAAATGTTGAATTTAATGGAGTTGCTTTTAATTAGCGTAAAGTAATTGAATTAAAAAAAGATAGAAAATACTGAGCAGAGTTTCCATCAAAAGATTAAAATGAATAAAAGTCATTTCAGGTTTTGATGTTGGGTTTTATGGAAAAAAAAAATATATATGAAAGCTTTCATTTATTGAAATTGTATTCTTCTGTTGTACTTTTTGAAAATAAAATTGGGTTGAAAATTTGATGTAAAAAAAAATGGTCTGTAAATTTAGCACTATGAGCTAATTGCGTTGCATTTAATATAAATAATCATGCAACATGACTGCGATAGATTGTAGAAATAATTAATAAAGCAAAAATCGTCACTGATTGACTATAGTGCATACTCTCTCCCAGTGTGTGTGTGTATAGACAATAATAATGAATAAGCAGAAGACCTTGTCAATTTGTTATTAGTGTTTAACAAGCAAACATATTTTAAAAACATAATATCCATTTATTATTATTTTATAAATTAATTTTAAATTTAAATTTAATTGCCATAAAAACTCGACAATCCAATAATTTATATTGTATTTTATTTTGTATTTACATTTATTAGTTCATTGTAATTATTTACTTATCTATTCATTTAATTCCTCTCATTTATACATTTATAAATAAATAAATATATACTTATACTACACATATATTCTTCCCAATTTAAAGTTATAAATTTCAAAATTTATTGGAATTTTGAATTTTTAAAAAATAATTTACGTCAATTGAGTTTAATTTTTAACCAGTACCATATATGTATATATAATATATATATACTAGTCTACTTATACAACTAAACTTAGCGGCAAAAAATTGATAATTACATAAAATTAACTGCATGAGAAAAATATTTTTCCAGTATTTTATTTAAGTCAGCTGAGGCTTTATGGGAAAACGTTTCTGTTAATAGGAAAAAAAATTAAAATTTCCGGCTTAGGTTTGTGTACTGGAAGATTCGTAAGATTTTCTCTATTTTTGGGTACAAAGTTTAGTAGAATGGGAAGTAAACTATATGTGACAACTTACTAATCACGTTTGGTTGGTGAAGCAAAACACTGTTGCTCCCAAAACACAGCCCGTCGTGTGGGTCTCGACCTTAATGCAGACATAGAATGTGTACGTGGTAATCCAGCAACAGCACCCGCTAAATTACCAACCATTCCAACAACACGAGCAACAGTGGCATCGTCATTACTACCGCCTAATGCTGGAGAACTCATACCACCCCCGCACCTTTTCAAACTACCCGGGAAAAATATCAAATCTTCAAAACCCGGAACACCCGCACCCGCACCCACACCATCACCATCACCTGTCCCAGCTCCCACACCTGCACTTGTGTCGGACATCGTCTCTAATTGCCCATACTACTCACCCACATATATATACATATACATACATATATACATTTATAAACAATTAAAACTAATCACTGTTATTAAATAACAACTCGCGGAGCCGAGAAATAGGACTGCGTACTTAAATCATTACGTCTTGTGAATAGCAAATTGGATTTTATTGTTAAATATATCATCACATAATTAAATAATAAACGTCATTATCTCGCCCACTGGACATTTAGAAGGGATTTACTCTAATGAGCCTCTTTGTGTCGCCATAATTTCAGTACTCCGTTTGAGTTTTTAAATAAAAATCCACATTCTGGTTGATACGAGCCTGCTGACTTATGAGGAAAAAGATACCGAGGCAACTGATGATGATCACGTTGCTCCGTGTTGAGTTTGCTTTAGGATGAGTGGTGTTAAAACTACAGGCCAGGCCCAAAAATAGCCGACAACTTTGTTTATTTATATTTTTAACAAAACTTTTTCTTACTACGCTTCACTAACTACTTGAAGCTATTACGAGGTACGTGTCGTTTGTGTATATTTAGAAGTCGAGGGATATAAATCATTAACGACACGGTCACCCTAGTGCAGTCTGTGACCTAGTCTTAATAAATCTCACCGTTAAATAATTACAATTAACAACAACAATAATTACTCTAGTGATGAATTAAATTCTTATCATCCAGATTACTTTATAAGACGAGTAAAATTTTAATTTAAAAAACGCGTCATTTCCTATTTAATGAGCAGCGATGATGCAAACTCATCATTATTCTCAATTTATAAATTTTCATGAATCATAATTGTGGTTTCACTTACAATAAAAGTGTTTTTAAAGAAAACTCACTTTTCACAATTTAGCATTCGACACATGCTTTTATTATTTAAATTTAAAAGGGTAGTGTGATAACACGGACAGTTTGTGACGGAACAATAACAGTAGTAGTTGAGGTAAAGTTGATAGCAATAGAAGAATAATAAGAATAAAGAGAGTAAAAAATGATCGCGAGTCACGTCGCGGGTATGAACGTCGCCATATCGACAGTTAGCGTTAACCACGATGTCCAACTGCCCGGGGTCTTCCGGTTTCGCGGGGGATTCGCGATATTATTTTACCAGTAGTGGGGGAAGTATGTAGTATGTCGTAGTCGTGATTTGCGCGGGAAACATGCGCATCGAGAGGCTTTAATGTCACTATCTGGCGTCTCGTGCCCTTTCGTAGCACCTCGGACCCTTTCGCTACTTGAGGGTTTCCCCGAGCAGCTTCATTATAAATATTTCTATATACATATTTTGTCTTACGTCTGTTTTTAAATTGATTGATTTCGCTCCTGTTCCAGTGAGCTCCTGTTAACTTTGAAATTTAAAATTTCCGCGTTTTCTCAGATTACGTCACTTGCGGGGACGGGTGAGAAAAATCAGTAGAAAGGGGTTTTAAGTGTCACGGTCACTTGGGATATCATGAATGATGAATCTAAAAATGTATGCTATCTTATGGAGAGAATGCTCTTTCTGCGAATCTGTTAATATTGATTTTCATGAATTGGCAAGGTTCCAGTTCACTTCGCATGCTCCAAGTACTTGGTTAAGAATCTGACAGAATCGGCAACTTTTAGAGTTTCTTACACATTTTTATTATTTATTATATTTGTTATGGCTATAATGTTTCTCTTTAAATAAAACTGTTGATACTTAATCACACTTTTTATATAAATTACTTTTAAACTCTGCGAGAGTTCAGAGACTCAGAAATTAAATACTTGGGCTTTAGTTGGATTGAGATTAAGTTATTTTAATTTAAACAATAAATAAACTTTATAGGATATTATTATAATTATGAGTATAAACTTAGCTTATCAATGGAACGTGATATATATAGATATTTATATACATTTATATAAAAATTAAAAAAAATAATTAATTACAATTTTAAATCTCAGGGTTTTAGATGGTATATTTTTTTGATATTTAGTAATTAATATGGAGGAATAATTATGTTTTTGTGATTTATAAATGATAAATAGTATTAATGATATATGTTTACTTGTAGGCCACATTCCGCTCTTGGCGATTGATTAATTCAGATAACATACATAACATATATAACTGATATGCTTGACAAGTTATTTGCATCATGTTAAATTTTACCCGCCCGTCAAAATTTATACCAACTATTTATAGGAGGCGGCAAAATGGACCCGATTTTTTTCTAATTCCAAGAGGTCGTATTGCGAAAGCAAATTTGAATTTTAAATTTTTGAATTTAGATCAGCTGTCAAATTTTATCGAACATCAATTTCGCTTAAAATTTTTTTTTATTTTTTAAATGAAAAATTTTCAGGGCCATTTGAAATAGGGATCTAATACAGAAAAGTGAAACGTCATGAAAAATTGCAATGGAAATGAGCGAGAAAGAGTGATGTGTAACTCGGGTTTCGTCCAGTTTCGTCCTCTTGACACTGTCTGGCCATTTTTATCAACAGTAGCCCATAACTTTGCGCCTTTTGGGAGTAACTACACACGATACTACTATTTTTTGTCAGCTTTTATGTATTCTAGCAGGAAACATTCGAATAAATTCCGGAAGAAAATTATTTTTTGGGCGAATGAAATTCAGAGTTTCGTCTCTGTGTCACCATTTTCATCTACAGGTCCATAACTTTGTCCCTTTCGGGAGTAACTAAACACAATATCACTATTTTTTGTTAGTTTTTCGTATTCTAGCAGAAAATATTCAAATAAATTCCAGAGGAAAACATTTTGTATAATATATATGTGTATATTTATGTACTGGGTATTCAAACCATGCGGCATAGTATTAAGAGATATTTTTATTTTCTTACTTCAAAAATTTCCAAACAATAATTTACTAGTATATAGCAAAAATTATAATTTTGAGTAGAATGCGAAAGGAGCTTCGCTTTTCGTGGGTCTCCTGACACATGACTCTTTTTAATAAAAATAAAAAATAAAAAATAAAAAATTCAGAGTATGGTTAAAGAATAAAAATTTTATTTTAGAATTCCCAGTTTTCCTGATCCTCATAAATTTATATATTTATTAAATTAATAACAATCTATCGCAGTCATTAAGGCGGTTTATACATAATTAAGCGACTTACCTGTACGAATCAGTAAAGATCCTGAAAATAAAATTATTATATATTTCAATATTCCTTTCTTTCATTTTCTATCAAAAATTCCATTTTTTTTAGATTCATGGATTTCCATCTCTTAAAAAAAAATTCCGCAGCAATTATATGTCATTTTATTTTATTATTTAAATATGTATATTTATTGAGTAGAATTCTTATAAATTCTCTTTCTCGAGTCATCCGAGCGTAACAGAAAAAATAAAGAGGAAACAAAAAGTAAAATAAATCCGGGAAATTCTTTTGATTAAATTTTTCTGTGAGATAAAATAAATAGCGAAATGGAAACCCCAGGATCTCATACAATTAAAAGCGTTTGAGATAAGCTTTTTTTGCGTCTATCAACTATTATGCCAAGCGAGGAATAGCCCAAGAATTTTCAGCGGTGGGTAATATATACGTGGAGGTTTTCATAAAAAACGTAACGTTCAACACGTGGTGCTGTAAATCTAAGTGACGTTTTCGTGTTATAGTAATTGCTTGTAGTGAAAATTTTTTATCTATTATCTATCAAGCGTTATCGTTAAATTGAACCCCTCTGGGCTATAAATAATCGGAGGAAAAACAGAAGTGGTGCTTTAATAATTTTTGCAGCCAGTAAAAAAAAAAATGAAAATAACGTTTGCTCTTATTTTATTTTTTATTGCCGTTTTTTTGCCATGCAGCCTCATAAATATTACAGCGGAAAGTGCATGTGGACGTGAAATTTTTCTAAAGCCAAAGAGATGATTCGAAAATATATTTATATATTTTTTTTGTTAATAAATAAAAATAAAAAAAAAAAATAAGTGGGTAAATATAATTTTTTTTTTTTTTTAAATATATATGACAGTTTTTTTTTAAATGTCTGACATGAACTTAAAATTTTTAAATTTCACGATTCAACAAAATGTCAAAAAAAATTCAATTTAAAATTTTCCTTTGAACTTTTAATAAAAAATTAAAAAATTCGAATCCATAAAACTGTTATTCAATCCACAGATAACGAAATAGAAAAAAAAACTGTCAAGAGGAAATATAAGCTTTGAAAAATTCAGTTAAATATTTTTTTACATTTAACTTTTTTTTCAATTGAGTGCTGGGTCGCAGTAATGTGATAAAAAAATTTACGTGACAGTGAAATGAAAATCTGAAATACGACTAACGTGATCGGGAACAAAAACAAAATAAATAATAATAATAAAGCGGTGTAGTAAGATAATAAATATCGATTACATACGCTCGCTCGATTGGCGGCTCTGTCTCTTTGAACCTGCAACCGAAGTATCAGACACCAGATGTTATGACAATTACCAGTATGTACAACTAATATAATGTGGTCATAAATAGATAACACGATGCAATGAGTTTATCGACATCACTTGGTAAATTACAATTAACCTGCCTCTGCAATTTGCATCTACACGGAAAAAATCCTCTCGAAAATTCATAATTACTATCGCTGTCAAAAATGACTCAGAAAAAAATTTTTAATTCTCTGGACTCTTATTGCTGATAATTTAAATTGAACAATTGGTAAAAATTCAAAATTAAATGCCGAGCAAAAAAAAATTTGATTACAAAATTTATCACTAGTAAAATTATTATTTAATTAAAAGACAGTAAAAATAATTACGACTTTAATTAAAAATTCCATTAAAGTTTTCATTATGAGTAAGTAATTTTTACTCATGAGTTAACTTTTACCTAAAGGGGAAGTCGTTTATTTGTCGGCCCCTTCTTTTCCCGCCTAATAATTTAAAAATTTTTTCCGTGCAACAATAACTTTATAGTAAATAGATACACACATTTATAAGCATCTGATTAACTGATAGATAATCCGCGTAACAGAAGCCACATTGACATATGACACGTACTTGAGCATTCATTAGAATAAAAAATAATAACATTAGATTTTAATTAACTTAAACAATGTAACCAATGCTTTAATTTACAATTAAAAATTTTAGTACTCAAAAAATTTAATTTCCTCATAAAAATTTTTTACAAAAGAAACTTTAACAGAAACATGAAGAGTTTAAACTGTACTAAGACGATGGTAAAAAGTAATTAAAGGAAAGCTATAAAACCGTAAATAGCCTGTACTGAAGAATGCTAGTTTTATTGCACTTGGCCTTTTTATTGGTAATATAAAAGTAGTGTAGTGCACGTTTATTGTGGATCTTTATCGTTAGCTCAATAGTTGAAGCCGTTTAAATATTTATTTATTTATTTAGATTTATTTGTTTTTTAAAAAAATTCCTAGCGAGATTTCTTTTAAGAGTAAACATTATTTACCTTTCACTGGCGATAGAGCTGTTACGTGACATAGACTTGGGTGACATTTCAAAGTCGCTATCACTGCGGTAGAGAAAGCTTTCTCTTCTTTGTGGCAAGGTTTGCAAGACAAGTCCTGCATTGGGTGATGCTGCGCCTCCAGCTCCGCCGTCCAATGCTGACCCGCCATTTTCCACATCAAAACTGAAAATTTTTATTTTTTATTTATTAATACTAATAATAATAATAATAATAAGAGCTAATTTATTTTATCTCGGAGTGAAATTTATCGAGGGGTCAATTTTAAGATTAAAACTCCAGACGGAAGTTAAATTTTCTGGAGAAAGGTTATTTTAATATATTAATTTAAAATTGTGTGCAAATCGACTCAATGAAATTGTAAAATTAAGTGGACAGTAATTCAAAAATTATTATTTAATTTTGACCATACATTGGATGCTTTGTCCCTTTATTGGGACATCTTCAGTAACTAAAAATTTTTATTTTAACATTTAAACTCTGGGTAAAGTGTATGGGGATTGAAATAAAATTTACGTCACTCCGAAATTATTCTGCTGAAAAAAACTCCCTATTGATTACATATGCGGAGTTAATTTTTTTAAAACTCCGTAATTTCAGATGACAGTAAATTTGGACAAATAAAATCCATATTTACTCCGGATTTTTTTTAATAAAAAAATTTATCTAGTAAAATAATATTTTCTGCTCCCAAAATTGCAATTGCGCGCCCGCAGATACTTGAATATTTAAAAAGTAATTAATAAAGATCGTAGATTATGGTAATGGTCTATTGAAAAAAAAAAAAAAAAAACTGATTATAAATTGAAATTAGTAAATTTGAATGATAAAAAAAATTCAAATGAAAATAATGTTTTAAAAATAATTATTGTTATTTAAATATTGCAGATTTATTTGCGCTGCAAGAGTGATTCTTAGCGTTCTTCCGGCAATCGGCAGACAAATATCTGGTTGTATTAGTATATTATGTCAAGTCCGATGTGATGATTGCCGAGTTACGTAACCAGCAAATCATTATTTCCAGCGTCAGTGTGCGACTAGTATTCATCGATTAAATAGCCTGTTGCCCGCTACCTGATGTATACTCAATTGTTAGTACGACGTACATTATATCAATTGGATATTTTATTTGTAAATTTAATACGATGCATAAATCCTAACCACCTTGTTTCCATCCTTATTTGTACAATAGCGGAAAATTTTTTACTCAAATATAAATATAAACTCAAATATTAACTTAGAAAATGGATGTATTGTAATTACATTGCCGTTTTTAAATTACGATAAGAGCTTATTATTAATGACCTACTAAAACTATTATATTTGCACAGTTTTTAAATGCCTACACTGTTACGTACAGCAACAGTCTTTATTTTTATTTTTTTGATACTTTAAGTTACTACTTAATTAAAAAAAAATTTTTTTTTCAAAATATTACGGAGTAAAAAAATTTATAAATTTAAAAAATGACCAAGTAAAAAAAAACTGTAATTGATACGAAAGAATAATAAAAAAAAAATAATTGTACATGTATAGATATATCGTATTTACGTAATAACAAAGCAATGCCGGCGTGACAACGGCGTGCTTCTGCGTGACATGAAGCCCTCTCAATTACAGATGTCTTTTTGTCAATCAATATTGACCTGTAGATCCAATGATCTATCTATGCTAGCCCCTTATTGACTCCCTATCATCTTTTTTTAAATTTGTCATCACTATCAGTTAGTATGGATGCTAAATTGAGCTTCGAGTTACTCGTTCTCAGAGACAACGAGCTGCTTAGTTGTTAATTAAAAGAATATTGGCTGATTATCAGGGAACTTGAGTAAAAACTTACGGGACAATATAGAGAAGTCTAGGATGGGGCTTGGCCCTCGACAAACTCGAAACGCAACCGCTGTGTCTCCTCAAGGAGGTCAGCGGAAGTGCCATTTTCATGCCCGCGGAATATTTTAATGGAAATCGCGGGGTTTCTGCTGACGGTATCAAAACTGCATACTCGTTCATTTTTATTAATCATTTTATTTTAAATATATATATGTATGCTTAAATAAATATGTCCGTCGATGCGATCTAATCACTAGCAATTTCACTGAAATCCATTTTACACTTTTAAATTAATTATTTATTTCTGTTTTTATGCATATGAATTTTTTAAATTTTTACTGGAAACTATTTATCAATTTATTTAAAATAAATGAAAAAATATACGCATATATTAATTTGTAATTTTAAATTTATAATTCGACTTGCAAACTCGCGTGCCAGTGAGATACTGACGAGATACCAGCAGTCACTTATGTGTTATAGTTAGTTAACTCTACTCTCGACTCATATTAACTAAACAATTTTATTATTTTAAACTAGACGTCAAACTTTTATCGCTAAAATTTAAAACTCATTGAATAAATAAATATTTTTACAAAAATAAAAAATAAATTCCATTTATTTGCTTTTAATTGCAACTTTCAGTTTTAATTACCGATTTATTTTAGTCGCTAATTAATTGATATTGCGGAGGGAAAAAAAAAATTTTAATGAGCTTTAATTAACAAGAGTTGATTTATTTTATAAGTACTTTCGAGAGGTCATAAATAGCTGAGATTTATTGAACACTTTGTTATCTCTATTCGGTTTGGTATCTGATATTTACTCGGGATATCTAATAGTTGATAATTAAATAAATCGTTTTGCTAAAATTATTGTTACTGAGATGAATTTGAAATTTTTTAAATTTGAAAAAATTAGTGATTTTTTTGCGGGAAAATTCAAAGTGGAGGAGAAGGGATGTATTGAGTCTTTGTAATTGAAAAGAATAATTAAGAAATTAAAAATATATGAGACAAATATAATGGGAGAGAAAGAGTGACTAAGTGCTGCCTCCCGCAGTTAAAACGGTGAATTAGCCTCGAAAAGTCTACCGGGTCTCGAAAGATAAAACAGAATTCATTAATATCGAAACGGACTTACGTCATCTACGCATGCTTGATTTTTTTCATTTTTTTAAAATAATTTATGAGTTGAAAAGTAAGTAAACAACCGAGTTACGTTTATTTTCGCTCGTAAAATTTCACTGGCTGAAGAGGTTAGATTTTTTTTATTATTTTCGAGAGCTTATTGGTCGAGCGGATTCAAGAGGAAGAAAAATATTCCATAAGTTGAAGTCTCGAGTGAGTAATGTGGGTTTAGAAATTGAAAAATACTATCTTAGAGTTTCAAAGCGAAGCTGCGGTTGGTTTTTATATTTTTTTTTCTATTATTTTTCAAAGCATACTAAAAATAGAGTTTTTATTTCTAACCACATGTTCATCTACACATATCCATATTAATCAAAATTTTAAAACCTAATTTTTTTCATGAAATTTTCAAATTTTTATTTATTACTTCCGTTTGATAAAATAATTTAGTTTTTTCGAAAACAGTGAAATTATCGATTTCAAAATTAGACCAAAAATTTTCTGAACTAAATTAAATTTTGATTTTTCAGTTTTAACATTTTTTGGCAAAATTTTTCTTGATTAGAAATTGAGATTTTCAATAGTAGAAATTATTTAAAGAATTTCAATAAAAAAATTTCATTTAAGAAATTTTGAAATTCATAATTTTTTTGAATTATTCGACAGATCTAAATTAGTAATCTACTTTCAAAGGCTATTATGGTTTCAATTTGATCTAAATAACCAACTGGATGATCACTTTCACACTAATTAGCAGATATTAATTCACAGATTAGTGTATTGAGTCGAATATGTAAACTATTCTGAGTCTATAAATTATACGTTGGAATTATTAGATTTAGTGTAACACGAAATACATTTAATACTGAATACATTCATATATATAGATATGGAAATGTATGAACATGGGCTTTAAATGGAATAGACATATATATCCATGTAATTTTAGATATTAGATAACAGTATAATCAAATCAAAATTGATTGCGCCTGGAAAATAAATTCGAAATAAAAATCCGTGAAAAAAATTTTCAGTGAAAATTTTTCTAGCAAGGCTTTTTTTATTTCACTGGTTAACAATTACTCAGCAATTACATTATATATACAAAGTGGAATAGACGAGGCGACGGTTTTTGTGTAAATAGCGCGGGTTTAAATTTACCAAGTTGCCAAGTTCACTCCCGAGTGTCGTAATCAATTCAAATGTTATGTGAACAAGTGTTTCAAATTTCTATCTTGACTAGGATCTGGTAAACTGACTGAGTCAACTCTAAAGCTCTTGAACATGGCCAAAACTTTTTAAAAATAGTCGCGCTAAAATAGTTTTCATCTGAGGTAAAAATTTTTTTGAAAATTTAAAGACTAATGGAATTTTTTTTTACCCGGGAAAAATTTGATCAATAAGATCTGATTAGATCAAGATCTAACTTTTTTTTCTATTTATCTAGATCTCAGATCTAAAATTAATTTTTTATAGGCATCGAAATTTTTTATAATAAAAATTTTGAATTATTTCAGCTGATGATTTTAAAAAATGAGATCTGAGTATAAGATCTATAGATCTAAATTATTATTTCCTGGGCATATGAAGCGAATTCGAGGTAAATTTATCGAGATTAATTCAATATTGGCTGAATAGAGAAATTTTTTCCAATTGGATGAATTTAAAAGTCCATAAATTTTCGATGAAAATAAGAAAAGTTTTAAGTATTTTGAAATTTAAATTGAGTGAAATTATTGAAATTACATTATTGATTTAAAGGGGTGTAATAAAAATGAGAGGCACTCTTATAAAGGTTGATTTTATTTCAAATAAAAAATTAAACTGTCTGAGAGTTAGCTCGCGGCATTGTGATATTTCTTTAATGCCGGAATGGGATTGAAATAAAAAATATAAGCCGCTTAAATATTTATCTTTTATAAAAGTATTTTCGTGAGAATGATGTTAAGTATTTCTATCCCGCATTAAGATAAATTTATTTGGGTTTTAATCGGCAAATCTGAGGAAATTTGTTATTTGTGACCTTGAATTCAAACATTCGACGTATTTTTTATCTAAAATTATCTATTAAATAATTATTAATGTCAATGATAAAAATACTTGTATCTAAAGCGAAATTTTAAAAGCCACATTAAATATTTTGATACCTTGATCCGATTATTTCAACTAATTTGACATAATGTTAAGTTTGATTGTTTAATAATTCGTAATAATTGTGACAAATAATTCAAAATGACGTTGATGAGCAAACAAAATATTCAGGACTGAAATTGCGTCGTTTAAATATTTAATTTTCATTATCCCGCCTATTTTCGGGCGAAATATTTAAAATTTAAAATCAAAGCATCAAAATGTCAAAATCACAAATTAAAATTTAATTATTGGCCTGTAGAATAAAAAAAAAAACACATAATGACTGGAGACGTGGACAACACCAGGATACCATGATCTTACAGATGACCGAAAAAGCCAGAAGAAGGAGTCGCTCGGGTCCACACTTGGGGATTTAAAAAAAAATATCTACTCACTGTAAAAAGACCTCAGATTCACTTCGGGGCAAGACCAACCTCGGTAGTACGTGAGCTTTAGCGCGTCTCGTTTTCAAACTCTGTACAGTGTACTGATGGAAAAACTCTCCAGCAGGTAGAGGCGAATGTGGGCTGAGGATGTGAATTTTCCTGTCGCTACCGCCAGGACTCGTTAATGAAAATACTCCCGGTGGACCTCCTCCAGAATTCCCATCGACGTCATCGTGAGGAAGACTCAAATGAAGTCTCGGTGTCTTTCTCTCGAGCGCGGTGCTTGCATACAACCCACGTCTGACTTCAGCATTGAGACTCTCTTCACGTCTCATGAGATTTTCGCTGCTGCGTGATTCGACTGTGCTACCGAGCCTCCGTTTCCCAGCGAGCCCGCCGGCGATAGAGGATGAAGATGAGGTTGAAGAACAGCTAATGAAGCTGCGGTAGTGATGGTGGCTCGTCTTCTGATGGTGATGAGTAGCTGAGGTTCCGACAAGCGAACCGCCCGAAGTGCTCGACGATGTTGCCACGTGAGTAGTAAGAGATTCCAAAGATCTCGAGTCTTCGTATCGCTCATCAGCGCTCAGAAAATTACGCGAGTTTCGCAAACTTTCCATCGACCTCGCTGACTGATGATGGATTCCGTTAATACCCAGCAGCATATTACCCGGCAAACATTTCGTTTCCGGTTCGTAGTCTTCTTGACTCGAGCTGGACTGGGGGCTGCTTTTGGACACCAAAAAAATCCTTGACATCCTGCTGGATACCTTTGAGGACCCGGTGTCCAAGCTGCTCTCACGACTTGGCAGCGATGACGTAACCCGAATGCTCGCTACCGTCGTCTGGTCTTCATCTTCGAGTTCCTCCGAAATGCTGCTGCTCTCCATTTTAAACTTTGTCAACTCTTGCTTGTCATTTTTAGCCGATTTATCATCTTCCATTGTTGATTCAGCTTTAAAAGGACTCGTTACAATCAATACATCACACAAATCACAATCACCACATTATTTATTTCTGAAAATAAATTATCGTCTTTACTTTTTTTTTTAACCCACGAAAAAGTTTTACTCAAGCATTTGAATTCGTAAAATTTTCAATTAATTTATAAAAAAAAAAAAAAAAAAAAAAAAATTTAATTTGTATGCAAAATAGAGCGAGCTCTCAAAGGAGTAATGACTTTGTAATGAAAATATACTCAAAGGCTTATTTATAATCTCATTTGTACTTTTAAATAATAAGTATGATAACAAACTCTGCTCTAAATATAGATTTGATATTTATAAAGCAATTTTATTTATTTTAAAAATTATTAACTTGTCACTGTAAAAAATACAAAGAGCGAAATTTTAAAATTAACAATATGAGATTTTGGTTTTACGTCAACTTATAGTACAATGTAAGAATAAAATCCAATAGTGTGAGCCTACATGCGAATCCAAGTTTAGAACTGTCACTGAGATGTTGATAATGGCCTCGTGCCACGAGACACGACAATTTATTTGTATATTTATATATATATACCTCGCGGATACATACATTCTTATACATATATATTTGAAATCCATTTATCTTATCTATGGATAATATATATATAGCTGGTTGTTGTTTGCTATCTTTAATTGTTTAGTAATCAGTAATTATACTTGAGCAAATAAATTATAATTGCGTTGTGGAGAATGTACTCTCGAATATATATGTATATAAATTTATCGTATTAAAAACCCCGATATTCATTATTTTATTTAAGCTTTTATGTTAACGACTTCGATCGGGATGTAGGTCGCTCAAATAGGGGCAGTTTGACAAAGGTCAGCTTTCCACGTAACTTTAAATGCTATGTGAGTATAAACTGCTGGCGAAATTAAGAGTACGAGGCCGACATTGTCGTTCTGATAGACTGTCAACGAAATCGGTGTCCTCGCGAACTGGGGTTTAATTTAAACTGGACGGTTAAATTTTTCCCGGGGTCAAAGAAAGTAGTTTTACAATTTATGGGGAATTCGAAGAATATTTTATACTATTTCATGTTAATTTAATGTTGTGTTAAATGGAAAAGAGATTTTTATGATTAAAGTCTTTTTGCAAACTAGATCAGTGAGAAAAATAAAATTATCAATGAAGGCTATTCTCAAACAATGACTTTCAATTGTCATAAGCGTATCAAAATTTTATCGATTAAAAAATAATTAAAACTTTGTTTGAAAAAAAGACAATTTAGTAGTAATTTTGCAGGGGTGTAGATTTTTTAAAAAATTACTTACAATTGATATGAATTAGGAGTTAAAGGAAATTTGGAAAATAAGTTTCAGTAAAATCATGTCAATTTTATAATTTGAATTTTCAAATTTGTAGGCTAAAATTTATCCAAAAAATTTTGATAACTCCTAATTGATGACAGCTACAGATACACTGTGAAAATTTCCCATTAAATTTTACTATGGTTGCATTGTAACACTGGACCATAAGAAAACTGCTACAAAATTTACAAGTGTCCCATAGTAAACGGTATGCGCAGACGAAACGATTGGGACCTATGCGCATTCGTTTACTATGGGACACTTGTAAATTTTGTACCAGTTTTCTTATAGTCCGGGGTTACAATGCACCCATAGTAAAATTTAATGGGAAATTTTCACAGTGTACAGTTTAAAGTTACTGAATATTTTTAAAAAGTGGAGAGTATTATTAAAGAATGTCCTTAATTAATTATTTTCGAATCAAATTTACACTTTACTCTCTAAATCTAAAACAATGACTATTCACTGTTTCACACACTGTAAAAAATTCCCATTAAATTATACTATGGGTGCATTGTTACACCGGACCATAAGAAAACTGGTACAAAATTTACAAGTGTCCCATAGTAAACGAATGCGCATAGGTCCTAATTGTGTCGTCTGCGCATACCGTTTACTATGGGACAATTGTAAATTTTGTACCAGTTTTCTTATGGTCCGGTGTTACAATGCACCCATAGTAAAATTTGTTAGAAATTTTTCACAGTGCAGTTACAAGTATACCAAGTGGTATACTTTTAACTGTGAAATAGTGTATATACACTATCTTCTAGTGGTTTTCACTGTTTCAGATTTAGAGAGTATGAAATACATCATATAACACAAAAAATGGTGATACTTTTCCTAAATTTTTAAATGGATGTGATCAAAAGTTTCAACAATTTGTTCAGCTTAATAAAAGTAACTTTTCTCATTTTACAGGCAATAAAATTGATTGTGTCTCAATTAACGATAATTATTATTATTATCCATAACTGTTTTGAAACATTTATACCTCGCCCTCGTACTTCGATCAGAGTTAATTTACTCCTTATGTACACCATTTTAACACCGATTGGATAACACCGATTTTTTACAGTATACTTAATTAAAGAGAATCAAATTGGGCATTGGGAATTCGATTTAAAATTAAAAACTACCGGGATAATGTTTATGTGCGCATGGCATTAGATGAGATCGAGTTTAATTTATTTACTTTTTTGAGCAGAGTTTAATTTTGTCAGTCGCCTAGGTTGAGGTTTTATTGAACCGAGAGACAGCTGAAGGAATATCCTGAATGAGATTAACCTTGTTTACGAGCAGGTAAGACGGATGGCCGCGGCATTTCCGTTGCGGCTTCACTCGAATTTAAACTCAATAAAAAGAGTTAAATATTGAAACTGTCCTTTGAGACCCGGGAAAATTTAAACTTTTTTTTTTTTATGAATAAACTTCTCTGCAAGTTTTAAATATTTTTAATACGAGGTTTTATTATTTTATAAAGTAGTTTTCTTTGTCTCGGATGTCATGTCGAATGTATTGTTTTAAATATAATCCTCTGGGATTTTACGTTGTTCTGAAGTATAAATATAGCAATAAAAATATTTTTAGCTGAAAGTGCCGTGTACTAATAAAAACACTTTTTTTGCTTAAGTAAAAAATATCAAAGGACATTTATAAAGTTTGTTTCCATTAAAATTGTGCGCGGAAAAAATTTCAACCCTTTTAAATTGATAATGGATGTAACTCAATAGAAATTTTCTATAAAAGCTAAAAGGGATACTTCGGTAATTAAATAATTGAAATCATAATTGAAAGTTAAAAAGTTTATATTAATTACGACTTATGATAAATTTCAGAAATTAATTTCATTTGACAGTTGATATTAAATTTGAATATTATCGAAATTCAAGTTTAGTTTGATAATTAAATTTGTTTGTCGCGCGCCCTTTCAGAGTTCGAAATATAACTTTTTTAATGAGCATATTTATTTTTAGCCTTCCGCGGGGATAACTAATATCTCTTATCTGTAAAATAGCAAGATGTATGTAAAGACAGGTCTATATATACAAGAAGTAGAAACTAAACGTCAAGAGTATTTTAAAGTTATCATAAATTTCATACAACAAACTTGTTATCCGAACATAAATATACGTTTTCTGGTTCAAGAACTTGCTTCAACTTTTTTACAAACTGAATTCTCTGAAAAATTTACGTCTACTAACCGAGTTTTTTTTAAGTTAAAATTAAAATTTTCCATTTTATAGGACTTCGCCAGAAAATTTTGGAAATAATTTTATTAAATTCATTGAAAAAAAAAAAATGTAAGTAAAGTCTTGTGATTTCACCGAATTTCCCAAATCGATAAATTTTCCAATTTACTGTTCATTTATATATACAAATATATATGTATATTTATAATGTTAACTAGGTGTAGTTGTTGCTGACAGTTTTCATCATAGTGTTGCTATAAAATACAGCCTGAAGCAGGGATGTTGTTTAGTTATTTTCCCAACAATCTCGTGCTTCGCAGTGCTCAAGTTGAATGCATTAATTAGTATACATGATGAAAGCATTTATTTTTCTCTATCATCGTTTTTATTTTTATTTTATCATCCAGAGACAGCGTTATCACCGAGTGAATTTTAAATTTAAATAAATAGCTAATTAAAGAGCCACCATTTGTTTCGAAATGCTGTCATCGAATGAAGAGGCAATAAAACCAAACACCAGAGAGTCGTACAACCAAATAATAAATCTACATTAATTAAAAGGTTATTATTTATGATATTTAACGTTTATTAATTAAATGAAATTAATATTGGGTTGTCATCAGATTGAGCAAATTATTTATAATAATGATAATAAATTCAATAACATGATCCAGACAAATCCGATGTGATTTCGTTTGATAAATTTAACCAGATAAAATGAAAGCTTTTTTATAGACAAATGCGGTCGTAGTTATATATCACGTCCGCGATTTCAAACGATACAACGCAATATTATGATATAATGATAAAAAAAATAATAACAATAATAATAAATAAAAGCATGATCAATGAAATCGCATAAAATAGCGAATGCGGGAGTTAAGTAGGTCGTAAGTTTTAAGTGGTAGTTTTAGTATTAAAATGCGTTTGGTGATCTTGGCATGCTTTATAATCGATTCCTTTCTTTGACCAACATACAGCCATTACACTGAGAAAAAACAATAACTTTTAGAAAAATTGTTATTTTTTTCTTGTAAGAATTTATGCTGATCGAAATTTTCAGTTCAATATATTTTCAATGCAAAATTTTGATGATTTCATTAAAAATTATTTCCTTATTCAAAAAACCCGGGTATAAATATTTGGCCGAAAGACTAAATTTGGCTGAAATCGCGCTGAAACCATAGAATTTTATTCAAAGAGACCTTTTGGTTGAAATTTTGCTGAAACAGTAGAATTTCATGGAAAACAGTCGAAAATTGACCGGAAACACAAAGAAATTTTATTATTTTTCAAAAATAGGCCTCTTTTAGGTTCTTGAAGCCCAACTATCGGCCATTTTACAGCCGAGCTAATTTTCAATCTGGTTTTCACCACCTGGGGCTTTTTTGAAATTTTTCTACCAAGAAAATCTCACCCAGTCCCAGATATGCTGATCTGCTTTTTATAAATACTGTTAATAAATTTGAATTTTCTTATTTTCAGAAAATTACCCGTCAAATTAAACAGTAAATTATTGAAGCGATAATTTTTGTTAATTAACTAATTAAGAAAATATTGTTTTCAAAAAGTTAGTTTTTTCAGTCTGCCGCAATGCCTACAAATATATGTATAGAAGGATATAATGAACACATATTAATAGGGCACGCAAGTAGCATAGACTGGTACAATTGGACCAGAACTAGCCAAAAGCTACACTATAACTAACAACAGAGAATTGCCAACTCACACGTTTAGTTCTATTGATCGTTTTCACTGACGTAGCTATCGTCATATATACATGTATGTTTTAATATTACATAGTTGGGCTGCATGTTTTGTCAGTACAAGTATTTAAACTATAATGTAATGCGACGCAGGTCATGTGTAACAAATGTAAGCTCGTTAGTTGTTAACTACTCAAAATATGTTACAACAATTGCGTTCGCGTTCATGTTCACGTTCACGGTTTATTGTTTCAGTCAAGAAACTTGTATTTGTAATAAAATATGCCAAGTATTGTTCTGTATATTAATTTCGAGAGACAATTTAACTTATGTATGTTAGTATAGATGGTTGAGTAGATATATTTGGATTGACGTAGACGATGAGCTTGAAAAATAATGTCAGGAAAACACTTGTTCGATTACTCTGTTTATCCATCTGGTTGAAGAATTATTGAGATATTTAGAGCACGTTGCTCGGTATAAATATAAGATACTGTCATTTTGCTGAATTTTTTGCCGCGCTATTCAAAATCATTCAGTGCGCATTGAAAAAATTCAGAATACCTTTCATTAGATTTTTAATAGCCCGATCATAATTCTTTAGAGTTTTACATAAAAACCCGGAAAAAATGGTTTTGTTTCCTTCATTGTCATTTTTACTGTCTATAAATATTTATTTTGGTTTTATCTGTTATATATACTCTTTACATTGTAAAAAAAATTTTGAATTAACGAGAAGAAAAAATGTTATTTCAACCGCGGGAATTTAAATTCAATTTCAGCTGAAATAGAAAATTTAAAACTTTTTCCTGTGGTTTTGTTTTCATGCATGAAGTTTTTCAAGTTATCGGTTCACTCAATAACAGCTTTTTTCAAAGTGTTGTAATTATCTGAAATTCCAGCTGGAAAAATAGTTATTTCTATTACAGATTTATTAGTGACCTTTTAAAACTTGTAATTAAGGGTTGTAATTAAAATTTTTTTTTTTATTGACTGTTAAAAATTTTGTTTCCAATTTATGATGCAAAATATTACTTGCGCCCAGAAATAATTTTTTTCTGTAAAAGAAAAAAATTTCATTGGAAAATGACAGTAATTTATATAGTGGGTGTGTATTCAGATTAATGAGGTTTTCAGTTATAAGGTAATATATCTAAAAGGTATTATCTGACTGAACATAACCGTTATATTTTGAGGGCTTTCTCATATTATTGGAAATCAGCCAAATGCCATCCGTTTATTGTTACAAGGAAATTCTTTATGTAAGAATGTATTGACTAAGAAATTGGGTACCATCATATATTCTGTGACATGATTTGTATGAGTGTTCAATTGCCAGCGTTGTTTTTTACAACCCGGCATATGCTGAGTGGGTAAAAGTTTATGGCTCTAGTTAATAAAGCTTTTTATTTTTCCTAATATTGATCTAGCCGACGTGCCAGTTCTCAAGATCTCCAAACTTTTTTTTACTACTCCCAGACTTAAATCCTTGACTTACAACTTATTTTATTTCGTTTACTCAAATTTTTATTAACTCTTACGTAACTGGGGATAATAAATGCCTCCTGAAAGTCTAATAAATATAAATACTTATTATCACGACAGTTGGAAAACATGAATAATTTAAACATTTGTCAATATTAATCTTGAGATTCTGCGTGTTTTTTATCCCAATTTTATTATTATTTTTTTTTTTACCGACACATCAAAACTTTCGCACAGGTCATTAATCATCCGAGATCAAGTCAATCTATTTCTTTTTAATAAAATTTTCATTTTTATAAATAACTTTTGATATTAGTGGATTATTAAACGGCAATTTGAATACTCATTGAAAAGGGTCGACTAAAGGTTAATAAAATTCAAATTACGACATTTATTTTCCTTATGAA
The DNA here is from genome assembly GCF_026212275.2 of Microplitis demolitor. Lineage (NCBI taxonomy): Eukaryota > Metazoa > Arthropoda > Insecta > Hymenoptera > Braconidae > Microplitis > Microplitis demolitor. The sequence goes on along the minus strand of NC_068545.1, from coordinate 23,596,659 downwards.
TTTGAATTTACGGTCCAGCAGATATTGTGTCTAAATAATCAACACATATGTATTAAATTATACATAAAACGGTATTGTTATTTTTGCATTGCTAATAAGATGTACGTCATCTGCGGGTCTTCTTCAATTTGCGCGGTAAAATGTGTGTGTACATGTATATATACATATATATGTGTATTTTCCGAGTGAACAGTGTATTTTCGATTAAAATAACAGATCGGCCTCGAAAACCGAAACCGATTAAAACTCGGTACTTTAATTTATTACACTGAGCTTTTAGCCCATCTGTTCTACTCTATCAACTCTAGTGTCCGTCTGTCCGTCATTTAAATAAAGGGTCAGGTCAAAAAAAAGTAATAAGTTTTTTCAGAAACTGCTCGTTGAATTTATTCAATAGCGATAATTGTATTTTTAAAGATACCCAATTACTCACATACTCAATTAATAATTCACTTATTTCAATTTCATTCAAATTGCTGACGTAATTATAGAAAATTTTCACTATTTTATTTTTAAAAAAATCTTAATGTCAATTCAACATTAAAATTTCCATTCTAATAAAAATTTCATAATTTAAATTTAAATTTAAAAATGGAAAATTTTTTTATTTCAAATGCTTGAGTAATCACTTAATTAAGTAACTTTATCACTTAAAACATAAATTTAATCAGCACAATAATTACCTCAAGTTTTTAAAAATAATAAAAAACGGCGGCAAATTTAAAAATAACCCATTTTAGCGACACTTTTAAATTTAACAAGTTTTCGCACATGGAGTAGAGTTTAATCCGCGATAATGAGTGCGTGAGGTGCTCAGGTAGGAGTAGGAAGTTCGGGGACATCCGTATTACATGAAACACGTAGTAATACTGAGCAAGGACCGAGCCCGAGCAGAGGCCAGCGCTCGCGTTCCTCTACCTCTACCCCAACCTCGGCAACCTCCGCTGTATTCACTACATACAACACACTCTACACACTCGAGTTTGATATCTATGACTACGTCTATGTCTCTTCTACTGGTAACCACCACGTCGTGTCACTACAGGGCGCAGCCCGCGCTGCTGCTGCTGCTAATGCTGATGCTGATGCTGGTGCTTCTGCTTTTGCTTCTACTCCTTCCTCTTTCTCTTTCTCTTCCGGTTTCTCTTCCTTGTCTGGTTCCTTTTCACTCCCGGGTGAATTCGCTGCATCGTGCTCGCGCACCATCACCGTCACCGTCATCCTTTCCCATTCTCAACCATTTTATCCTGTCCTATCCAATCCAATCCTATCATATCAGAAGACCATGTACAGGATTGATAAATCCGCTTATTCAAAAAATCTAAATATCCTTATGATATCTTACGTGCTTTGATATTTATCATAAAATTCTTTTACTACAAAAATATATCAGGATGTATCACGATTTCTTTTATCTGAGATGGGTAATTTTGGAGATTATCTACTTGATGATAAATATATACTTTATATTATTATTGTATTTTTTTTTTTTAGTAGAAAAGGTTTTCCAGCTGAGTGGACGGACTCAGAAAATTTCGGTTTGAATTTAATTAAATTTTTTTTCAATGGTAATTTGGGTGGAAATTTTTAATTTTATTTCAAGTCAGTTAAATTAAATTAAATGTAATAAAATGTGTATGTAATTTGTAGGGAAAAATTTTTAATAATTCAATTGATAAAACTTTTTATAGTTTTTTAGAAAATTTTTTTAACTGACTTTACTTCGGTACATTAAACTCGGTAATAAAATTTAACAAGTTCTTGGAAAAAGAATTTTTTTTTTTAAGTGAGTGGATTGAATTTTTTTTCAGTAATAAAATATATTGCACACTTTCTTGAAGCGAATTTGAAAAAAAATTTTCTAAAGACTTGTCTGATACCCCAAAGAGGAAAAATATATGATCGGAGCCAGGGTTTTCATGAAAATGCCGTCTAAGAAATTCTATGGGAAATTTATAGAAATTCGGGACCCGGCTTATAAAATTTTTTTTTCTTTCCGAGCAATATTATTTTTTTAAATGTTTAATATTCCCAAAGATGACAATGTATAAAATGAATTCACTGCTAATTAAATACAAGACCGTGTATTAGTTAGGAGATCAATCTAAAAATAATTTTTTGTACAATGAGACATAAAAATTTTTCGCTAATTGTCATTCGCCCTCAAACAAAAGTTTAATTACTTATAAAAAAAAAACTCGATTACTTTTCAATTGAACAAAAGACTTCTCATCATCATCTATGCCAACAGTTTAATTACATGCTACACTAAAATTAGCGGCAATTAAATTTTTCATCCTATTCAAACAATTATACACTAGATTATTATAGCAATCGAATAATTTCCCAAGAAAGCATCAAAGCAAAGTTATTTTCTGCTGTCATAAAAAAAATATATAATTGAGTCACTCGTGTTCCACGGGAATCGTGACTCACAAACAATTCTTTATCATTTTTAATATTTCAAAGACTAGTCTACACAAAGATTTAAATAAATCATAAAGCAAAACAATAACAAGTTGCCAATTAGCAAATAATTATTTATCACAAAGCTAAAGTTATTAAACTTTTCCACAAAGTGCTTTCATTTAAATTTATTCATACATAAATATTGAATTATTTATATCGGAGAGTGGGGTAAAATAACTCACCAATTTCCAATAAATTAAATTTTTATTTACAGTTTCAAAGAAAAATATCAGATGAGTCGGTCACAGAACCGTACGATTTCGAAATTTTAACTAAAAATTTTTTTTTTATTAAATTTTGAAAAGAAAATTCTGTAACTGTCAGCTATGACTCAAATATTTTTTAAATTTTAATCGAAAGTTTATTTTTTTCTATTTTTAATTTTAGCAGAAAAAAATTTTATATCAAAATTCTCAAATTTTCAGCCTGAAAAAGATGACCTCATACTTCTTTGGACTACACATAAAATTTACAAAAAAAAAAAAAAAAAAAAAAAAAAAAAAAAAAAAAAAGAAAAAATTTATTAAAAAACAGTGAGTTATTTTTCCCGCTCTCCCCTACCCGATCGTCCGAGCAGATTCCCGGGAAAATCATAAATATATCAATATGTCAACATGAATATTGTTTTCCATCGAATACAATGCAATGTGTATCATACATACACATGACATCATATGAAACAGACACAGGTATCATTAATTGGCTTGCAAGTTCTTTTAACGATGGCGACACTTGTCACTAGCACACGGTCTTTGCAAGCCGATAAACCACCGTCTCTGTTCTACCGACCATCTATCCTCTTGTCAACCCCTTGTGTTTATCAATTAATCTTAATCTTAATGCCCACCGGTTCACATGATCCTCTATCATCAATCACCAATCACCACTAATTCAAATAAACTCTACCGCCAAAATTTAAACTACTTACCGAATTTCGTGACCTACGACAACTGTCCACCCCCTACGGCGTCTTCGGTCTTTGCGTCTCGCGACTTCCGCCAAACTCAACTTTTCCATCTTTCCAATCAAACTTAAATTTTTTATCGTTTCCAAAAATTGATATCGGTATCAGTAACTCCATATATTTATCCACAAGCACTTGGAAATTCTCACTTGCGTAAAATCGAAAATAAAATTTCGTTAAAATTTTACGCTTCCTCTCAGAAATATCAATGAATATTATTTTTGAAAAGTCGCTAATGACCAATAATTATATTTGTATATAATACGCGTAAAATAGTCTTTCGAACATCTCAGTGCGACGTACCACGCAGAACTGAGTGCCATATTGTATTTATAGTGCGACTTAAATTATTTTCAACGTCGCTCCTTTTTCCAACCACTTTGTATATTTTTATTTCAAATACATATATATGTATATTGTATTTTAAATTATTTGTTTACTATTTTTAATTTATTGTTATAAATAGAGTTTGTTTTGAATTAAATCTTATATCTTTGGAACAAGTCTTTAGTCCGCGCAGCGATGAATTATTTTTAAAAACCTTGGATACGCAGATTACTTTCTAATAAATATGGACAGTCTTCAGCTGATGTAGACCCGCTGATATTACTTGTGGACATTAGTAGTGGGTAAGTTTTATCTTTGAAGAAAATTTAATACGTAATCCTCGGTTTAGTTACTACTTACTTACTTACTTACTTACTAACAACATCGCTCAGTGAGATACTGGCACGCGAGATATATTAAGTGTCGCAATATCAACCTGTGAATCATGATCTAATATAATATTAATAAATAGTCTTTTTGGAATTTCGTAATTTGAACCTGACCATCTTGTCTTAAATCACTCTGGTATTTTTTAATATTTATTTATTTGCTTTTCCGTTTTGAATAGACTGTGAAAAAATTATCATGACAACGATAACAATAAAAAAAAAAAAAAAAAAAAAAAAAAAAAAAAAAAAAATGAGTTGACGGCTCATTTCAACGAGCGACAATGGAATTAAATAAAAAAAAAAAAAAAAAAAATGTTGAATATATTTTTAACGGCCGGGGTCAGTACAAGGCGCCAAAGATCATGAATTTTTGATACTGGCGTGGTTTCAAATATTTAAGTAATTATTAATGTCATCCGGAGATCCAACATGTGATGCGGTTTATGTGAAAAATATTTATCTATTTAAAGGGTACGGTAATATCCGGAGACAAAATATTATTTTTAAATGCCTATTAAATTAATTTTTAAATACGGTAATTTATTACTGGCTTTTTGTACTTGATGACTATTGTCAAATTTTTTTTTTAGCTCTTACAATAAATTAACCGAATTTTTTTAACTTTTTTATGGCATTTTGGTTTTATTGGCAGTAACATTAAAAGCCGGCTAAAAAAATATGACGGTAAATTTTTTGTCTCTCTTTTTATAGCCGAAATTCTCATATTTTTTTTCATTTTGAGATTTGAGCTGCGATTATTTTTAAAAATTTATTGTCCGACAATAAAATTTCATTACTTATATTTTTTCTGTTCTAACTCTGCCCGAAAATTTGAGTCTAAATCCCCAAAAGCGTCTTAAAGGATCAAAATAAATTTTTGAACATGGTCGTTCTCAAAATTTATTTTTATATACAAAATAAATAAAAGGCCACCCGGTTGTGACTAATAACCAAAGTATGAGTTAGAAAATTCCCAAAAATTAAAATTCCTCAGAAAACTTTGAAAGTCGCGCGGGTTCTCAATATGACAGAAATATACGATGAATCTGTTAGGGACACATGACTCTTCTATCAACAATTTGGCCCACTTAGCAATCCAATGACGTACGCGAATATTATTCCAAGAATCTTCGTTTTCAGTAGTCATTTTATATTTTTTTTTATTTATTCAGATACTTATTTTCACTCATTTCAGTTTGATACCCCGCGTTAAATCTGTCCCACGGCAATATCTTACCATCAAACGTTTCACTGGGGGCGCCCTTGACATTTACGCTCTTCCCTTATGCCTCCAGCCGCACACACATGTGATGCTCACACTTTTCATCCAACACACCTACATATGTGTTTATATATACACACATATAGACATATGTGACAGTAGAAATGGCGCTAGTGCCGTAGTTATTTTTCTTTCATCATTAAATGAGAGTGCATATTCTCACTTGTCCATCTTCACTTTTATCCACACGTGAAACTTTAAGTTTTTTCTTTTCAACATTCAAGACGCTTTAAACAATTTACATCGCACTCAAAAACTCTTTATATTACTTACACTCATGTCAATTTTCTCGTTTCTTCTCCAGAAAAAAAATTCAAAGCCAAAAAAATAATGAAATTTTTTCTTGGGCTAAAAGTGACCGACAAAAGCCCTAGATATTGAACCCAAGGTCGAAAACTAGGCTTATAAATTTTCTGTTCTATATAAAATTGTTCAAAATTTTTCTAATTTCTATAATTTCGAAAATTGTCCAATTTCCAGCCTTTTCATAAAAAATAATAAAATTCCAGCGTGTTTTCGGCCTTTTTCAAAAAAATCAAATGATTTCGGCCAGATTTCGACTTCTCGGCTTATTTGCGACCAAATATTTTTACCCCGGATGTTCAAAACAAAAATTTAAATTTTCGCGGGTAATAAATAAATCGCGTATAAATATTAAATTAATTGCAGGCAATGTAACGTCATTTAATTTGATATTTCAATGACACTTATTTGGAGCATAAGTATTTTATTAATAAATGTATATTTATAATCCCGCCAATTTATTTAAATATTATATATATTTTTGTGACGATGTTATTTTTTAAATAAAAATAAAAATATTATCAAGAATTCAAATTAATCGTCGAAGAAAAAAATTAGCAATTTAATGAGTTCCAACTGTCGAGAAACCGAAAGCGAGCTTTGATCTGATTTATGAATAAATAATTAAGAAAACAAACAAATAAATATATAATACGGGACAAAAGTTTGAGACTGTAACGAATTCGTTGATGCATGGGTCTACAGTATGATAATTTTTGAATAAACTAAGCGAAGGTTAAGCTTGCCAATGAACGTACACGTGTTCGCTTTATATATATTTAAAGAATTAAAAAGTGCACGGCACGTACCGATTCGTCAGTCGGAATCGCCGGATCGCGTGCCGCCGAGCATTAGTCCATTGAAGCTCCCTGAGCTTTTATAGGTCATGCGTTTAGCTCTTTATCCTCCCTTGCTATTTTCGTCCTTCCCCACCGTCACATCCGCGTCCTTATCCTTCAGATGTTTATTTTTTTGCTTAAACTACTTTCTCGAGAGATTTCGAAACATCATGTTACCATTGATATATAAACCTGATTACGCTTCAACAAAATACCCTTTAGCCTTTTTATATACATTGTCCTCTATATTTATATATGTGTAATCTAATGATAGAAGATACCAGATACTTAACCATCACGTTTACTTCAACAAACTTTAATTGACTTTGTGTAATTTAATCCACTAACAATAAATATATTCTTTGGTCTTTAGTTATCTTTAAATTGCTTTAAGAAATCTGTGCTTTGTATTAATCTGTCTACGAGATGTCTAATAATGGTCTAGATTTGTTGAAAAAATTTTTACAGAACCCATAGACATCAGAATCACGCATACATTGAAATGCTGTACTCTAAACATGAATAAGTGAAGTAAGTGAATGTTCACTAATTTTGAGCGGCAATCGAACCACTTTTTGAAATTAGTTCGATTTGCACTTGGAATTAGTGAATATTCACTTATCTGCTTATTTATATTCAGAGTTATCAAAAATTTCAGCATAAGATAAAAAATGGAAATTAAAGACAGAATAGACTAAAGAAACTTTTAATGAATTTCTTAAGAAAAAAAAATTCTATTTAACTTCTCTAGAAAAGTGCACTGTAAGCATGATTAATGGCAACCGACCGCTAATATTTTAATCGAAATATCAAACGAGTCACATAAGAGAAAGTTTCAGAGCAATCTTATCCAAACTGAATTCCATCGCAACAGTTTTCAAAAATTAGCATCTACTTAATCAAAAATTTCCATTGAAATTGTTGAATATTTCATAACCCGTTTTTTCGAGTTTTCGATGTAAACTCAAAATTTTATTGTTTTACAGGCAATTGCCTTAGGAGGAACGTAAAAATCGATTTAGCTGCGTTTTAACGCAGCCGTAGGTACACACGGTCGTTACATCAATATTAGCTCATGGACACATACAGGCATACATATATGAGGATGCATGAGTATGAGTATGAGTATGAGAAGCTAAAGCATATACGATCGATCTGGCGATATATGCAATCATCCAGGCACATATAATGTCAAAACGAACTTTGAACAGCCGAGATATTCTCATAATTCGATAGATGCTCGTCCTACTGAAATTATTATGTAAAGGTTTTCACTGTCATTCGATTATTTTCCATCGGAGATTGACGATATCGATTTGATCATCGTCATTTTCATTCGCATTCACATTCCCCTTTTCATCATAATAATCACCGACGGTAATTACTGATTGATTACTGTTATCATTAATTACAGGTATAATTATCTGTAATTTTGTCGTATTAAAATTAATTTTACATAATCAGCAAACATCGCGTTAACTTTTTTTTTTAACAAAAATTATCAACGCAGCAGCGGATAGAATATCATATATGTTTACTGATTAACAACACGTGTGGAATTCTTAATGATGATTTAAAGCTGAGACGAATCATGATAATCATAAATCATCTGATTACATCATTTGTTTATTGTTATTTAATTTTTGTTGGATATTACTATTTGTATTTGATATTATTATTTTTTGAGTGATTTAGTATGTGGGATATTTACTCACGTGCTGTGGAATCAATAGACGAGATACAAACTTACCTGTAACAGAAAAATAAAATTGTTTGTTAATTTATATTTCATTTTATTTGAACAAATAAACGTGATTGTTTTGTGTTAAGTAATTTTATTGATTGATTTTTTTTTTCATGTTTTATTTTTAATATCAAATGGATATTGAATCGAGCTATCGAACGATAACTTGTTTCTAATAGGTCGTAACTCGTAACCTATGGTAAGATAATTTATAAGTAGTAATGAAAAATAATTTATTATTCAAAATGTTTACTTTTAATTTTATAAATTGCTTTGTATTACAGTTTCATATTTATTTTCATATCATAAAATAAATTATATCAACACTTAAATATGTAATAAAAATATATATTTTTTTTTATTGCTTATAAATAATTCATAATAAAAATTTTTTTTTTCACAAAAATTTCAAAATTTTTATTTGCAAATAAAATTATCAATTAAAATTTTTAAGTAATTAAAAAAAAAATTTTATATTAATTACTAATAAAAAAAAAATAAAAAATTTTAATTAAAATATCTTGTAACTAAAATGAATGGAAAAAAATAAAGTACCGAAGTACTAAAAATAATTTAAATAATTAAAACCGTGTAGTTATCTCAGCAAAGCAGACTAACGGCTTAAAATATATCAAACTAATCCTTCTTGTATGAATATTATTTTTGGAGTTCCCCGTACATTGCACAGCTACAATATTACATATATAAATATATAACACAATAATACAGCAAATGAGTGTCAAGAAAAAGCTTCTCGCGAATCACTTAGCTAATGGTCTTGATAAAAAATATAAAAATTAATCTTTAAAAAAAAAAAAAGAGAAAAAACTCCAGAGCTGAAAAGATCAAGACAATACAAGAATTCAAAATATCTCGAGAATTCTGTTAGTTTGAAGCCAGGATTTATCAGACAGGAACTCACCCGCCACATATCCAGGAATGCCGTCTTCTGGGAATGCTACTCGCCGGGACCAATAGGAGCGGCTGTGACTGAAGTGGATGAATTTTATCTCCATTGCTGCTACTACTACAACTGTTACTGTTACTGTCACCAGCTGGCAGCCGTATCTCCGGAATTTGGAGACTATTCATACTAGATTAATATTATTTCTCTCTCTTGCTTAAAATAAACTCTTTCAAAGACAAAACTTGACACTCTTATTTACTTGTTAACACAAAAAAACGCGGGTGATAACACTTGGACCGAGTCTTTCTTCTTCTCAATTTAATCGGCAACATCTTAACTCGTAATTTGTCGCGTGTTCTCTTGCGCGAATATCCCTCTCTTATTTTAGCACTCATTCGACACGCGGTTCACTCTCGACGCCTACGCAAGACCTTTTTGTTAAATATATAAATTAATAAGCATTATATATACATATTTTAACATTCATCTATTTTTATCTGTATTTAAATACTTATTAATAATGCATTTTTTTTTTTAAATTCTAATAAATTTATTTTATCTGTTAATTTTTATCAAAAGTTCTGGATTTGTTTATGCAAATTAACGTAATGCGAAAAGTATTTTTATAAATTGGATTTTTTTTTTTAAAATTAATACCATAAATTAAATAATTTTGTTAGTTTATTTTTGTCGAGTTGTTTGAAAAAAAAAAAATGTTGTGATAAAAAATTAATGTTAATTAAAATTTTTTTTTATATTTTGCTGGATATTAAAATTACGAAAGTGGATAAAAAATTTTATGTATAAGCTGTGACTTATTATATGAAAGATTTGTAGGGTTAACTTGTGTTGACTAAAAAAATATAACAAAAAAGTAAAAAAGTTTCAAGGACATGTGTGTGTGTCTTTAAGAATACTGAGTAGTTCAAAGTTTACTATCAACACGTATCAGTTTTAATTTTTTTATTATTATATTTATTAATATTTAATATGAAAATTTAAATAAAAAACCATTACAAGGAAAAAATTAATCTATTTTAGTACAAGACTTTTTTTTTAGCCGATAAACACGAACCGATGAATGTTTTTGTTGGCATATTGATGGGTTTCTATCAAAGCGTTCGATGTAAAAATAAAAGCGAACAATTTAAAAAAAAAAAAACATTTTTTTTAAATCGTTAAATAAATGATATATTTTGATATTTTATTAAATTATTGTTATTGTTAACGTAATAATTATAATTATTTAAAATAAATATTGTATTCGAATTCGTAAACTAGATTTATCGTTAAAATTTATAAAAAAAACAAAACAAGTATTTGCATACATGATAATTTTATTTAATAAGCTGATTAATTTAAAAAATATGTTTATTTTTATTTTCCTCAATTATAATTTGCGTTTTAATTTAAATTTTTAGCTTTAAAAAAAATGATTTATTTTAAATTGAAATTTAAAATTAAATTTTTTTCAATTAATAGACGTAAGAAAAATAATTAGTCATAGCTAATAATAAACAATAATAATAATGAAGAAGAAAATATGCGTAAATATGGCAACAAAACATGAGGACGTGAACAAATGTATAAACCTTTAACGAGTAAGAATTGTTATCGCGTGTTAACTGACTGCAACCGCGAATGGCGATGGATTGTCTAAAAAAACTATAGCTGACACTAAACTCGCACAAAATATTTTCCTTTCTCTCCAGTCCTCATATTTTTAACCCGCTATCTCATTCTGTCACGCACCTAATCCAACAATAACAATAACAATACCAACAGTTATACTGATAAATACATCTATATAACAAATATCACATATACATATATATATATATATTTATTACAGTGACCAGTAAGACCGTACGTCAAACTCGCGTTAACGCATACGCGTATAATAATGAAATTAATTAACATAATAAACCACACGGCATATATATATAAATACCAACTAATATAACAACAAGCCAACACTAGTCTACTATCTTAACCCAGCATACGAGACAATAATTCTGTTTAGTAAAACGCGTGACATCACATCATTTAAACGCGGAATTTAAATTTCTCTAATTTGAATAAAATAATAATAAAATCACTTAGCACCGTTTTCAATTTTTATATATATATATTGTACAGTAATTAAAATATTTATTTATTTAAATAAATATATATATTTTGTTTTGCACATCTATTTAATTTAAAATAATAAATGTCCACGTACGCGCAATATTATTATCATTTTAGTATAATATACAAGAGACCCAAAGTCCATACACCACATCAACTAACAGTTCAAGAACAAATAGCCGGCCGGTATTTTATATACTTGTACTTATACTTGTAACTTGCTGCGAAAAAAATGTATATGAAATATAAGAGAGAGGGAAACCGTAAGAAAAAGTTAATAGCGAGTGGAGAGTCGAGTTCATGTTTAGTTATTATATTATTTAATAGACGATAAAAATGTTATATGTATATGTATATATATGTGTATATATTTTTTACTATTATTGATGTTGTTAATAATTTATGACATGTTTGTGTCGAGTGTAAGATGTTGTATGAGCGATTAGTGTAGTGGCAGCATCCAACGGATGCAGAAATGAGAAGAGAACCGAATCGTCGACGGTTTACCGCGTCGTCGTCAACATTGTTGTTAACGTTGTGTGTGCGAGTGTAGGGTATAATTGTATTCAGTAGCTAGAGCTGCAGTTGTGTGTTTAGTGTGTACATGCAGAATTGAGTGAGTGTGCAAGTACGCTGACGTAGTGACGACCGGACGAATGCTCGCGGAGTTTCACGGAAACTCACGAAATACTGCCTAGGATTTTTATCTTTCATTACAACGAGAATGTGGGAGTGAAAATTTATGATAACGCTAAGGGATAGTAGTGACTTTATTTTGATTACGTGAAAAAAAAATTAGGTTTTGAAAAAAGTTCACGTACGCTAGAAAAAACATTGAAATTTCTTCGATCAAGATTTTTTTTACTAAGGCCATTTTTTTTTTAATGCAGTAGAAATTGTTAGCAAAATTTAGTCATTCCTATTTTTTTTTTTTTTTTTAATTAATTACCCCCCGTAGAAAAAAATAATCGGTAGCAGCTACCAATTATTTTTCGGTAGTTACTATCGATTCTTCGGTAGCTGCCATCAATTATTGCGGTAGCTGCCACTGATTTTTTTTTTGGAGCAGCTACCGGTAATTTTTCAATTATTTCGGTAGCTGCCGCCAGTTATTTTAGTAGCTGCTACTAAAAATTAATGGGTAGCCGCTACCGATTTTTTTTTCCTCGCACTAATTAAAGAAGAATTAAAAATTTTTTTTTATTGCCTGTAATTATTATTAACTTTTACTCGACCGTCTTATGGGGTCGAGTAAAAAAACAAAAGACATCTAAGATGTAAGTGGCAATGGTTTATTATTACATTGTTATGCCATGAGTATCAAGGAGCTTACATAGGCAAGTGTCGATAAAATTTTATCACAAAAGACTTAATCATACGGAAATGACCTGAATAACTGGATAAATTTTTATATTTTTTTTTATTGCAGCCAATATGTTGAGGCAGGTTGCAATTTTTTTTTCTTATTTATTTATTTATTAATTACAACCTGCGGCCTATTTACCTAAAGATTTGCCGTTTACATTAACAGAGCATCGCTAATGTTTAGATAGAAATTTACATTTTTGTTTACGGAGAATCCGCTGCACGTACTTAAGAATTTCAGATAAACTTTTATGCAAAACAACTTTGCCCCGTTTTTTCGGGATTAAATTATCCAGATGGAAAATTTCCATACCAACTTTCAAGACGATGATGGAAATTCTCCGCGGAAAGTTTTAAAAGGGTTTTATGAAGTTTCAAGAGTTTTTATAAAAAAAAAAAAAAAATTTCTTAATTACAATTATTCATTCGAAAATTTTAGATCATTAATTTTGAATAAATGTTTGTTCATTATTACTTGTAATAGAGGATCCATTGAAAAATAACGCGCTAAGTAGTTTATTGAGCAAAAAAAAATAATCAGTAGATACGGCGCGACTGGTCAGACATCCGGGACATAATAATTATCAACTTTTTTTTTCTCAATAGATATGACAAAGTGACATAATGACGCAACTTAGTGTATTACAAAAAAATTGCCGGCCATAAAATTCTTAAATAAAAAAAAAATTCGACATTTAAATTTGACAAAAAATTTTATTGTGTAAAAAAAATTATAATAAATAACAAAAATCTGAACAATATTATTATAGTATTATTTATTTAATAAAAATCTTCTGGCGAACATGTCATTCCTCTGAGCGATTTAGTCTGTCTCTCTCCAGCAGAAATGTCAGGTTTATTATCAACCGTAGATCTGGCCTCAGGTAAACTCGACATACGCAGACCATTAAAATAAATTGGCGGTGAATCCGTGAACCCAAATTCACATTGTTCACCAGCTCTAAGCTCACTTATTGTCTCAACCAGCTCTGAATTATTCATCCCAGAGTTTTCAAATCTTACGGGAATAATATCAAATTTTTCACCCACTGAATCCTCTTCCGCTTTATCAATTACTAAAAAATTCCCATTATTCTCATCCATATCCCGAGTTCTCTCCCCCAATTTCTCTTCACTGCCAGCAACACCCGAACTATCGCAAATTGAATCTTGCTCACAATTTTTACTCTCAAAATTATTTTCACTCTTCCTCTCCACGGTCTCTCCTTCCATCGGCCGATAAAACTTTTTATTTATGCCGTTAAATTTATTTTTATATTTTTCCGACACATCATCCCCTGTCTGATCGCCCTCGCTCGTTAAATTTAAATTCAAATTTAAATTCAAATTAACATTTTTATTTTCGCTGTTTAAAAATTTTTTTTCCCCGTTAAATTTCATCTGACAGGCACTTGCAGATGTTACATTGTGTGGCTGCCATCCCAGATGATTTAAATGCTCAGCGCAATTAAAATTACTATTATTATTATTAATTACTTTAAATTTATTATAATTATCAAAATGTCTATTAACGAAGACACTATTAACGTCAATCAAATTCAAAGCTTTAAATTTACCCGTAAGCTCACTCAATTTACCCCGTAATGGTCCGAGTTCGTTTTCAATCTTGGACAGGATTCTCACATCTGAGCCGATTGGAATATAATTTGATTTTGATTTCCATTTGCTTGGACGATTGGAATCCCTCGGGTAATTAATTGTTGATATTGATGTTGAAGTTGATGAGTCCTTACTTTTACTATTAGAAATAACTGTACTGTTATTAATAGTTTTTATTGCAAGATTAGACCTAGTTAAAGTGATCATTGATGACCGTGATGACGAAAGTGTCTCTTCATAAAGAGTCGTTATGTAATTCATTTTTTCAAATCGTGCGTGAGAGGACTTGGCCATTCTTTCGGACAATTTAGGCCACCCGACAAGTCTCTTATATTTAATACCAACCGATTGGTCAATGATCTCCGTCTCGATTTTACCTTCACTCAGTTCAAACTCCCGCTGGGAATGACAACTCGAAGATGCTGAGGAAAATATTAATGAGGACTCTCGTCTATTATTTACATCCTCGTTTAACGCCGGGGTGATTTCGTTACCGGAGTTTGCTGACGGACCCGCTGAATTACAACGACGTGGTGACATTGATGTCATTGTTAACTTTATTATTTATCGAGCCAACTTTCAAACTTTATTTTGTTTCCCGCACTGAGGTTATAAACAAATGACTCGCTTATTTTAAAACTTATGAATTTTAAATATTTAAATTTGAATTATTAAATAATTTCTACCAGCACCACTGGCCGGGAAACTGCAAGATCTGAAAAATATTTACCAACCATCGGGTCGACTAAAAATCCGCGACTGTCGGTATCAAATATTTTTTTTTACCATAAGCAATTTGAAAGTACTCTTTTGTACCGGCAGCGATGACAATTTCCTGAAGTTACCGGCAGTACAGAACTTTACCTACCCCGATAACCAGCAACTAAGTTACGGAGAGACGGTTTTGATCAATGCCGTCTTCTGAGGGTAACCATTGACTGTCCAACTACTGGCTACAGATTGGCTCCAACTTCAAAAAATTGGCGGGAATCTGCAGCTGAATATGAAGGCAACAGTAGAAAAAGTTTCTGTCGTCTTCAGCTGAAAATTTGCGAATGAAACGGCGGTCTGGGATTACCTAGGGTAGGTAGCGGATAAAAGAAATTTACCGACGCAGAAAATACTTGAAAATTTAAATACTGAAATAGACATCGACTAATAGAGTAGTCAATAAAATACGACCCTCGTCAAATAGTCATAAGTAGAAAAATATATATGTGTATAGAGGATGTGGGCAAGGATTTGGCACAGGATGCCAAATATCTAGATCTTGGTGGTGACTTTAAATGTCAACTGGGACAAATACTTGTTGCTACTCATACAAATCCACCCTCTATATATAAAACATACATCTTTCCTCGAGTGTGCGTGTGTGTGTGTGTTTGTGTGTGGCGTAAGTAAAAACTCAGGGTAAAGTGTTGCAGGTTTTAAATACAATTAAACCAAAAGTTTCCTCACTCTTACACATTACATACTCATTAAATTATCGTTAAATCTCATTACGCGATTTTTCTCTCATGTGTAAATCGATTTAACGAGGATAAAAGTTCAAGGCTACCTACAACCGACGCATATAATTTCAATGCACTTTATAATAATAATAATAATAATAATAATAACAATTATTATTATTATTATTTTAATTTAAATTTCAATTATAATTTATTTTGTCATAATTACTTTTGTAATTTATTTGGTTAATTAAATTTAACTTAATTGCTGATTGCATAGAACTGAATAATTATGAGTAAAGTTAAATTTGTTTAAATAAAAATAATATTTTATATTTTAAAAATATTTAAGTTGCGTTAAAAGACCTTGTGATTAAATTCAATAAGAGATTAAGTACTGGAGAGTAAATGAAACTTGTTGAGAAGGTTCAATCATGACAATCATTTGGTTTATGTACTGTAGTAGTCGTCATAACAATAAAGTCTTAAGTGCAATTACACTTACTCGCCTACGCGCAAGAGTTTTATAAATTTAAAAAGATTAAAGTTCTCGCTCTGGCTGACTCTTCTCTGTATTTATTAATCTGGCTCTGACTCGGGGTCTGGTTTTGGTTCTGGCTCTGGCTCTGGTGCCGACTTTGTTTACATCTCTGTCTTTCTTTGGCTCAGTATAAATTCATTTTACGTTCACACTAACTTGATGCAGCGAACCAAGTGGATAAAGTACATTGGATTTTAGATAAATCGAGTTGAGTTGGTTGGCACAGTACACTCGACAGTGCACACTGCACGCATCGAGAGTAGAATTGACAAGACAAACTACCTTTTGCAATTGATTGAACTACCACTGGTACTCAAGTTAACTACAATAAGAAGGATGTGTATACAACTTCAATATATTATCCTGGAATTGTATTAAATGTCTCGGTTCCAGGTAAATTAAAACTGTAACCTAGTTTCCGTCATTTTCTCCTTTTTTTTTTTTTTTTCTTTAATTTTAAAAACTCATGTTTCAAGTTCTTTAGTAAAATTTCAAACTTTTCTAAATATCATTTTTTATAAAAAAAAAAAAATCTGAAATTATTTGAAACTTTAAAGTGGAGCAAAGAACTCCTATTCTAAACTGATTCGCAAAACTTTTTTTAAAAATAATTAAAAAATTTTCTGCGAGCTTTTAAAATTTTTTGTCAAATTTTTTAATAGAAAAAAATTAATTAAGGTAAGAGAGCTAGTACCCAACTACTCCATGCATTTGCAGATCTATATTTAGTATGTATAGATATAAAAATATATGAGTAATCGGGTACTGGGTCTTTTACCTCATGTTTATTTTACTATAAATAAAAATACGATTTTTAAATTTCATATCAATGGAGTTTAATTGGAAGGAAAAAGAATTGGTATTAAAATTCATAAAATAATAAATTGAAAATTAAAAAATATTAATAACGAATAAGCTTTTACTCTATAATCCTAAAAATAAATATTAAATGATCTGCAGTTGAATTATTGATGATAAAGAGTTTTTAATAAAAAATAAAAAATGAATTTCATTTATCTCTAACTACCTAAAATAATTATCTACTTTCCATACATAAATATTTATTTAAAAAAAAAAAAAGGGAGAAAATAATAACGACATAAAAATCGTCGAAAGCATAAAGATAATGGGTTCTATTGTGACAGAAGTGTGGGGTGAATAAGGACAGCACACGCGTCTCCTCAAACACAACATACTCCACTTGTTGGACGCGCGGTCATCTGAGGCCGCCACCTGATGCTACGCCACTGCTCATCGATTCCCCAAACTCAAAAAGAACCCCGTTGTCATGACGACCCAACTTCACCCCTACATGGGTTGCAGTACCGAGAGACCGATCCCGCCTTGGTCGTAGTTGTCGTAGCCGCTTTTACCGCCGTCGCCTCTGTCGTTTTCTTCTCAGATACAAACCCGAGCTCCAATGCAACCCCTACAGCTCCTACTTCCACACTAAGACCTAAACTACTTGGACCAGGACACGACACGCGACCACCCAAGACGTGACACATTACGCGGCATTACACAATACGTGTGCAATTTAACGACAGCGATACCCGAAACGCGGAAGATTATTTTTAAAAATCAATATTTTAAATTACCTGTCATTATTTATCACCTGTCAGCACCCGAGCCTCAACCCTGAGCCAAACCGCAGCCAGTGCCACTGCCACTGAATTTAATTTACAAAGCAATTTCATACAACTTGAGAACTAAAACAAACTGAGGAAGCAAACAAACCAAATAAAAAATATACTCGAGCGATCTTGAGCGGTATAAATATAAATATAAATATATATGAGCCTGGTGAAGCTTGATAAATAAATACCCGGGAATCTAGCCGCATCTACGTGTACTTTATTATCCCTATCACCAGTAGGTTTAATAAAATAAAAATAAAAAAAAAAAAAATAATGACAGGCATGCGTTTTACTAGCGCGCTAAAACGGTTTTCAAGATGGCAATGGGCGTTTCAAGTTTATTGATTGTAAAATGAAGAGCTTTTTGTAGCATATCACTTAAACATTTAAAAAAAAAATAAAGAAAAAAATTGAAAATAAAATCTCGGTCCCTTAAATGGGGGACTAAAAATAAAAACCGCTTGGGGTTAATGGATGCGGAAGAGTTTTAGTTTGGATGTTAATATTTTAAAGTTTGAGAGTGAGTTTTTTAAAAAAATAAATAAATAAAACAAGCAAGCAAGCTGAAGTCAATGACCAGTCAGAAGCTTTAAAGCCCGCTCGTGGTGAGGCCACCCTGCATATTTCAGTTTGAACGCGTCACAAGGCGGTTTGTGACGTCACTGTTAACCTACATACACCAAGGGGCTGTACGTAGACTCTATACTCCACTCGATGGCTATAGTCACGCTTCTCCGACCCCCGTCATCCTCGTAACAGTGACCCACCCCTGTATATATTTCTTCTCGGCAATAAACCTTCAGTTTTCCACCATCTACCATCTATTTTAGCTTCTTACTTTTTACTTCTCTTCTTACTCTCTCTATCTCTCTCTCTCCCTATTACTCCATGCCAGCTAACACTAACGCTCCCTACTGAGTTTACCAACATATATATTTAACCTCGGTTTAAATCGCATTTTTAAATCTTTTCCAACCACCAAAACACAAACAAAATATCAACCATCCTATATATATATATTAAATTATTATGTCACGCACTGACACTTTGGTTATAAATTTTTTTTATCGTTATTACTATTTATAGATTTAAATTAAATTATGTATTGTGTTAAAAAAAATATAATCAAGACACGAGTTTTAAATGGGGTAAAGTAAATATATATATGTATGCCAAAATTAAAATGGCTGAGGTTAATGATGAAGTTAATAATGATAAAGTTGATAATGAGAACTTGCAAGTCCTCGAAATAATGCCGGCAAGAAATAATGACAAAGTTGAAGGTGAAGAGCAAGAAGAAGAACAAGTTGATGGAATACTTTCTGAGAGTAATGAAAAAATATCAGAGACTGTTTTAAACAAAGTTATAAGCGATAAGGTTACAAAGGAAAAAGTGTACGAGGATGAAGTTGATTTAATAGACGGTAATGTCACTGGAGAATTGAATAAAAATAATAATTATAAAGGATACAGACAAGAAACCGAAGGAGAGACGAGTAATTTGAATCGTTTTGGAGAAGGCTTAGAAGCTCTAGGTAAGGACATCAAGTTTAATGGAAGTAAACATAAAATATTTAAATGCTGCGCAGACGGCTTCTGCGAGTTAGTGACCCGCCGCAAAGAACGCAATGAAAAGTTGACGAAACGTCAGATGGAAATAAGCAGCCGTTTGGCGACGTTGGAAACCTGGCTGCCGATGGTTACTTTCAACAGGGTGATGAAGGGCGACGTTGACCCTAAGAATATCGTCAAGTGGATCGAGGAACAGGCGGCGATTATGTCGTCGGTGACAGTGAATGTTAATAAGAGGAAACATGAGGGCGGTCACGAGATTGGCGGTCTCGAAGCCGAGCGGAAGGAAGCGCTCAGGAAACACGACGAGGCACGTAAAGTATTGCACGAAAAGCAATTGGAATTGAAGAAAGTTAATGAACAAATTGAGGATGCCGGACGGAAACAAGAGGAATTGCAGCGTATGATTGATGAGGAGGAAAAAAATTACGAGGAAAATTCGAAACCGGGTATTGGGGCTGGAAATAAAAGTGAGTCTCAGTACTCGTTTTGCTCGGATGACCTTGAGTATTTGACTAAATTAGAGGAATTTATTATTGGGGAAAGGAAAATTAAGAAGGAACTGGAAGAACTGGAGGCCAAGGAAGCCGTTTACATGAAGATACTGAAGACCAGTGAGGAAAATTGGAAGGGAAATGCGGGGAAGTCTACAAAGGACCTGGATGTTGATGACAATGTCAGCAGTGCTGCTGTGAATGTTGATGTAGATAAATTACGCGGTCAATTGGAAGTTAAATCGTCGGCGAATCAACAGCTTGCTGATCGGATTTGTCAGTTGGAAGACCAGATTGAAAATCTCGAGAGCAAATTACGTAATTGCAATCAGGAGATTATTGAATTTAGCGAAAAGCACAAGGCTGAGCTGGAGATGGCTGCCAAATTGGGGGAGAAAATGAAAACTAATGGTACGGGTGACAGTGAAATAAGTGTTAGAGATAAGGCGACACTTGCTAGAGTTAACACAACAGATACATCCTCAGGCGGTAGGATGAAAATACGTACCAGCGGGAGTGGAAGCAGTAGGAAAAGAATGAAAGATAAATCTGTAAATGCCATTGTAGGAACAAGTTCGAAAAATACCCTCGCACGAATACAAGTTACTGATCGTGCTGTGCAAGATCCAATTTCAGTAAATCCATCTCTGGGTAAAACCAGTCGTACTGCTGATGAAAAATCTATTGGAAATAAAAAAATGACGATTCAAGAGACGTATGTTTACTCTTCTTTCACGTCTTCTGCTGGGAAAGACAGTAAATTTAACAGGGATCCAGACAATGAAACCGGAGAAGAAACTGTGAAACGTATTACCACATTTGATGAAGCACAAACATCCAAAAGTACATTATCGAGCAGAAGGGACAATGAATCATCACCGAGAGTAGACGGTTCTCGGAGCTACGATAAAACTTTGCAAGATAACAGTCACAGCAGTGGTGATAATCGTACGAAAGAAATGGATAGTGCTGGAAACAGCAAACGTTCTTCAACCCACTCGCAGAATGAAAAATTTGATGCCCTAGTCTCTGGTAATCCAGAGTCTTTATTGGACGGCAGCTTCACCAACAAATCCGCTCGGTTGGATTTATCGACGGCTTCGGAATTCCAAGAATATAATAATAAAAGTATTAATGAGGAATCTACTCGATACGAAAGAGAGCTGCCTTTTGGAGATGAAAAAAATGGTGATCCCGATAATGATGGCTTTGTAAGCTTGAGATCGCAGCTCACTAAAGACGAAACAAATTATGATATTTATGATATCCCTGATATTTCAGCTGAGACAACTACAACTAATGATCAGTCTACTCAGTACGGTTTGATGCCAGCTGAACAAATTGATGATGAGTTGCTTTTATCATTGAAATCACAGCTGAGTAATGAAGCTGTCAGCACTGGCGATTCTCCTGATGACCAGAGTCAAACTCATTATGGTTCAATCAGATTTCTAGAAGCCGGAAAAAATGATGGCCAACCAGGTCCTGATGATAAATCTTTTGTTTCATTGAAATCACAGCTGAGCAAAGAAGAAACTGATTACAGTTTTTCTGGTATCGCTGGTGATATCGTTGATCCAGTTGATCAGAATCAAAGTAAGACTAGTTCAGTCAGGTTTAAAGAAGCCGAAGAAAATGGTGGGCAACCTGGTGCTGATGATCAGTCATTTGTGTCAATGAAATCGCGGCTAAGCAAAGAAGAAACTGATTACAGTTTTTCTGGTATCGCTGGTGATATCGTTGATCCAGTTGGTCAGAATCAAAGCAAGTCTAGTTCGGTCAGATTTAAAGAAGCAGGAAAAAGTGATAAGCAACCAGGTGCTGATGATAGATCATTTGTTTCTTTGAAATCGCGGCTGAGTAAAGAAGAAACTGATTACAATTTTGGCGACGGCGATATTGTTGTCCATAAAAATGAATTGGAGTCATGGCTACAAAGCCTTCAGTCAACGCTCTCGATTACCTCGGTAACTAATTAGATTAAATTATTTTTTAAATCCGTAAGCTCTTGTTAAAAAATTAGCATTTATTCAAATGAATGAAATACTTTTAGCATTAATTTGAATTTTTTATAAATTAAATCATGAGAATTATAATAAATAATTATTTTATAAAATAACTTTTATTGGAATTTTAAATTTGAATGAATCAAAAATAGTATTGAGGGGAATTTACAGTAAAATGAATTGAATTTAATTAAATAAATGTAATAATATTTCAGAAATGCAAAGAATTTGATATTAAAAAGCCAGAAGTTATTAAAATTATTGAAGCAATATCCCGGTATTTAGGGGTAAGTGAAATTTCGCATATAATACAATTTGTTGACCATTAATATTGCCGTTTCCGTTCTTGTAGATTGAATCGGTGAGTGATGATGGAAAGGAAACGATCCCTGCTACTGGGAATGCTGTAACCAAGACGACGACTCAGACCAATGAAATTCAAGCACCACCTCACGAAATGGATGAATATCAAACTCAAGAAGTAATAACAGGTACAATTTAAATAGAACAAATTACTTTGTCGTATCTTTTTGTTATTCTTCTTGAGCACAATCATCATCTTAATAAAAATGTTTACTTAAAAAATAAAAATTTCCAGGAAAACCAATTTATCTCGAGGACAAATCCAAAGACTCGTTGATTGAAAAGAAACGAACTAAGCCACCGAATCTTAAGCTACAGCAAGACTTTGCTCTTGATATTGACGAACAAGCGGAAATGAAAATGATTAAAGACTATGTCGGGTTGCCATCAGCGGCGTCTACGCCCGTCGAAAAAGAATTCAAACAAACAGAGCTAGTGCACGGCAACACTGGTATCGATTCAGCGACATCAATCCAGCCATCAGTATCCAAACAGTCGTCTTGGAATACCCGAGTCCAGGAAGCGGTGCGCTCAGCGTCAATTAACGAAAAATCAATGGAAGAAAATATTATCAGAGAATATAAACAGAGCAAAGTACGAGTAATTTTGCCAGATGACGGAGACAACTCGAGAGAAAAATATTTAAATGCGGCAACTAATACAATTACCGAGATAACAATGAATATAGTTGACGGAGATAGACGTGATGTCGGTACTTTAGCAGTTCCCTCGGTTTCAAATGAATCACAATCAGACGAACCAGATGGCACATTATTATTGAACGATAATACTCAGCAGCACAAGCACCAGAATCAAGATGAAACCAACAACTCAGGCGCAGCTTCTATTGTCCTACCATCAACTCTGGATACTATATCCGAGCCTCAAGGTATCACTACTACTACTACTACAACATCTAAAATTACTATTGGTACAACAACAGCAACTGCTAGCGCGGGTACGAGCACAAGCAATTTATCTGTAAGAGGTGAAGGTAAAGCTGTAGCTAAAGGGCATCAAAAGAAGGTTTTAACGGCGTATCCAATGCCTGAGGGAGAAATTTTTAAAGACATTGAAAAAACCGGCGGAATAAAGTACAGAACGAAAATGAATTCTTCAGAACCTGAGCGAGCTTTGAGGAGCGGAGATGTGAACCGTAAAATCGACGAAACCGGATCGTGGGAAGATAGAGACAGAGTACGGAAGGATGATCTGAAGAAGAAGATGATGGAATCAAGGGAAATGAAAGACTTTGAGGACGATGAGCAGGAGGAGAAGGGGGAGGATCAATTGAAAAGGATAGAAAAGTTGGCCGAGGATAAAGGAAGAAAAGGCGGGAAAAAATTTTATGAGAATAAAGAAACGCGTATGAAAGAACCCGATGGATCAAGCGATAGAGTTAAATTTCGTAGGAATTTTATTGACAACTACCCAATCGCTGTCGGGCAGACGGGTCACTTTTGTAACGAAAAGTTATCATCCGTCAGCCCTAAAAATACCTGCTGTATTTGTCACGAAACTCGACAAGGCGTAAGTTATTTTTTCACTAATTGGCTTTTTATTTTTTTTTATCTTCGTCTGACAATAGAAATTTATTTGTACCAACGGTTATTTTAATTATGCAAGAGTTTATTACGGGCTGAGATATAAACAAAAAACTTTTGTGTTATAATTAAAATAAGTAACTCTGCCCAAGTTATTTTATTTGTTATGTAAATTTAATTAGCCCTGGGGAAATTTACCCAAAGTTATGAGTGTCTAAAATAATTAAACTGATGTATATAATTTTGTTTAAATGATTAATCTGGCGGTAAATAATTAACGAACATTAAAAATTAACCCAGTTCAATAACAAATTTACTGGGTGCCTGTTTTAAGTTCTCGTAATTATTGATCGTGATAAAAAATTCATTTGAATTATTTTATTTAATAATTAAATTTAAAATTAACCAAAATAGAAAACGCTGACGAAGAGTCAATACGAGGAATTAGTGGCCAGAGCGGGAGTAAATCCCCGTGTTTGTTTAATAGAGTCAACATCTGAATTTAGTGATCAGCAAATACCGTCAAGCCGTAAAACCAGCCCGTCAAAAACTACCAGTCCAAGGAAACCCTCTGCGGGTACTCAAACCTCCAAAGTCAGACACCAAGAGCCTAAAGGTTACCCAGATTTCAGCTGTGAAATATGCGATTGCGACCCTTGTGGCAGCGGTTCTCCCTTGCCATCGACTAGAAATTTATTTAAATATAAATCAAAGTCTGGCTCGCCGAGCCCCAGGTCTGATGATGACAAAACTTTACGCCGAGTGAGTAAAACCACTTGCCCATATGTTTGTATAGACAATTATATTAATTAGTGTTTTTGTTTCTGTTTATTGCTGTGGATTTAGTCGTGACCGCAATACTTACCGGACATTAGCAAGCGTATGACGACGAGAGCGTAGATTGTGGTAGCCCCGCAGCTCACCAATGCTACCCTGCTCGGCTTGCATTTTAGCCTGAGCCGTGGCTGCCACAGTGGCAATCACGTGATGTTGGTGCCCAGTTGCGCCCGCCGTGGTGACGCTTCTGCGCGAACGCCACCCTGCTCTACTGCCGGTTCCACCGGCACTTGGTGTTGGTGATTTTTTTTGATAGGTCCTGTAATATATATATATTCATCATCATCATCACCATCACTCTAGTAATTATTGTACTTATTTTTATAAAAAAAAATTAAGCCAGAAATTTTTTGTACATTTTATTGATGAAATTTTAAAAGCTAATCAACTTTTTTTAATTTAAGTAATTTACTAATGGACCAGACATTTCTTTTGTCTACTGAACGCATGAAAGAGTTTATAATTTTTTTTATCTTTTATTAATCCAACGATAAGTGGCAATTAAAATTTATGTTTTAAATAATTAATAAAAAAAGAAAAGTGACTGAAAATCGACATTTTTAAAACTCTATCGGCTGACAAAAAATTAAAACTTTAATGTCTTTATAATACGCAGCAATAAAAGTTTTGATTAAACTTGAGTTTTTTTTTTTATTTATAAACTTGATGTGAGGAAAAATAATTAACCGGCATTTTCACAAATCCTTTTATAAATAAATTATTATATACATACACTATAAATATATTATTCAATCTACATTACTTACGAGGTACTTGGCAGCCTTAGAACCCTCGGTCGCAAAAAATTGCCTCTAATTTACCATTTTTATTTTGTCCGCGATATTAAAAATTTATAAACTTTTATGCCTTTTTTTCCCGCGTACACGCTATACATTTTCACGTAGATTTAATTAAATAATATTAAAAAACCCCGTGGCATGCAATAAGAAAAGTCGGAAAAATTAAACCGCCTTCGACGTGTTCTAAATTCATCTGTCTTCTCGATGCTAAAACTTTTAATTTAATTCCGTTCTTTTATAATTTTATTTTCTTCTATTATTCGATTATAAAGATAAAAAAAAATCAATCAATAGAATAATCCATTCCATTATTCTTCGGCGGAAAAAATAAATTGAATCTACTTCTTTCTGCGTCTATCTACCCTCAGCCAAATGAAAATAAAAAGCAGTAATAGCAAAAAATAAAAAAAGGTACAAACCTTTCTTTAGTATGTCGACACTCTTCATCATCCTCTTCCTCAATATCGTGTAATCTGGGACTGAGCCGGTGCTGTGTGTTGCCGTCTTTGTTGCTGCAGTCCTCAGAATTATTGTGTTGGTCTTTAGAGTCTTTGGTTAAAGTAAAAGAACCGCCCTTGGCGACAGCCTCGACAGCAGCGTCGAGAGCCGCTAGATCGTCCAACTCTCCATTAAAGTCGTTGGAGCTGTTATTACTACCACTACGTTTGCAGGTACTCTTAATTACACTCGTGATGCTGCTCTTCTGGTTCTGTCTGCGTCTGTTGCTGTGGCAGACGATAATTGATGACTTGTTGGTTTTGGAACGTGAGTTGCTTTCGGTCCCAGACGGGGAACCGGGACTATTTCCCTCACTGGCACCGGTACCGGTACCACCGGAACCACCGGCACTGGAACCACAACCACCAGCAGAAGTAAGACCACCAGGAGCTCCTCGCCCGCCGCCGCCGGCGCACGGCAGGCAGCACGACCACGTGCCCCCCACTTCGATACCCTGACTAAAAGCAGCGTCAAAACATTAAGGATCCACCATGAAGAAGCCACCGTTTCCAGATTCTCCAATGACCACCAGCTCAATCCAGTCTTCTACTATTTATGAATACTTTTATTATCAATATCTCGGCCACTGGTTATCTCAACTTATCGGTGGGACCAATCCTGCCACCGTCATCATTACTACCACCATTAATATCAACATTATCACCGCCGACGACGTCTACGTCTCCAGCACGCTTTATCTTCACTCATTCATTACTCCTCTTGTTCATTATCATTATTATTTAATTTATCTATGTCAATTGAACACATCATTAAATGCTTTACCAAGCATGTCCATCAATTGTTTTATTAATATAAGTCACATTGTTTCACTTCCAACAATAACATTTATTTTCCCACACTTACGGAAAATATATATATGTCTTATTAAATAACCACCAGTTTAAATTTACATACCGACAATCACACAGTTACGACTGTCGACAGTTGATATACATTTTTACTCATCTATAAAATTATTATGTCTATACATATATATGTGCGTACGTACATCATATATGTACTTGTTTACGAGTCTGAAGGGTAAAATAATAAATAAACAGTAAATGAAAAAATGATAAAAGGACAAAATATGTAATTACTGAAATGTAGCTTTGCTCTAGAGTCATTAGCTCTGTTTGTTATTATGTTTAATAAATATAAATATATTTTTTCGTGTATACTCCGATCGAACTTGTATCCCTACTAACCCGTAGCCACCTAAAACCATTTGGCAAGCCCCTATTCGTTTATCACGAGCCCGCTCACACACTTGCACCCCCGCGAGCCCACGACTTTCATCCCCTGCCGCCTGACTATATTTCTCTTTAGATTTTCTCACCCTGCTTGTCCTCTTTCTAATCTTCACTCCAATATTATTATTATTATTATTATCCCTGTACACTACGTCTCTCTATTATTATTATTATAATAATAATCGTTATCACTATTATTATTTAACCGAGTTTTTCTAGCATAAACATGACCGTCCCCAGCACTTAGAGTCAACTTGCGCAATATATTTAATATTTTAATCCTAAGCAATCAAAATAAGATAGACTAGAAAGTAACTTTGCCATTTCCTCACTCTATCCCTCTCTTTCTGTCTCTCTATTTAAGTTGCTACTACTTGATCTCCATAAAATATTAAATGTGATGCTCTCGAGGTAACCTTGACTTGCGCTAAATCCCCAGAGCTAACACTTTTTAAATTTACCCGGGGAAAAATAAAATAAAATTAATAAATACGAGGCGACACTTAAATCTACTGAAATACATTCGACTTTCCGTCAGATTAAAATTATAAACAAACACCGGAAGCGAAACGATGTCAATTTCTATCAACATTCGCGATGGCAAAATTTCATTTTTAAATTTTAATTAATTGTATTTAAATAAATTTGTAACGACCGAAACTGGAATGACTGCCTGTTATTGAACTTTATTTTATTTTTAAAAATTGGATTTTTTTTTTTTAAGCCAATTGCAATAAACTAAACAAACCGCACCTCGAGGGATGTTATAGCACTCTGGAGACTAGTATATTCAGGTTGAGATACCAGTGGAAGATCTTTCGACGTCTCGTATCCGAACTAAAGGAAATGGAAAACCGGGAATAGAAGGTATTCGTGAGTGCTCCATGTACAATGGAGGTCACCGGTGACGAGACAGAGACAAAAAAAAATATTGAATAAATAAAATTTATCAAAAAAAAAAAAAAAAAAAAAATGATATGAAATTTTATTTGTAAAATTAAATTTAATAAAAAAACCCAAAAGGGCGCGTACCTCAACACCCAAAATAAATACAAACAAAAATATTGGGCCACGAGTGCCTGCAGGAGCTTTTGCGAGTCGTTATTCCAATAAAAAAAATAACAATTATTAAGGTAAAGACTAGTAACTAATGAGTAGTGTTATCGCGTGACGTCTCTGGTGTAAATGTACCAGACGATGACGACGGCCGAGAGCCGACTAACGGGGAGGGATCGTATCCATCGTAGCTATCCCGCTCTCGACTCGGAACTCGCACAGCACAGCCACGGGGCCGCCCTCTCCTGTCCTCCGCGTAGAGTCAGCCAGGCCGCTCCACACCGCTCTCTACACTACTTGCTCTTGTGCTCGCTCTACTCGCGGACGATCCTATCCGCGCACTACATACTACATACTACCCATACTACCCACACTACACACTATATACATCCACCAGACTAGGTACCGCGCGCTTGCGGGCCATCCAGTGACGTAGCATCCGGAAAAGCGTCAGATCTTCCGGGTACCGGCCAGGGCCACAACGCTTTTCAGCTTTTATACTTAACTCTATGCCATACTCTACTCTACTCTACTCTACTCTATACAATACAATGCACTGTAGACTGCACTATTATACTTAAACCTCTCTATTCTAATATCATTACACAGACTGGCCACTCAAACCATCGAGTCCTCAGTCCTCAGTCCTCAAACCGACAGCACATCCACATCAAACGGATTTTAAATTTAATAATACACAAATTACATCACAGACTGATAGATATATCAAAAATATATACATTTTTATGCTTCAGAAAATCACTTACAACAAACAATATATATATATATATATATATATATACAACATATTTCACTTCTATTCAATTCACGTGTCAACTAAACATAATAGAGAATGACACTATACATATGTTCCATCCACTCTATTCTCCATACATACATACATATATATATATATATATATATATATATATATATATATATATATATATATATATATTTATCACGTCATATAAATTTTCTACGGCGTATTATAACTATATTGCCGAACTTGTGTTCAACTGTCCGGAAAACTACCTCTGTATCACGTCAATGTAGCGAGAAAATTTACAAAAAAAAAATATGAATCATAATAATAATAAAGAAAAACCTTTTTCACCCTCTGGCGGCGTGCACGTATGCCTCAGGCTCAAGATAAAAGATATATAAATTTATACCAAACAATATTTACGTACGTTCGCAACGAGTTTTTACTGCTTATGCGTACCGTACGTTTGGTAGTTTTCGACACAACGCCAACGGCAACCCAACCAGAGTAAACTCAACATATATGTATATATTTCTAACCGAGACAAGAACGAGCTTTTAAACTCTGCGCTATCATGCCACTGTGCTATCACAATGGGATCAGAAAAAATTTATATTTAAATATGTAATAAAAAAAAAAATATATAAAAAGTTGTGAGTTAAGTGCATGCTCTTCTGGCATATCACTGGCTTACACTATATCACCGCGGATCTATCTGGAGAGCGACTTTATACGATGCACGTACAGTGCATATCACAATTTTATATTTATATAATATACATATATATATAATATGTATATCAAGTGTGACGCGGTGCGCTAGAAATAAACGTCAATTTTTCGGCGCCATAGTGATGATTAAAAATAATTAACCCGCAGTTTCTTGGAAAAATT
The DNA here is from genome assembly GCF_026212275.2 of Microplitis demolitor. Lineage (NCBI taxonomy): Eukaryota > Metazoa > Arthropoda > Insecta > Hymenoptera > Braconidae > Microplitis > Microplitis demolitor. The sequence continues at coordinate 23,566,608 of NC_068545.1, read as the reverse complement.
ATTATTTTTTTTTATTAATTATTGATTTACTCGGTCGAGGGGTTAATTATCTGTGTAATTTCCGGATTTGAGATATTCGGTCGTAGGAAATGCAGGGACAGGTGTGGGGAGAGACAGGGAGAGACAGGGATAGAGAAGAAAAAGTATAAGGAAAAACATAAAATGAAATAAATGAGATCGGATAACAAAGTTGATATTGAGAGTTCGGGTTGAAGCAGCTGCGAACAGAACAGACAGCTCAGATGCCACCACCAGGCCATCATCTCGGGGGGGTCGATATAGCTTGAACGCGTGCGCGTTTCGACATACTCGACCACACTCAAACACTATTATACTCCACTTTGTTTATATATCTATATATATTAATATAAATATAGTTATGTAGGTAACTAAATAGTGTACGCAGTGTGGGTGTAGGTGTGCGTATAACAAAGCCCACTTTATGTCGATTAATAATCGAGCACTAGAGACAAGCTTCATTAGCATTTCACGTCTGATGATATTGGCTCATTGCAAAATCACTGTAATACCAACTCTGTCCTTTAATACTCTAGCTGTTTATTTATGTCCTTGGGTTATATTTATAACTCATTTTATTATATTCCACGGCGATATATCACATCGATTTGCTTTAAAGCCTATTAAAGCTGACAAAAGTTCTTGTTACTGTTATTATTATCATTATTACTATTACTATTTTTATTTAATATCATTGTCGATTATTAAAAAAAAAAATTACTCGGAAATTCCTCACGACTTGTGGTTATGGGGTTTAAATTTAAGTTTTATAGATTTCTAATATATTTATTTGCGGTGCGTGGATTGAATGTAGATGGAGGATTTAAAATGTAGACAAGGGTTGCCGTCCTCGTGTTCGTTATTACGCAGGGATAGAATATTTCCGTCCTAGTTGGAGAAGAGTTGCGCGGACTAGCAAACCAACCTGCTTATGCTTAAGCTTCAGCTTGATATCAACGAGTGGGGTATTAAATAGATGTAGATAGTTAAAGAGGAGAAGAGTTATATATACATATATATGTAGATATATATGGTATCGGTTGCTGATGGGTATGGAAGATGGTGTATATAGCCAGCCCGAACAAACGCAACAGGCAGCCATACCAATCAATAATCTCACCCGAGAGTCATACTAATATTAAGTACATCATACATCTCTCACTCATATCACGATATATATATGTTACACACCCGAAAATCACATATTCATTAACAATATTAAAACACTGATTTATTACGAGGATACATTTAATTTCTACTAATTAATTAATCATTTGTATCACTTGTGATTTATTGACGAGCGATTGTTTCTAATTATAATTCATTATTCAATAATTATTGTGATCATATTATGTGTATGTATGTATATGTATATTTTACAAATAGTGCGCGGTCGAGGAAATTGGAGCGGCAAAATTTTCAACCAATTGTTGTATCAAATTCGATGAAAATTAATATTTTTTAGATTGTAATTAAAATGTATATTAGTTTCTATGGTAAATATATACGGTAGTATATGTATGTAATTTATTAATGTATTCATAAACACATTAATCGTGTACGTAATCCATTTACTATGTTTACCAACAATTATAATAAGTAATTAGCAATTGAAATATATTTAATTACTGATCAGTTATTAATTTAATTTATTGTCATATTAATTAATGCTTGCTCATAAATATTGTAAATAGTTTTTGGTACACAAAAAAATATTTTTGCCACAATAAATTTCTTAGGGCAAGTGAAAATTTTTCGCGAGAAAAAATAATTTTTTTTCTGTCTATTGATTACGATAAATAAAATGGATCACTCTTTAAAAGGCTGTGTTGTAATAAAATAAAATAATATTGCGGATGATACACATCCGGTTTAAAATGTCAACATGTATGAAGTCCAGCCATATTAAAGTGGTTTGTTATTATGAAACCAAGAGTAAATCTCTGTGTTATATTTTATACATACATATATATATATATATATATATATATATATATATATATATATATATATAATGACATACGGTGTATTGTAATGTAAATATAAAATATATATATATTTTTTTAAATGACAGTACGTGTACATGACCTAGTTCGCTATTTATTTTATTCTGTCATTTTTAATAAATAAATAAATGAATTAATTAAATTTAATAAATAAAAAGTCAATAAATATTTGCTGCATAATTAAATAACTGGATGATAAATAAAATCTATAAATAGTTTATAATGAGAAAATGTATTTTTAGTAAATTCAAATATGATGACGTAAATTTATTTGCAAAGAATAAACTCGCGGATTTTCTCGCGAGTGTTATAAATTTAAACTGTAGTGTTGATTACTGATAAACGGTAATAAAATGATTTTATATAATAATGATAGAGAAGAGTGCCGTGGATAAATGAGAAAACAAACTCTGCTGCAGAAGTTATGTATTTACTGTAAACAGTCTCTACTCTACCGGCCTAATATCGATTTCCATTTTAATAATAAATTTTCATGTTATTTTCTCGCCGGAGCCGACGTCGTTTCATAAAGTAAACAACCGCGTATGCATTTAACTTTTAAACTGCGGCAATAAAAATAATAAATTACGAGGCGGTAATTTTTAGAAAGGAATTATTTAAAGATGAAACGGAGCCCGAACTTAAAAGATTATTTTACTGGCGGTAAAAAAATAATTTTATAAATAGAATTTTAATGATAATTTAATCGTTTCTGTATTTTTGTGTCTGATGCGATGGGGAATTAGAATAAAAAAAATGCCGGTGATATTTTCCAAATGATCGGTAAAAAAAAGTCGATAGCGGGCGCAGTGCGGAGAAACGTTACGGGAATCAAAGTAAAGGCAAATGATGCTGGGTATAATAGTGTGAAATGTGAGTCCATCGAATCGAATAGATGCATAATGAACAATTGTTTCCTGAAAATTACTAGTCAACGCTACACAAATTGTCTAACCGAGCGTTAATTTACCTAGTGGTCATTTAACTTCTGTCCGATACCTGCAATACATCAGGGACAGAATATCAAAGAGTTTTGTTTCTTTATGCTCCAAATAATTACGTTTTGTCACCCATTTTATTACTTTTTTTTTAAATTCAAATATTTAATTAATTGTTCTATTGAACTATCGATTTTATAATTATTATTTTGTTTAATTAAATTATTAAGCGATCCGGGTAAAAATATTTGGCCGAAATCAAGTCAGAACTACAGAAGTTTATTCAAAGAGACCTAAATTTGGCCGAAAAATAGAGTCGGTTTATTTTCGGTTTTTTTTTTAAGCCTAATTATCGACCATTTTTCAGCCTCGTTAGTTTTTACCTTGTGTTTACTACCCTAGTAGAAGTAATCGAGATTTAACTCGATTTCAAACCCGTAACTGGCCAGCGATATCGAGTAAAAACTAGAAATCCCGCCAAGTATTTGAATTTTTGGCGTTATTTTGAGAAAGTTATACCTGGGCCTTTCTTCGGAAAATTTTCAGCTGAGAAAATTAATTATTATTTAGACTCAAAATTTTTTTATTCGGGGAGTGAGTAATAGAAAGCACTAGATCCTTATACCAGTCGTAATTAATTATTCAGCGAGTAATTTCACTGAGTTGTTGTTGTTATTATTATTATTATTGTGCATGTCAAGATTAAGAAAATAATAATTTATTTTCATGAAACATTTATCTTAATAGTGCCATCTAATAAATTACTCAAGCACTCGGATCTAAGTAATAAACAATATATAAATATATAAAAAGCGAAATAAAATATAGTATTTAATATTTTTCATTTTACGCAGATAAAAATAAATTTTAATTTTTGAGCAAGTTATGACGCGGTCATTTATAAGCTTAATTAGTTATAAGTTTACGCAATATAGCTAATTAAAGTGGAAGCCTCTGAACCCTTTTCCTGGCTCAATCCCTATCCCTGCGTTTCTCTTCGCTCGTACAATACTAATGAACAAATATTTTATATAAACCTACAAATGCACTCAATGTTTAATTAAATTTCCTCTCCTTAATGTTTAATAATAAACAATAGACTTTGTAACAATAAAATTTATCCGTAAGTAGGATTAATTTTATTTAATTACCTTAATATTTTTCCATCGCATTTATATAAATATAAAATGCCGCGATTAAAAGATAACGAAATTACGTAATTATTTTTTAAAATATTATATGAATCATTAACAACAAATAGATTTTATCGAATCACGCAATAGAAAAATAATTATAATTATATATAATAACAGAGTTAATTTTTTTGAAAGCAATAATACATTTTTTATAACTGCGGGCAATTATTGTTGTTTGTATTGATACGAATAAAAAAGAAGAAGACGATATTGACAATAAATAAAAATAATAGCAATAAGAGTCTTATTGGTCTGTTGAAATTAAAGTAGAGATTGACGTAAACAATCAATCTTAAAAGTTGATTTTCCAAGCATTTGGTTTTTATGAGCTCTCTTATTTTTTTTCCCTCTCGGTACTTGTCTACTAGGGGTTTAGTTCAGTTCTGTATGAGAAGATAAAAAAAAAGAAGAAAAAACCCGGTGTATTACCAAGAGACTTGCGGCCCGAAGGCATAGAGATCTAATCAACAGTTAAACTTATTTTCACATCCCTCAAAGATCGTGCGAGGAATAGACATTGACAGACGGGTCAATACTTGGACAGGACTTTTCTGCTGAGTCGAGCTGAGCAGAGCCTGGCGCTTTCTATAACACACGTTAGTTTATGTATGAATAGTTATATATATTTATGTATATGTATATGTGTGGAGTAGGAAAGTAATGTAGAGTAAGATGTACACATTGGAGTTTCAATGTAGTGTGTATGTGTGCTGTAAGTACGTAGTCATGCACTTAGTGCTGCCGGTGAGGTTATTACCCGGTAAAAGATCTCGTGCGGGTGCTGACCGGGCGCGGAAGTCCCGCACTATTTTACAATTTCACCTGCAACATGCTATAGACTCTACACTATTTGTACATTACTGCAGGTATTTTATAGTGCTCGCAATAATTCTCTTTGTTATCAACTTCTTCTACTGCTTACGATATTATAAATATTTAATATCAAATAAATATGTATTTTTTTTTTTTATAAATATTTTCCCCGCTTTATTTTAATTAAACAAACTTTTTTTATTATCTTACTTTTTAGGTAACACAAAAAGTTTCGTGAAAACCCTTTTATGAAAATTATAATGAAAATGCTTTTCTCATCATTTGTATGGAAATCCTAAAAAAAAAAAAAACTTTTAATAAATTGCTTTTATAAAAATTTTTTACTGAAATATTCAATCTCATATTTTATTATAAATATTTTTTATAAAAATTTACAATTAATTAATTTATGTGTTTATAATCCGCGGAAAAATATTTCATAACTTACATTAATATCATTATTTAGTTACGACCCGTATAAAAAACTTGTAAAAAAAATTTAATAAAATACTAAATTAAATTATTTTTATAAAAACTCTTAAAGTTTTAAATCCACATATAAAAATTCCCCAAGTCCAGGTATAAAATATTTATAAAAATAAAAAAAATTTCTAATAAACACTAAAAATTTATCTAAACTTTGCTTACAATATATATAAACATTTCCCCGGTGATTCAAGTGATAATATTTTTCTAAGGCTCTTTATGATAATGTTTTCCTAAAGTCTCTCAAGATAATATTTTCCTATACTTGGATAAAAAAAGGCCATTTCACTAAACTTTAAAACAATTTTTTTCAAACATTCATAAAAAAAGGACAAAAAAAAAGAAATAGGTAGAGTTTCCATGAATATTTAACGCAAATTGTGTTTCTGGACGAGTGCTCTTTTAATCTCAGTCAACCCTGAGAATTATCCGTCTCTAATGACGACTTAAATCTGACGGATAATAATAATTAAATACAAACCTAAATAATTTATTCTCGCGACAGAGCTTATCTCAAAGCAGAGCTTATCAGTATCTATATATATAATATATAACATTATACAATATTGGGTTATATAATCTCACCTTCTACATCTACTAGGCGCAGCTGGCCAACTTCTTCTCGTTCTCAAAATAATGGGCTGGGGTGGCCGAGTACTTGCGTGACTAAGCACAGGTGCCGATGCCGGTCCATGATGACGTTTACCCCAAAGATGTCCATGATGAGCAAAACCTCCCCCAGCTCCAGATCCACTACCACCGCCACTACAATCACCGACCCAATTTGTCCCGGTGTTTCTATTGCCTCCAGCAACATAAACATCCGCGGGATGTGGTCCGCTCTCACTACACGCGCGACGTGACAGCATTTCGCACTTGCTCGTGTATTTCATTATTTTCCTTTCTCTCCTCTCTCACCCCAACCTACTTTTCCTATATTTTATTTTATCATAAAAAGTTTAACGGCTCCGCTTTTCCCTCTGATTCCCAACCCGACTCTTCTAAGCTCCCCACGTATTAAAACCAGACACCAGCAATAATGCATCCATAAGTAATTTCCCACTATAAATTCAAATATTTAATATTTACAATCAATAGGGACCGAATAAATTCCAATATTTGCTTTAAAACTTTAAAAAAAAAATAAATAAATAAACCCTCTAACGCTACTCCACATCACAAATATACAGTCAATTAATTTAACGAAAGTTTTTCAAATAATAAACTATCGATTTATTTGCAGGACTGCACTCTTGAATGTTCAGTTTAACGAAAACTAACAGTACCTCTTACTTATAATTTGTCTAGTCTTACTCATGTTAACTCAAAAAAAGTTTTAACATCTTGCAAACTAAAAGCTGCCCTTAATTAATAATCTGTCAAGAGCAGGTATCACAAATCAGTAAACATAAACAACCGTTGAATTTATAATACCTCAGACATTAAACACTATTAGTCTGAAACACGCTATTATATTATTCAAATCTAAAATTACAGCTACAACTATAACTACAATTGCAACTGTAAATTCAATTCATACTATAACAGCATAAACTTGTACTACTGCCGTTGCTAAAGAGCTTTATGTCACGATAAACTTTACACTGAATCACAATCGATATTAATTTCACATAATGGAATAACCGAAAATGCGCATTACTTATTTAATACTCCATAGATGACATAAATATTATAGTTTATAATCCTAAAAATAACTACAGATGCCGATTAAATATTTATTAATTTATTCCATCACTGGTTTTCCAGTTTTTCAGTTCCGTTATTCAAAAAAAAAAAAAAATAAACAAATAAATTTACTGAGTAAACTTATGTACGACGTATATAAAGTAACCGGTGGATTTGCCACACGTGCATCTAGTGCAAGACAACTGCTGTCTGACCACTATCGTACTGAAATCACGCGTCCGTACGTTAAACCGTGAAAGCTAAACTCAGAATGTTGTGGTTACCGCGCCAACGCCAGTACACTTGACTACTACCAAAGTGTTTAGTATAGTTTGTAATATATACAGTAGTATAGCACTGAATATAAAGTTTATTCCGCCAAAAACGGTGTGCAGTCGTAGCAGAGTCTGTCGCAAGCTCGACTAAGCTTTGAATTAAAACCTCGGCCTAGGGGTTGAATCTCTTGGTAACAAACTCGGGGAATCCTGCATGCCCTAGTCTACCCTACAGCGAACTACCCTACCCTACTACCATATACTCTTAAGCATACCGACCACTTACCTTCACCCTCTGGGGCTTTAAGCTCTACTTTACCAACAGCCTGGACCGGCAGCGGCATTGCCGGCTACCGTTGGCAGAAAACCCAGCCGGTAGTTTTTAAAAAAATACCGGGAGATGTTTTAATTTATTTAAATTTAAAAACTCACCTGTGGGCCGGCCACTCGCCGTCGGTGGTGCTCGTCGGGGCTGATGTGCTTTTGTGGGGGACCAGTCTGGGCCCGATCTTCAGAGTCATGGGCCTTCTTCTGCGTAAGTTGTAGTCTGAAATAAAATAAATGTGATAATTGGATATGATTTGTATTGATAGAGCGGATAAATGGAGGAAAGTTTTCAAGTTTGTTTAGCAGGGAACCCGGTGATTCTTAAGAGCTCAATGATAATAAAGTAATAAAATAAAGAACTCACCATGGGCGGAACAAAGGGAGTTACGCCCTTGGAACACGTTGGGGGATAAATATTGAGGAGAGCTAATGGGAGTCAACGGATTTCCTTGGCTCGATATCATCGAGGTCGGGGTTGGAAGTCGCCAGGGAGCCATGTCTTTTTTATTTTTCCCTCTGTCCACTTCACTAGTTTCCTTTGTAGCGGTACTAGTTGTTGTATCCTTCATCATGTCTTTACCATCCGAGAGCAGCACTTCGTTTTTTTTATCATCAGTCACGTGTAATTGGATTGGCTGTCAAAATATGTCAACAAACAAACGAGCTTTGCATTATTGCTATTTTCAAATATTACTAAAAAATTACTATTTATTGATTATTATTTTTTATTATCCAAACTAATTCACTACTCCAGTTTACACAACAAAATACCAGTACTCTATTGAAACAAAATCTAATACTTGCAAGTCTATTCGCTTCAACAAGAAACCGACTAAATAAAACAATAAATTAATAGAAAAATTTTTTCTTTTACTAGAGCACTCAGAACTAAAACCCTACCGTTAATTACTTCCCAAAACATTTCCATTAGATTCAAACTGATGAATTAATTAAAACTTTGACAATATCCAAAAGTTATCAGCAGTCTCTCCCTCTCGCTGCTCATTACCCATAAGCATCTAGACTTTTCCAGCGGATAAAATAACAAATTAAATAAAATCCAATGAAAAATCTTAATTTACCTTTTGTAAATTACTTTTTAAACTAACCGACATTTAAAGACTGCTCAAGATTCCGCTTAACTTTGTCGCTTATTTACGGACTCATCAGTTTTTTGATGCCATTATTAATATTCTTTTTTTTTTTGAGTTTACCTGTTGACATTTTAATGTCACGCAAAGTCTGAAAATAACTCAACATAATTCGCCATCGACTTGGATACAAGAACGCCCGCAGTACATAGTAATAATAAGTACATATATGTATTATATAACAATATATATGTATATGTATGCACATAATATGCAATTACTAACAATATAATAAACTTAACTTACATTCTGAACAGAGTATGGAGTTCTGCCTATCATCAAAAAGTCCCATGCCCATGCGACTATTTGCGCGCAAATTTGCATTGACGTCACAGAGTATCGTTTTGTCACTATTTAAATTAATTAATAATTAAATAACCCCCTATTTATTTATAAATACCAGCTCTTTTATCCCCAGAGCCACAATTGCAACTTACAGCCGAGCCGCACTTCACTTTCTCACTACTCTCCATAGAAATAAAATCATCGGAGCTCAATGCAAACAACCGAACCCATGTACTTTTGTATTAAAAAACTCCCTAGGGTATTTTTCACTCCATGCACCGGCTATATCAATATGAAAAAAAAAAATTAAACCGATACTTTATTATTATATTTTCCCTGGTACGTCAGCACTACTGTCAATATTTCATTATTTTCCTTTTATGACGTCCATCAAGTCCAGATAATTTAATAATAATAAAAAGCATACCATCTACTTATTCCCCTTTTTACGCTTCACTCTATTTTAAAACTATCACTGCAAATATTTGCATAGATATCAGCAACTTGTTGATTCGAATCCGACGACCGCTTCGGAGTCAATTTTTAACGAGACTGACTTTTTTATATTTATCAACAAATATATCCAACAATAATAACAATAATCAAGACAATTTACTGTTGAAACAATAGCCTTTGTCCACAGTTATTTTAATTAAAAGTATAATTAAAAAAAGTAATTAGAGGAATTGAAACTGGAGGCTTTTAAATGACACCGAGATTTAGTCCGATTCCACCCTAATTTTGGAGTACTTACTAATAGAGTGATACTTTACGGATACATATGTATATATATATATGTATATATATTTATATATGTATGTATGTTTAGAGAAAGAGTATGAAAATTGAATGTAAGAAAGTAAAGACACGCACGTACGAGAGACCAAGCGATACTGAAAGCTCAAAGCTGAAACTGACAGCGTGTCCTATAACAGCCAATGGGTGACGCGTGACCTTGTGTCGTGCGAATTCCACCGTTCGGTAAATCGAAAAAAAATAATAATGTAATTATGGGTGTAGTAAAAAATACGTCTGTCCTTTCCTTCGTCATCCGTTATCCTTTATCCTTCATCCATCAACCTGAAATGTCCAACATAAAAAAATAATATCAGTACCGGCTATACAGGAATTAATAATAATAGTAATGGCAAAAAAAATATCCAATATCCAACAGCTTGTCGTACTTGAATAGTCTTGAAGAGTTTTTTTCTTTTTTTTTTCTTTCCCTTTCAATGTATATACATACAAAGTATGCAAGTAAAGTAACGAGACAGGGAGTGTAAAAAATGATACGTTTTTTTGTTCTGCGCCTACGCGGGATCTCAGCACGAGCTGTCGGGAAACATAAGACTCGGATCCGATTGGTTGATTCACGCATTATGGGGATGATCATTTTTTTTATTGAGGATAAAAAAAAAATCAGCTAATTTGTTGATCGTCTCCTCTTTCTTTTTTACGACCGAGTAGTAAATTACCTGTAATGGAAGTTTATTTTTACTTGTTCCTCTCTACGGTTTTTAAATTGAAAATTTTATCTACTTTGCTTAGCAATAAAAATTTATTTTGTTATTTTTCAAATATATATTCAAATTACTTTTAGAATTTTATTGAAATTGATATTTACCGTGACATTTTACCCTTTATTTTAATTATCGGTTAATTAGTGATGATCAACGCGTCATTACACGCCATGTTCTTTTTTTTACTTTTTTTAAATTATTTTTTCCCGCCAGGTGGCGCCCTCGGGCCGGTCATGGCCGGAGACTAAAAAAAATGCATTTTCACCTGTTAAATAATTGTGTACAGTGTCATTAATTAATTGTTTAATGGTTTTATCCACCGTAGAGCTGTAAAGTAATTAACAAATTGGTAATTAATAATAATAATTATGAGTGAGAATATAGCAGACATCGAACAAATTTAAAATTATAAATAAATAGAGTAAATAATTTTTAAAAAATGCACTTATTAATTTTTAAATATTATTTTATTTATTTATAATTTTAAATTTGTCTGATGTCTGCTACATTCATACTCATGAATAATGAAATGTTTCGAGTGCAAGATTTAATTTTTTTAACTTTTAGGTTTAATATGTCGTGATCAGGTGTTACTAATTTTGAATGCTGAATAATTTAACGGTTAATAGAAATAATAATAATAATTATAAATAAATATTTTTGCAAAAAGAAAAATACTGATAGCAAGAGGTGAGTGATAGAGAGAACTATGAGTGACTTGATAGATTTAACCAGCCCTGAGGACAAAAAAATACGTGGTCCAAAGCTGACGTCACCACTGATCCCTTTGCCAGGTGACAAGGATGAGAAGCCATGCGAATCACAGGTTGTAAGGAACCCGATAATAAATTTAGAAGCTTGTGGAAACCTGGATGACAATCCATTTGATTCGGAGTTGAGAAAAACGAATGAGTTTGTAAGCAAATCCCAAGACCCGTTCGAGGTTGTCTGGAAAAAGTCTATGAACACAACCGGGGAATCTAGATCATTGTGCAAATCAACTGGTGATCAGTCAGGTAAATCCAAACGTCATGCAGACGCTCTGAAGATGAACAAGACGTCAGACGGTTTGTTTGTCACTCCATCAGTGAGTCTAACCCATAAAAATTTTAGCAAATCTAAAAATCCATTGGTATCTATACGACCACCTAGTCCAGATTATCATGAGCTGTCGATACTGGATCAGTCGTATTTAAATGACAGTTTTCTGCTGGATTGCTCGGTGACGGGAAGACCGAGCACTGATAGATACTTGAAGCGCTTAGCTGGTGATTTAGGAGTCTCGAGTCCTAAAGTTAATTTATCTCAGTCAATTCTCAATCAGTCGACGCTCAATGACAGCCTGTCGGGATCCAGTGGCGATGACACTGCGATAAAGTCGATAGTTGCTCAGCGTCTGGCTTCTTGCATTCAGCAAGGGATCAGAGAAGCTGAAGAAGCTGTTCTAAAAACCAGTAATGACAGCTACCACAAGCTACGCCGGTCTCTGTCTCAAGGCTGTCAGCTCTCCCCGCATTACCTCAGCCCCAAAGCTGCTAGATCACAATCTACGGCTGGCAGCAGGATCAACACAAGTCTGCTGTCGTCTAAAAATTCACTGCTCGAAGATCCACTGAACAACGGATTCTTGCAGTCATCCTACAACACAATATCAGACTTGTCTTCCATCAGAAAGTTGAGCTCCGCGTCTGGTATAACCGGCAGCTCGTCTGCCTACACAAACAACACAATAAACTGCGCGTTCATCAACAGCGCATCGTTATCAGACACTGAGCAAATGAAAAGATCAATCAATTCCCGTCTTTCCTCTTCGTTTGCTGAAATTTCCGACCTGAAAGCTAAACTTAATCTGCTTAAAGCAAAGTCCTCATTAGGGTCCTTGGAAAAAGCCGGAAGTTCTCTAACTACTGATCCAGAAAATTTTGTTATTGATCATAATATTACTTCAGACTCTGTATTTACTGTTAGTATTTTATTTTATTTTATAATTTGAATTTTTGTAATTTTTATTAATAACATATTTAATTGCAGGATGAAGAATTGAAAAAGCGGGATGATGATAAATCATTAGCGACACTTGAACGAATGCTTGCTAAATCACAGGAGTGTGAGTATTTATTTAATTAATTATTTTTCCATATGGTTTATTGACTGATAAGTAAATTATTAAATTACAGCGAGCGGTAGCATTGAATTGCCCTCGAGAATTCCCAGTGATACGGAAGTATTAACAGACAGCGAAATAAAAGTTGTAAACTTGATTGAGCTGTCGTCAGACACATCTAATAGCACGGGTTTAAATTCTGCTGATAAATTACAGTCTCAATCTTCATCGCAATTACTTGGGAAGAGTAATGATGGCAACAGTACTGTCGACGTGGTACGTGAGTTGGAAAAAGAATTGATCGCAGCTGAGAATAAACCAGCCGCTGCGACCTTGCTGATGGATCTTAAAAAATTGATAAAAGCTGAAAATAATTATCAGGCTATTGAATTACTTAAAAATTTGGAGAAAATGCTGGGCGTAAAGTGTCAGAGTAACGTCGATTTATTGGAAATTTGCATGGCCAGAAGTACAAGTTCGTCTGCAAGTAAAGATAATGAAATAAAAATTAATGATGCTGGTAATTCTGATACCTCAAATATAAATAATAATTCAAAGTCACCTCAGGATTTTAAAACTAAAACTCCAAATGACAGTATCAATAAACTAATAGCAGGTATCCAAACATCACTGGAAAAATTGATATCGGAAAATGTTGGCGAGCCTAAAATAGTATTAGAAAAACTTAACAAAGTATTTAGCAGCGTTGTGTCTAATGAAAATGAAGAAAAATCAAAATTAACTTCACCAGTTAAAACAGCACGTGTTTACCCGATGAATAATCCGGGATTAAGTCGCTCGGTGTCATCCATTACACGCAGGAGTGTTGACAGTCCAAGTAAAAAATATGGCGGATTAAAAAGAGTAACGTCGACGACACAGATACCTGAGGGCTCAAGTCCCCGTAGATCTAGCTCAGCCGGGCGCAAAGTTCGCGTCGACAGTCCTAAGAAAGAAATAAAGAGCCGTTTGTCGTCATCATTTGGTCACCGGGTGGCTGGTTCGCGCGCTGATCAAGTCCCGAAAGATGATGCTCCAGTTAAAATAAAACCTGTTCCAGTACTCAGCAAAACCAAACTCCGTAGCAAGAAGCCGGAGTCCGAGACCACGAAGGGTCCAATGAAAGCGGTGATTCCCCTGGGTAATATGCATCGACGTGCTTCGCTGGGGAAACGCGTCGCTCCGCTGATTACTCCCGCGACACCTCCACGTGCTCGTGCTTCCATTGGGAAAACCAGCACTCCAAATTCTGAAGAACCGGCTTTTAATTGTCTGCAGAAACCTCCGAAGACTAAACCTCTCGCGGCCTCGACTCCAGAAGGCAGCAATAAAAATACTCGCTCCAGTCTGCCGGTTGCTAAGAGTCCTAAGCCATCGTGGAATATTTCTCCAGTTACTCCGAACGCTCCTAGGACAGCAACAAGTCCTCGTCCCACACCCAGGACTAATCCTCGCCCTCAATTTAATAAAAATAATTCCTGCGAACGGTAATAAATATTTATTTTATTTAAAACTACATGATTTATTTATTTGTTTTATTTTTTGACTCGTAGGTCACAAGTTAAAATGGCTGTTTCATCACCGAGGACTCCCAAGTCATCTCCGAGAGTAACGGAGAGTACTAAAGAATCTCAAAAATCACGAGCGAGCTTATCATCGAAGCACTCAATCAGTAAACTTTCTACTCGTCGTTCAGAACCAATTCGAGGCGATTTATCAAAAAGCGAAGGCTCGAAAAAATTAATACCCGAAGCTCTGAAGGAGAGCAACAGTCCAGTTGCTAAAGTCAAGCCTGTTAATTTAGTAAGTTTACAAAATAATTATCTGGCCGAGTGATTACTGTTAATTCATGTTAATAATAACTATAATTTTATTTATAGGCTTCCAAGTTCGTTTTGCGTCGAAGCGGAAGTTTCAAGCTACCGGAAAAAGAAAATAAATTTTACAAATAAGCCTATAAAAGTATTTTTGTATTTAAGAAAAAAAGTATTACGTCTACTTAATTGTTTAAATAAAATTTTGATAATTTTTTAATTTACTTAATAAAGAAATTGTTATTTTTTTTTTTTTTTTTTAATAGAATGCATTTTTTGGACGGGTGTGAATGTAGCAGACAGACAAATTTATAATTATAAATAAGTGGAGTAAGTAGTTAAAGAATTAATATTTTTAAAAATGCACTTGTCAATTTAAAAATTTTTTAAGCGCGCATTTTTTTTAAATTTTTAAAATTAATTATTTACATTATTTATTAATAATTTTAAATTTGACGTCTGCTACATTCACACTAATTTATTTGGCGGGGAATAAAATTCAAAAAGATCAGCTGTTCACCCACAGAAAGAGACGCGTTGTGCGCGCGTTCAATACACAATTATGCGCAATGTAATTAGCAAGCGCATGCGCACCGATATCTGACAGTAGCGCCACTCTCGTCATTCACAAAACCTCAGCGGCAGTTTTCCGAACTATTTCCATTTGCGGTCGGGTAAGATCTTCGCGGCGGGTTACAGTCATACTTTGCGTTGCAGTACAACATCAAGTACCCACTTATTTTAATAGTAAATTTAATAAAAGTCGACGTTTCTTAATCACCAGATCAACATCCAGACAATCATCAAGTCTCATGCAGTAACTAAAGTCACCAACTTGCCAGCATTTGTGTAAAATATAATTTATTAGACTGTTACTCATCGAGTGTCCAAGTTGGACGTTTAGTACACGAGAAAACATAAAACAGAGAGAGAAAGAAACCGCGCCCGGAGCGCCTACATCGCAAAAGCTTTACTAGCGCACGTGTGATTATTCAAGATTATCGATCATACACAAACGTCACTCGCAATATTATTTAAAAAGTAACTAGGTAAGCATACCCTTAATATTCTATAACCCCAACCCAACTTCCGCTACTCCATTTGGTTCCGACAGATAAAAACCAGTGCGTGCTGATTCTCATATCGTAAACTCCGGCGTGGCCAGAAGCGCACTAGTAAATTCATTAAAATAAAAACAAAAAAAAACTACTCACACGCGCATAAGTACCGCAACTCTGCACTCTGTATCTCCATCTCCATCTGCAATAAAAAATAATCAAAAAAATAAAAGTTAAAAAAAAAAAATCAACTCGTTAGTCAGCGACCGGGCACGCGCTTATCGACATTTTTAACTCAAGGGTAGTTTTACTCATATTTATTGCATATAACTATTTTATCATAATTATTATCATTACACCTAATAATATATAAATATATATACATATACATGTACATTTACATTTACAAGTACTAGTAGTGTAATTAAATTTTTTAAAGTTGTAAATTGTGCATGTGCATCTACGCGCACCCGGACCCGCTTCTACACATTTATATGTATATATATATTAAATATATTGAAGTGTTGGCGTGTAAAGTTGGCGCTGGTGCTCATACTCACGCTCACAAATTTTATTCAGTTAGCAATTCGCTCTTGACGACACAAGACATTTTGTGAACCAGCCACCGCTTCCTGATTTACTGCATTGCACTTTTAATTGTGTAGTCTAGTATGTAATATATACATATATAATATATATACATATAAGTACTTATATGTAAGACGGCAGTGAGCGCGCAGTTTTTACTTCAGATCCTTTTAGTCCTGAGAAAATTTTATTAGACGCGTATACGCCCTAGTACACTAGGTCGCTCCACGTGTAATTGTTGATATATTTATTACAAACATTATTGTAATTTATGTAAGTTTACACTTTACTTTGTTTGTTTTATTTTATTTATTTATTTACGAAGATAGTATTTTAAAAGTTAATATTTATTTTATTTATTTTCGCGCTAACGTTTTTTATTTTTTTAAATTTTATACTTATTTTAAAATTAAATGTAACAAACGGTGTCTCAGTTTCGATTTGGTCATTTACTCGCGTAGCCTTGACGTTTTTCTATAAATATTTTTTTTTTTTTTATAAAAAAAAATTAATAATTGTTATTAATTTTTTAATTTTTAGCGCATTATTTTTATTTCATTTAAATAAAACATATATACATTTTTTTAAATTTAGTCAGCACTAATTAATAAAATATAAATTAATTTTCTTTAACAGAATAGAAAAAAAAATACCTAATTGAGAAAATAAACCGGCGAGTAAAACACCGATGAAGAAACGGCGACATCTTTATACCCGCGATTGATACTAAATTTTAAAAATAAATATATATAATAACACTAGTATATATAATAAGAATAATAGTAAGCGAGAGAATTTAAATAAATAATATTTATAAAATAAATAATTAAAAAGAATAAGAATAAGGAAAAAACAAAAAGAAAAATAAATATAATATGCAGCAGCACAGAGTTGATGCACAAATACTTTACGAAGAGCAAATTTTGGAAGCTATTGATCAGTTAAGACGACGAAAAGCGCGACCGGATGCTGATCGCATATGCAATTACTTGCTGAGAAAATTTTGTGTCGACGCACGGGACACCATCGCCGACTTGCACCGTCTGATAGAAGCTGAGAAGGTCATCCAGGTGGACTACAAAGGCAACACCTCGTACCGCAATGCGTCCAAGTGGTCGAGACTCCAGCTGTACAAAAACCGCCCCGAGGGATTTGTGAAGGACAAACTGAACTCCGCCGTGGTCGCCGGTGCGGTCGCCGAGCTGGTAATCGAGGAGCCGGACTACCTGGACCAAGGAGTCCCAGCACTAAGACTGGTCGAGCAGCTCCTAGACGGCATCTCCAACCCGACCTCCCGAAAGATGGTCGAGGACTTCCTCAACAAGGAAGTAGCCAACGGCAACATAATCAGGTCAGCAAATGGCAATTACTCGCTAGTCGCCACCAGTGACACCAGCAACACAACATTGAACTCGACTATTTCTTCATCATCCACTCCGTCGACGCCCTCGCCAAAGTCTAATAATTTCCACCATAATTTGGAGAATGAAATCATGATTACTTGCGCCAGCAAACGGTACGCACGTGACAGTACCAATGGTATTCCCTCAGACAGTAATACTAATTCTAATTGTAATGTCAGTGCCAGTGTCAATGCTAATGACTCAACAATAACTTCCGCAGAAGTGTTTAATTATGATAATAACAGTTTATTGATTACTGATTCACGGTCGAGTACACCGAAAATAAACAGCCCGCGACCTACTGTTGGTAGCAACAACATTAATTCCACTGGTAATAACAACGGTAATGGAATTGTTACAAGCAAACGTGATCAGCAATGTTTTGAAGTGGCAGTTGCTGTGAAGGAACCGAATTCTCCAGAAGAATCAGTGACTAAGGATGACCTGGTACTGCGGTGCGAAGACAGCAATCCAATGTCGATACCAATTATTACACAGAAAAGAGAACCTAAACATGATTTGGTTAATACTTCTAACCTTAAACGCACGTCTAAGTCGGAACGTAAGCAACGTTTGATGGTTAGAGCTGATGATTCCATGGATATTGAGATTAAGTTTGATGAAATAAAGTATGAGAGGACGGAGAACAAGTTTTGCAATGATAGCAAAGTTGATAAGCTGAAGGAGAAGGAAAAAGAAAAAGAAAAGGAAAAAGAGAAAGAAAAGGAAAAAGAGAAAGAGAAGGAAAAGGAGAAAGAAAAAGACAAGGATAAGGATGACAACGGTGCCTTGAGTGAAGAGAAAGAGGACGAGGAAGCTGAGGCTGAAAGAAGTTCTGCTAATCCTTCGCCGACTTTGTCTAATTCTGTTGGGGGATTCCGCAGCGCGAGACGGAAGGTAATTTATTTTTAAATGAATAAAGAAGTAAATGTTTGTTTATTTGTTGGGGTAATGAGAGATTTTTTAATTTTTTAGAGAGCCAAGAAAGTCTTTGACCCATCGGACAACAACGTGGTGAAGCGTAAGCGAGGAAGACAGTCGGCTACAAGTATAAAAGCAACTTTGCAAGCTACCACCCAGGATTCACAGGATTCAACTTCTGCTAAGTCGAATGCCAAAGAAACTCCTGGTAGAAAGTGCAGTCTCTGTTACAAAGACAAGTCTGAAAGTCTCGTTCCTTGTCGTGATTGTACTGTCAGAGGTAATTTATTTTAAATCCGACAATATTACCAAAAGTTAATTTTCAATAATTGTTCTAGTAATTATTATTTATTGATTAATTAATTAAAATTTTTATTTATTTTCCAGCACATCCTAGTTGCATTTATTCTCCCGATGACCTGGTACTTAAATCCGGTAGCAGTTGGCAGTGCGAACGCTGCAAAAGTTGTACAGTCTGTTGCGAAACGTCTGACGTCGTAAGTATATGATCAATAATTAATAACTCATCTAACAAAAATCAATAAGTAAATAATCAAATAATAAAATAATTACAGGGACCTCTGATAACATGCCACTCATGTGACGACGCGTACCATCACTCGTGTCACACCCCGCGAGTCACCAAGTCAAATTCCAAATGGCAGTGCTGCGAGTGCAACCAGAAGCACCATTCCGGCAAGCAGACAGCCAATGCCCCAGTACCAGTATCTGCACCAGCTTCCTTACCAGCGTCAACACCAACCCCAGCTCCAGGTCCAGTTATCATCACCATCGCCTCAACAACAGCAGCTCCAATCCCAGCGCCCACCGCAGCACCCAGATCAGAATCTCCCCCGCAAACTCCGATTTTACCTCCAGTATTGAGTCCACAGGTATCACCATCTAGAGAGTCTTTGGATCACACAGAAGATGAAACAACACCACGTGATTCTGTTATTGATCCAAATATACCAGATGCTTCTGATTGGACTTCCGAACAAGTTTATCAGTATTTCGCTCGTCTTTTTCCAAAAGAAGCTGAAGTTTTTCGTGTTCAGGTAATTTTTTTTCTCCTTCATTTAAATTTTATCAAACCAGTACCCAGTCTTTCCTTATCCAATCCTTGATATATAATTTTTTTTAGCCAACAAGAATAATTATTAATAAAATTTAAAATTCCACTTGAGTCATCAGTTTTATTTAAATTACAGGACATTGACGGCCACTCCTTACTACTAATGAAAAGATCCGACGTATTGATCGGACTAGATCTTCTTCTGGGACCAGCTCTCAAGATCTACCGTCACGTTTTAAAATTACAATTGCGTCGTGACGAGACACGTTTCTATTGGTTGTAACGACAATTTGTCACCTGGTCGTTTTAAAAATTTCGCTCAACAATAATTAATATCATTATCATTATTATTGTTAATTTTAAAACTAAGTCTTAATAATTAATTGCAAAACCTTTTTTATGCATCATCCGTTTGTATATAATCGTTACTTTAATCAAAATATATTCCATTTTATAATAAAAACCCAAACTGTTCATTACTTCCAGATCCCCGCCATCAATCATGACAATTATTTATTTATTTAATATTCAAGTGCTCATTATTTACGACAAAATAATAATTATTATAACAATAATATCTTTTACAATTTATTACATTATATTTAATATTTATATAACTTAATATATTTTCGATATTGACACACTAATTTTTTATTTCAAACAATTAAAGCAAATTATTTACGACAAAACATTAATATTAATTATAGTAATAATAATAATAATAATAATAATAATAATAATAATAATAACTTTTACAATTTAATAAAAATTAATTATGTTATCAATTTCTTTTCTTCATTGACGCACTCCGCGTAATCAGGCGGAGTCTTATCATTCGGATAAATCAAAATAACTCTGCTGTGTTCGTCATTGTTGCTGTCATTAATACTTTTATTATTATTATCATTTACTTTTGAGTCAGCCGACTTTTCACTGACAATTACGATCCAAATTACTGCTATCACTCCAATAATTATGGAGCAGCTGAGGATCCAGCGCGGGATCCCAGTATGTTTGGATGCGCACTGCAGCCAATTTGTTGCTGGCCATGGGAATGATTGATCCTGCTCGCTTGAATAATCCGGGGATATGTTATAATCCATTGCCTGAAAAAATAAATTACATATCAATGAAGATGTCTAGTAAATTAATTAAAAAAAAAAAAGAACTTACTGCTGAGTCCTGCGGAACGGATTTAATAAAAGTCTGGGGTAATTTAAATCCTTCGGTGTCCCACCACCCGGGTAAAATTTCTTTCTTCAACCCGGGGTCACTAAGAATCGTATTGTCCGGCATGTCTATTGAAGTTACCAGGAAGTGATGAGCAATCAAATCGTCTTCGGTTGACAGAGCCGCTGATAATATGGACACCAGGTCAAAAATCCGCTGTTTGGCCATGAAAGTGCATCCGACGATGCAGGCAAATCTCTCGTTGACATTTTGGTAGGCTTCTGAACACGCTGAATAATTATCAAACTTTATTAGCACACTATCAATTAAATGTATTTTAAAAAATGATCCTTCAGTTAGTATGAGTGTCAATGTAGCAGACATCAGACAAATTTAAAATTATAAATAAGTAGAGTAAATAATTAAAAAAAAAGGATTTATAAAAAATGCAGTTATGCATTTTTTAATTTTTTAAATGTGCATTTTTTTTAAATTTTGTTTTATTAATTATTTAGTCTATTTATTAATAATTATAAACTTGTCTGATGTCTGCTGCATTCAGTTAGCAGACAATGAAAAATTTTTGGATTTTTTTTCCAGCAAATAAATTACAAAAAAAAACAAAAACTAAAAAAATGCACATGTACAAAATTTAAAAACCTACAGGTGCAATTTTTTCAAATATTTTTTTTTTACAATCTACTGTTTGAAAAATAAAAATTAATTACATGATTCACAGGCGTCCTTGGTGTCATTCAGTTCATTTTTATCAATTCCCTGCTGCGAGTCCGCGAGATTAAAAAATCTACAACCTCTCTGACAGCATTTCTTGGTGCCTTCAACCTGAAAATTTGATTATCTATAAACAATCACTGTCAGTAATTAGTGTAAATAATTATTATCATAAGTAATAATTTAATAAGAATAATTATTTATGATAATTAATATTAAATATTGTAATTACCGAATCACTTATAAGTTTATCAGTTGCCAAAAAAAATGATACCGGTATTTTATCACACAATATAACACATGGATCTTTTTTAAGTTTTACGTCATTGATAACAGCAGCAACTGTCAAATTAATTCCAATAATTACTAGCAAAATAATTATACTTTTATTATTTGTCATATCTCTCAGATTGGTTACAAACATCAAACATATAATAACTATTCTACATTCATATACACATGTATATACACACACAAACATATAATACATACATATGTACAAATATCTATATATATATTTTGTTATAAAAACATATGCGATTTCGTGCGCAGAACTAGACGCGCGCGCTTTTAAAAAAAAAATATTTATTTTATTATTATTATTAATTATAATAATAGATATATAATTTAACTAATTAATATATTTTACTATAATTAATTAACAATTGCTAATTAATAATTAATAAGTACAATTAATTTAAATTATTTCAAATTATGGTGATTACGCAATTTTTTGATGACTTGCATAAAATGTTTTTTTTTTTTTTAAAAAAGTGCAGTGTCAATATTTTTAGTATATGTATATTTGTATATTAATTTATGGGTAATAAGGAAAGATAATAGAATGTAGGATACGCGTAGTAAATAAAAGTGAAAGGAAAATTTTTAAATTTATTTGAATTGACATTTGATCTGTTGTTTGTAAAAATGGCCGATTTAAAAATTTAAAAGTTTTATTATCTTATTTTTAACGTCATTAAATAACAATGAAAAAAATATATATATATGTATATATTTATGACAGAAGGTAAATAATATAAGGTATATATGGATTATTTATTTAAATTCAAGATAAATTTAAAAAATATATTTGTTTGTTTTAAAAATATTTTTACTTTTTATTTTTTCAGACGTTTAAATTTCTGGCGGCAAATTCTAACCTCAAAATTTAATCACTCTGGCAATTAAAATAAAATTAATTAATTTTTCTTGATTAATTTGATTAATGATCATGTATGTAAGGATTTATTTCGTGACTGGATGAATAAAATAAAAGTGGCGGGAAAAAATTAAAAAAAAAAGTTGGTTCCGGAAGCAGTAAAAGGCGGTGATGTATCTGTATTTGGTTGTAGTTTGTATGAGTATCGAGTGTAGTATATTTAGTGTTGGCACAAGTGACATGTGTTAATGCGTATTGGTTGATCATGAACATCGTGTTCGTAATCATGAAACTCGGGTCTTTATTTGCTCGGCCAGAGACTCCGAGCAAGCCATTGCTGAGTTGCCGTTTAAGCCGGTGAGGTCTTGGATTCAAAGCTGCCTGCTGCTTGCTGTCTTGGCTCCAATTGTCATTACTTTTGTAATTTATAAAAACAGTAAGTACTTTTGCTTATAACTACATCAGTTTTCTCTATTCTCTAATTATTTACTGATAGTAAATTTAAATTTTTGAATTTTATTTTTTTGGTAAATTTTCGGCAAGTATCAGATGTCATGAAATGATGTAATAATTTGCTAAATATCATGTGTCAAGTATCTGTTATATTTTTTTTCGACGTCTATTTAAAACTCCGAGATGTTTGCCACGTTAAAAATTCATGATACTAAAATTAGCCAAATAATTTTGAATTTTTTTAAAAAGATTAAATTAAAAAAAAAATTACACCTCTAGAGTTTTTAATTTTCTACACATGCATATTTTTTATTCATTTTTTTAAAAATTAAATTGTAGAAAAAACAATTTTGAAAATTATTAATTGTCTGCTAACTAGGATCCAAAAAATTTTAAATTTAATTATTGGATACCGTGATATTAATTTAAAAATTTTGTAAAATTATAATTACGTCGTCCAACTCGTTTATAATTTATTCCGTGCTCATTTTCTTTAATTAATAAATACCTCGCATATTAATATATATATTTTGCTCACGACTTGGCTCCAAACTTGATCAAGATTTCTACTAAGGAAATAATTGCCTGATAAATCAACCCAAGGATAAATTACTTTATTACTAATAATACCAATTATTTTTCCTCATGCTCATTGTTTTTTTACAGATAAATAAAAATGCCGACTAATACCGAAGAAGGTTTCGCAACAAAAGCAATCCATGCTGGGCAAGATCCATTACAGTGGAATTATTGTCCAGTTGTTGGACCACTCGTCATGTCAACGACTTTCCGCCAAGACGGCCCTGCTGAACACCGCGTAGGTTCCTAATTACTTTATCTTAATTAAATGACAACGCAGCAGATCAAGTGTTAACTCAAAAGATAGCAGACCAATTATTTGTCTGATAAAAAAAATTAATAAATTTTTCAACTTAAATAAGAATAATAATTTGCTGACAGTACATTTTATTGCAGCACTAATTTTTTAAACTGATAGATAAATATTTGATAAGATTTAAAACATAAATTTGACAATGAATAAAAAAATGGAGTTAAAAATAATAAAGTTCCTGGGTACTACTAAATCATATTAATAAAGCGGTCAATTTATATTTATTAACTCTTGGCGTGATAAAAATATATAATAGACTAATTCAATGATATTTATTTATCAATAACTAAAGTAGCTGATGATGATGATGAATAAATTAACAGGGGTTCGAATACGGGAGAAGTGGAAACCCGACCCGTAATATGCTGGAGACAACTCTAGCAGCGATAGAGAACGGCAAGCATGGGCTGACATTCGCATCAGGACTCGGTGCGACAACTGCACTGGGAGCTTTACTAGAATCCGGGGACCACATCGTCTGCGTCGACGACATCTATGGAGGCACCAGCCGTTACTTTAGGACCTGCCTCTCGAAAAATAAGATCGAGATTTCGTTCGCTGATGGCAACAACATCAAGAACTTTACCAACACCATCAAGAACAACACCAAAGTACGTTTTCATGTTATTTTTTTTTTTCTGCCTGAAAGAGTATCCAGTAGCCAGCGGTCGGTGGTCAGAAACCTGAGACTCAAGGCTCCACCCGGATCACAACTCATATTTATTATTATTATTACGTATTTGCAGATGGTCTGGATTGAATCACCAACGAATCCATTGCTCAAGCTCATTGATATCCGGGCTATTGTTGATGCCGTGAAAGCCGTCAGATCTGACATAATTGTTGTTGTTGATAACAGTTTCTTAACATGTTATTTCCAAGTAAGTTCACTTATTTAGATTTTTATTTGCCTTGAGATATCTATTGCTTCATTGTATTTATTTTTCAGAGACCATTAGAACTAGGTGCCGACGCCGTTATTTACTCGATAACAAAGTACATGAACGGTCACTCGGATGTTGTCATGGGCGCAGTTATTGTGCGGAGCGATGAACTCGAGAAAAGATTACGTTATATTCAAAATGGTAAATTACTTTTTTTTATTCCATTACTCATTGTTTTATTACTCTGCTATTTAAATACTTGTATAATGATAATTGATAAGCAAACTCTCTTACAAATACTAGAATAATTAAATAAAAATAATATTTTATAATTTATATTAAATTATAATTTTATTATAGAGTAAGACCTGATCGGGTACTAGGTCTCTTATCTTAAAATTTTTTAAATTTTTAGCACTTGGAATTGTACCATCACCATTCGATTGTTCTCAAGTAAGTCGAAGTTTGAAGACCCTTGAAGTCAGGATGAAGCAGCATATGAAGAATGGACTAGCTGTTGCTAAATTTCTTGAAGCACATCCTCATGTCACTCGTGTCTTTCATCCACGTAAGAAATATTAATTATTTATTTAAAATTTAATATTTATTTATTAATTTATTTATTGATCAATAGTTTTACCATCACATCCACAACATGAATTATCTAAGAAACAAATGTCAGGACACAGTGGCATGGTATCATTTTATGTAGAAGGCGACTCAAGTAAATTTTTAAAAGCATTGAAAATATTCGTCGTCGCAGAATCGCTCGGTGGATATGAGTCTCTGGCTGAATTACCGTAAGTTTATACACGAGTGTCATAATATATATTCATATATGTATATGTATTATACCAATTACTTATAATCACTTGACCTAATTAAACTCATTTTATCTATTTTATTGGCTGTAATTAGATCAACAATGACACACGCCTCGTTGACCCAAGAAGCGAGAGACGAATTGGGTATCAATGATAAGCTGATTCGTCTGTCAGTTGGGATTGAGACTGAGAGCGACTTGATCGCTGACTTGGACCAAGCGCTAAAAGCCAGTCTATTATGAAAATGAAATTTTTGCTCATCAGTTTCCGTGCCTCAAACTCGTATATTAAATATTTGTCCACATCACATTCATTCCAATAGTTATCATTTTTTAAAAATATATTGTTTTATCTATGACTTGAATTTGTTTAACGATTGGCGGTATCAGCAACGATAAATTTTCATTTAAAAATTTTTTTTAAAGATCTAGGATTTTTGAATATTTAAATAAAGATAACGATCAAGATAAATCTATATCAAATTTAATCATTGAAAAAATATATACTCAATTAACTAAATCTTTTAAAATAATATTTTATCATCGCAATAAATTATATAAATATTTAAAGATTTTAATAGTAAGAGTTTTATTCATTATTTACTCCTTATTTATTCAAAGCAGTCATACACAGAGAGAAAATTATGGTAACTGTTCCGAGTAGTTTTTCTGTTAAAAAAAAACCAGTTACCATAACACATGGAAACTTTTTTTACAATATATTGTAATTGTTACCATAAATTTCTCTCCATGTAATGACATTTCCACCAGTCATCAGCCGTTACTATTTATAGAATAAATAATTAACTAAAAACAACGATCTTTAATAAAAATTATACTTTATTGCATCTGACCTAAACTAAAATTAATTAAGTAAACATTTAATAATTTCTGAGTGGAGTCAGTGTAGGTTTATTTTAGAGTTAAACCGTAGTTTGTTTATTTTAGCTCTGTCATACTCTTGTGCGCGGTTGTACAACAACACACCCGCAATTACTGTACAAGTACCTAGAGCAGATAAACCTGTGACCGGATTATCGAATAATATCACAGATAACCATATGAGAAACGCTCTTTTTGCTGTATTGGCAACACTAAAACAATAATTATTATAAATTATAATTAATATTTAATAGTAATGATGATAATTACCTGTGTGTAACTGGACTGATATAATCCATCAGCACATAGGCGGTAATACTTTGAAAATGGAAGAACACGCCGTTTAATAAAAATGACATCAAAAGTTTTGTACTAAAGGAATGTTGCAGAGTATATAAATCGACAAATAATAATGTCACTGGTATTTGTACGACGATTGATGCGAGACTCGTATAAAACTGTAGCTCTGCTGGTCTAAATATTATATTTTTTAAATTTAAATTCAAGTTATTAATGACTAGTAAAAAGAATACGTACGTATATTTAAAACTGTCACCGCTAATTAACATTTTCGAGTATACATTTTGCAGACATTCAGTGAGATTTGTAGCCATTGCGGCGATAAAACCTTTGAAGTCGAAACTTAGTTCATTTACTGAACAAAGTGCTAGGCCACCCATTACTGGTATCAATGATAAATTAACATAAAACCCTGTGCGTTCACCTGTAAATTATTTTTTAAAAAAATTATCATGTAGAGTAGAAGTAGCATTTGGGGTCTTTGATTCATTCTTGGACATTTGATACTTTAATTTAATTTATGAAAAAGTATAAAGGAAAACATTCATTGTCAAGTAGCACATTTGGCTTTTTGACATCTGTAAGAAGTTTGAGGCTGTTTTTTTGACTTTGATAAGCCACCAAAATGTGGAAGACAATCAGAAATTTATCACCGAAAAAATATCTGCTGAAATATATAATTACCTAATAAATATCTACTAATGAGAACAGTAAACAATGGAGCTGAACTTTTAATAGTTTCAGTAAAACTGACAGCAACATAATTGAGGGCTACCAGCCCAAGTAAGACTGTAGTGAAACGTGTGCAGCCGACCAATATCATGTGTCTGTAAAATCCAGGTGGTTTGACCAGTCGCGGGCTTGTTTTGTACATCCCACATGGGAAATACATCTGGATGAACCCACATATCGCTGTCGTTATCATCTGAAACGCCCCTGCATTTAAATAAATAAATAATTAGTTAATGATTTACAGGAAATTAAAAAAATCAACTGATTAATTAAGGGCCAGTTTTTCAAACCCCGTTTAAAAAACTGGCCTTAAATGTCCAACAGTACACAGAAAAAAAAATCTTGACTGAAGGTAAATATTCTTGAAGAAAATTTATTTGAAAATCTCAATTTTTTCGGATAAAATAAATCTCCTCTGACCAAGACAAATTTTCTTGGCTTAAAAATCTTTACTTGGTACTCAAAAACGCGCGTTTTCAAAAATATTTTCCTGACTCAAGACTTTTTTTCTGTATATAAAAAATTGTTTAGATTAAAATTATCGCATTGGATTGTGACTATTTGAAATGTAGTTCACTTCAATTTAAATTTTTTATTTTTCTCATGCTTTAATCTAGGCATCTATGAACATTACTATGAGTATGGTCTTTTGTTGGATGACCAGAAGCATAAAATTATTCAACATTTTTTGAACAAGTGTTTTTATCAGGGCTATGTACAGATGATTTTCATCCCTATAGATGAATATGTATATATTTTTGTATGTATGTGTGTATGTATATATTTTGTATGCTGGTAAATAAATAAATAAATTACCTAAAATTGTTGGATCGCCTTCCATGTAAGACAAAATATATTTATTAAGAAATAACGTGCACCCACTAAATATATACCACAGTCCTAAAAATAATAACGCACGTGGATGTGACAGTCCCCCTTTGGATTCGCTTGTTAATAAAACGCATTCTTCACTAGATTTATTATCTGTGTATTTTCCACGATTTTCATAAACAAAAGCCGCTGGGACTTTACTATTTTCCTCAATCTGGTTCGTATAATTTGGTCTTGCTGGAGTCTCCATTTCTACATAAATTTATATTTGTTTTAATAAATGAATTAAATTGTATAGATTAAATTTGAAACTTACCTTTAAATGTTTTTATTTATCACTAAATTACTGCTGACTCACAACTCAAAAGTTATGTTTTAATTTAAAATAAAAATTGGCGGGTTTTATTATTTTGTGATTTTTAAATAAATAAATAATATGAGGATATTGGTTTGATAAATATAAATATAAATGTTTCATTTGATTTTGTGGACAGTGAAGTCTTTATTGTCTAGACGAATAGTGACAACACGTAACAGTAAATTTGATAAATTATTTTCTATCATCACGAGTTATTATAATTATTTGTTTATGTTTCTTGTAAAAATTATTAAAAAATTTTTTATTATCAATTCACTAGTTTTACGTCATCTTATCTTTAGTTTTTGTTTATTTAATTATTTATATTCTTTACATTCTGATGACTACTTTTGATCTTGCAAAAGGTTATGCATTATTGTATATATCTATAAACATACATATGTATTTATATATATATATATATATAAATAAATGAATATACCTATACATACGTATATTTAAAAGTATTGTATTAATTTTTTTTATTAGTTATCATTGCCCTTGAAAAATATGAACGTTGTGTGCAAAAAAAAGAAAAAAAAAAAATCTCAGATTTTTAAATTAAAAAAAATGATTAATAATTAAAATAAAGTCTGTTCACTGTATTTCATCTGACAATACATATATATAGATATACCATAGTACGTGACTTGAGAAGGATTAATTTAGCTCGAGACTGTACTTTCAAAAAACGAAACAAGCTTTCAGCTTAGGTCTCTGCAATTTTTACACAACACGTATTAATTATATTTCTATCGATCCTAAAAATTTTAAATTGATCTCATTATTTCGACTTTACTCCCATACCTCCTTAAGTATCAGGTGACAGGAAACGTTTCAAGACCACTCAAGTGTATTTATATTTCTCCGAATACAAAATAACAATTTATTTATCTATTTATTTAAACTTTATTTAAATGTGCGCCTATTTATGTATTTCAACAAACAATTAATAATTGATTAATGCTAATTAATAATCAAAAATCATTAATTATTTTTCATATATTTTTATTTATTATATTGTTATTTTCCAGTGCTTCATATATTTATATTTATAATAATGCCAACATCATATATCTATATATCAATATATTAATAATATATACCAATATAAAAATACAAAACACGATAATTAACAACTAAATTTAAAAACTCCGTTAACATTTATTTGATATGTGTACAATTTTTAATTTATCTCCATAACATTCGACCTGATCACGTATCAAAAAAACAACAGCTTAAAATGAACCATTAAATTTATTAACAACACAATTAAAGAATAATTTGTTTGATTGAATGAAAAAATAGTAATAATTATAATTAATAAAAATTATAAATTGAAATTTAGGCCAGCGCAAGTGCTGCGGTGATGAACACCAGCGAATAAATATTGCTAGCGCTGATGGGAGAGCTGCTGCGCGTATACAATTTAGGATTTTCTTCAACTAGAGCAGCAGATCGTCCGCTCAAAAGATTTTCACAAGGAGTCACACGTTTTACAAAAGTAAATAATGCGTCGGCAATATTTCCAGGTGTCGGATCGGTACATTTTTCCAACTCCGTGACAACGCATCCTCTCAGTTTCTCCATGTCGCTAAAAAAAATTTTATCAATTAATTTTATTCAAATTATAAACTCTCAGATATTTAAATAAATATTAACCTGCATTCCTTAACTCCAAATAACAATTTAGGTAAACTTTCAAGACTAGGTGTCGAGTTCTCAGCTTCGCTTGTTGGTAAATATCCGCCGTAAGTTGAATTCAAACACTGCTGAAGACCTTCTTGTTGTGATTTAAAGCATTCCGGACCACCAGCGGCAATAAATACTGCAATAAAACCCGATCATAATCAATAACAAATATGACAAAATTATAAATAACTGATAATTATCATTAGACAAAAATAAAAAACACTTACAAGCAATACGATCACCTTCTTTGTGACAAATAAAATTGAGAAGTGAATCAGTGACATTTAATGCTATTTTAACAGTATCACGTTCTTGAGTTTCAAGGCAGGGTTCCAGGGTTGATGTAAAATCAGTGATACATTTTTTCAATGTCGGCTTTTTCATACAGTATTTTTTGAATACAATATCAAGGTCCCCTGTCGGCTTGGCCTTCTCGATCTCATCCTGCAGCTCCGTCATATTAACGAGTCCTTTGATGCAATTCTGTATCTCATCATTGGCTTTCAGCACTTTGTCGTAAACATCTGGGCCACCATTTTTATCGCATTTATTTTTAAACTGGTTTTTTACGTTTTCAACCTGTCCGAGTGCTGTCTCGTTCAAGGAATCAAGATCTGCGCCTGCGAAATTTCCCGGTAGTAAACTCGGCAACAGAAGCTGACTCTTCACAACATCACTAGATACTCCTGAAATATCAATATATTTATTTTTTCATTCATAAATCCATAGTTTTTTTTATTTTAATTTTTTCATATATTTATTTATTATGTATAATTAATTCTTGTTTTTTTTTTCCTCGTCCATTTTGAATCCAGTGAAGATTAAAAACTTCCAGTCAATAAACAAGTGATTTTTTTTTAAAAATAACTTTTGTTTTTCTAAATGATCATCAATAAAGTTTGCAACTGAACTCGAAAAATAAGTAAATAAATATACATATTTAATTTTAAATTACAGATTAAGTTGTTACATCATTTAAATACGTAACATATAAGGTTTCTGTTTCTGTTTTTTTTTTTAAATCTATGTAATGTAATTATTTAGAAATAATGTGTCATAAATCTGTAATACAATTAAATTTAAATTTTGAAAAAGAAAAATTGTATTTTTTGAAGTAAAGTAAAAAAATTTCACTTGAATGGGTAAAAAAATGTTTTAATATAAAAATATTTATTATCTTGATTAATATACTAGTGATAATGGGCAATTACTGATGAATCAGTTGATTAATTACTCAATTGTATGAACAGGTGTTCGAATTATGGAAGTATCGCTTCTGGTTTAAGTAAATAAATCATTAGATTCAAATCATTGTATGAGAAAAATAATTATTATAATTTAAATTAATTACATTCATTAATAAAATAATTATTTGAATTTGGTAATCAATGAAATTACTAAAAATTTTAATCAATTTTTTTTAAACAAAATAATTGTATTTAAATTTTTATTTATCAAAATTTAAAAATTTAATTGAGTAATTAATAAAATAAATATTTGAATCTACTAGTAATGAAATTAAAAAAAAGATGTGATAAAAACATAAAAAAGAAGTTATTATAAGTTTAAATTAAAAAATATAAAAAACAAAGTAATTAATTATTTTTAATCAAAATTAAAAGCAAGGAAATCCATTAAAGCAATTAAATAGCTGATAAAAAAAATTAATAAAAAGTAATCTTTGTACTCACCAAAGCAGATAAATAAAACGATTGCAATTGTACGAGACATTTTACTGGAAATTTTAAATTAAAAAAATCCCACGTATATTTGAAATATATATATATGTATATGTATACGTTTATGTTTAACCTGCAGGACTGTCCACGTCTCAATTTAAAAAGGTGAATCCAGCAGCCTCGGAAAAGCGATCAATTACTTGTCATTTACCTCAATTACATAAATACAAATTAAAATAGTATTTATTTAATAATTTTTCACAAACGCGATTTTTATCAAACAAATGACTTACACCAGACAGTTTATTGTTTTATTTATACTAAATAAAACAAATATCGATTTTCTATTTTATAATTTAAGTTGTAAAAAAATTCGAATATTTAATTAATCAAATGACGCGGCAAAATAATCACTCCATTTACTTATGTATTTACTGAAGGACGAGTGATGCTGATGTACATATGATGCTCGATTATATTAATATATATCTATATCTATATCTATACCTATACCTAGTATTATAGTACAGGTATGACAAGTAGGTAAAACTACAGGTCAACAAAACGCTGAGTAGAACTGAACTTAACAGTCAGGAGTCCACGTGAATACTGACCAAAGTCGCCAGCTAACATTCGTTATTATCATTTTCATTCTACATATATATCTACATTAATATATATGTCTTTAACTTTGTAACCTCGGACTATGAGTAAGACATGCAGCTCATACTAATTTTTACCCCGATACGACTGATATATTATTAAATTTAACGAAACTTGTCTTGCTTCCATATTTGAACTTTAAATTAATCAATAAATCCTTTTTTTTTTTCATTATTATTCTTGTTCATTATAATTAATCACTAATTGAGTCTTTGAATGATTAATATATTTAACTTTCATATATTTTTATTTCCTTACTCTCAAAACAGAAATTTATTTTATTTTCCTTTATTATTTTTTTATAGAGAAATAATTATCAAATTAAATAAATATTATTATTATAATTAAATATTTCATGCTTGTTATTATATAAATTTTAAAAGTATTAAGTTACAGTTGAATGACCGGATTTATTTAGTTGATAAAATAAGTCTTTATATTACAGAATTGTGCAACGCAAACACCTTTGACATTTTTTTCCGGTTTTCAAAATTATTATTACGTCAGTTTAATTATTTTTCTATTGATATTTCATTCCAGTTAAAATTATTATTTTATTTTTTTTTTTTACTAATTATTTATTTGTAATCAGAGTACAGTACACTAGTCTCTAAACAATAAATAATTAATTAATACATTTTGTAAATAATTAAGCTGTGGATGAAAAATTTATTTAATTAACTGACAATGAGAGTATAAGTACGATTTAATTTATGGAATGTCGATAATTAAAAGCTTTATGATTTATTTATAAAAAAAAAAATACTTGAAATTTGTATTTTATATGAACACGTGGGCATGCGCTAATTAAATAATAAATATTTCATTTAAAAAAATTTAATTCCTTCAGTTTCATAATTTTACTTCGCAGGCGCGATTATTTTTAATTAAATTAGTATGTAATTTATTTTCAAAATTTATTAGCGCGGCAAATTTGAATCCGACAATTTTATTGGGTTTTTTTTTAATTTATAATTTGTAGGCATTGCGAATCATGAGATCAAAATATGCATCGTGATCAATGCTAGCACTTATTGCACTGTAGTAATTCATAAATTCTTCCATGGTTACCTAGATAATTAAATAATTAATTAATTAATGAGTGAATTTATTAGTTGAGTAGTAAAATACTTACGACACCGTCTTTAGAACTCTCTTGCTCAAAGTTTCCCAAAAATTTATTCAAGATACTCTCCTCGCTCTCCTCGCCGCTTATATATCTTGGATGACATTTGACATTGTAGACCCCGCGGAGATCAGCAACTGTTATCTCTCCGTCACCAGTCTTATCAAGTTTTTGAAACGCTTGCTCGACTAGTTTTATACGGCTCTCAGACATCGGAGGCTGGAATTATTTATTTTATTTATTTGTTTTTTTCTAACTTCCTGCTAGTTTTATCTTTGTAGACACAAACTTTTTTAATTTTTAGAAAATTAATAATTCAGAGTACGGGAAAAAAAACGCGTCCTGAGAAAAAAAAATTTGTCAATGATTTTTTTTTTCGCTAAATAAATATTTGATATTAAATTAATGAGGGGTAAAATCGTCAGCTTAAAAAATTGAAAATGGCCCAACTTGCCGCAAAGTATTCATTTTCACTTTAAAAATAATAATTAAAAATCCTAATCGGAGTTAATTCTGGATTGAAACAGAATCCAGAACCCTTTGAAATCACTCCGCTATTTACTGCTCGTGGAGTGATTTTTTTAAAAAACTAGTGAATTTAGATTTAAATAAAACTCACTCTAATCGCAGTAATAAATTCATTTAAATCAATAGTCCCGCTTTCATCAGTATCCAATTTAGCGATCATCTGATCAATTTCTTCGTCTTCGAATTCAAAATTCATGGCCTCGAATCCCTCAACAAGTTCTTCTTTGGTCAACTGCTTATTACCATCTTCATCCATGCGACGAAATATTCTAAAAATATATATTACAATCATTAACTCAATAAACAACTTCCTTGCACATGAGACAAATAAACAATAAAATTACCTTGCCAGCCCAAGAATACCCCCAGCACCTCTGGCTAAACAGAGCAGCCGAAGTTTCTCTATAGAATCTTCGGCGGTATGAATGGCCCTCTGGGCCTTGTTAATCATTTCCGCCTCCTGTCTCGTCGTCGCGCTCACCGGTCTGTTGGACATTATCTAAAAAATTAATGAAACTAATTAAAAACGTCGATAAAAAAATCGTCACGAGCTAATAATTATCTACCAAATCAATAACCGTAGCCTACATAATATTTCAAAACATTGCTGTATATATATATTATCTAAATAAAGATAGTGATATATCTTGATGTTGCGCTGGACTAAATAAAAGTTATCGTGTTTTGCAAACCATAACGTGTAATACAAGTGTAGCTTACTGGGTTCGTCAGTTAATTTTTAAAATTATAAAACAAAGTTTGCATGTACTCCATTCCAAAGCTAAAGTCTACACACCTCTTTATATATTTATTTATATATAGACTAATGTTTATCATCGACCGTAATGTCACTACATCCCTACATATGATATCCATTAGTGTGATAGATAATATATTAAAAGGCAAAGGCAAAGGAAGAGGTAGAATAGTAAAGAAAATTTACGTCTGCATAAATTATTGGTACCGATCGATTTACTTTTTATATATTAACGCATTACGGTCTTGTACAAACTTTAACCATGCCCTCTTTTAATAGAAATATATATATTATTATGTGTTATAAATATGTATATATATATAATCATTACTCATAAGATTTATTTGTTAATAACTGTGTAAAGCTCATTATATTACACTTAGGAAGTCTATGATAATAATAAACATAATTTATTTGAAAATTGTGTTGTTACTTTTTGCGAAAGAGAAATAATGCGGGTAAATATTCAAACACTTTACGCTAAGTTTAAAACGTTTTTTTCTGAAAACTATTTGAAAGCGTGATTTTAATTTGGAAGCTACTGAAGCAATTTTTAAAATTTTTGTTTAATAAATAAATGTAATTTATATTAAATTAATTAATAAGCTTTAATAATTAATTTTTTTATTATACGAACCTCAGATAATTTGTTTGTTACGCATTAACAAAAAATTGAAATAATAATTTGTTTTTATTAATTATTAGTTGATTGATTGATTGCAAAAATAAATTATTGGTTGCAAAAATACATTACAGATCTGTTGTTAAAACTTACCGGAATCTTTTGCGAAACAGTTTGACAGTAATTTAGTTTCAACTTCACTTAATGAACCGCTAAACTTTTAATTTAAATTTAAAAATTAATAGGCGCCAGAGATTTGAGTTGATTAGAGGGACGATAACGAGGATACTGCGACCAACCGGATGGAAAGTGACAATATAACTAAGTATGCTGGTGAATAAAAGGTAGAGCACACCTCCAGCCCACCTTTACATCTACTCGTGTTATATATTTGTATATATATGTATGTCTATTTACTATTACCGCTACCACTGATGCTACGTGCAGACTATTGTACTATAGTAAAATCTATGTAATACGAAAAAACTAAATAAAAGTACACTCAATACATGTAACAGTTATGTCGGACAATGTCGTCTGATGCCTGGATGTAGTTCACATATGTTCATTTATTTTTATATTTCATCAACTTACTTAAGTTTGTATGTAAGTCAAGTTAACTCATTCAGGGTTAGTCTATAAGATTTTTTTTTAAATCTGATAAATTTTATTTTGATAGGGGGGGGGGGGCAAAATGACATACTTAATTTTTTGTTTATAATATTTAAAGTGAATAGAAGGAATTTGCAGCTGCCGTTAAAAAAATTTTTCAAATTTCGCGGGCAAAATGGGATACTCCCAAAAAAGTGAAAAAAAATTCTGGAAATTAAAAATTTGATTAAATTAATTTTTTTTATGTAATTTACATTAAGACAAATTATATTTCATATAAATATATATATATATATATTTTTTTTTTTAATAGTTTTTATCATAAAACAAGTCATTAATATTTTTCGACTGACGTTTTCGATTTTTGAAAAAGTTTAACAAAAAAAAATTCAAGTAATGTTTAAAAAAACAAACTTTTATAAAATTTTGGGGGTATTCTGTTTCCCCCTTCCCTCTCTTTTAATTATTGATAATAAATAAATTAATCAATTAACTATACTAATTATTTATGTCTCCTCATGAATAATTTTTTTTAATTTGTATTGAAATAATTTTTAAAATAAAAAAGTAAATTTTTGATATAAAAAAGTCTTAAGATTTTTTTGAATTTAAATTTAAAAACAATTATCATCAGATGATTAATTAAAAACATATCTTACCGGCAATTGGTACCAATTTATTTTTCATTTGACAAATTATTTGAAATAAAAAAAAGTTAATAATTAAAAAAACCAAAGTTGATAAAACTACTGATAATTAGTCGACAAATTGATAGTAAATAATTATAAATATGAATAGTTGATTAGCGGTAAAAGTAAAAAAATTTGAACGAATGGAGACTCGCCATTTGGAGGAGGCAGCCACAATTCGTAATTCCATTGGCTGGAAATCGCTGCGTGGTCGTTGTTGATTGGTCCGGGTCGTTAAGGTGGCACTCGCTCGCTCGTGTCTAGTGGCAGCTTGGTCATTGTATTAAAAAACATCCGAATCACACACGGCAGATTTAACTTTGACGGCTTCAAACAATCACCATTTATTAATTAAAGCTATTGTAATTATATTTTTTTATTTTATTTAAAAGTTTATTTAACCAGCACTTCGTCGGTCCAGTAACTATTGGCCACGATGAAAAAATTTATTTATTTTGGTCTGGCATTTTTGCTCCTCATCGGTAAGTTTTTTAAAATCATTTTTTTCCTTAATTTAATTAATTAATTACTTAATTAATATTATTTTTATTCAAAAATTTTTTTATTCATCGACGTGGCAATTAAAATTTAAATTTTATTTATCCAGGTACGGTGAGAAGTGAGGATGAAATTGAAGAAGAGGTTGGAACTGTTGACAAAGACTTCGGATCAAGCCGGGAAGCTTCCAGGACCGGTAATATTATTTATTCAACTTATAATTAATTTTAAAAATATGCTTTAGTAATTATTTATTAATAAAATGACTATTAATTTAACCTAGATGATGAAGTTGTCAAAAGAGAAGGTGAGGCAATTAAAATTGACGGACTGAATGCTGCTCAAATCCAGGAACTGCGTGAGCGAGCTGAGAAATTCACATTTGAAACGGAAGTTAACCGTATGATGAAACTCATCATCAACTCTCTGTACAAAAACAAGGAAATTTTCTTACGTGAGTTGATATCCAACGGCTCGGACGCATTGGATAAGATAAGATTCTTATCGCTGACAGACAAGAGTGTCCTGGAATCTAATCCCGAGTTGTCAATAAGAATAAAGGCTGATGTGGAGAACAAAATCCTGAGTATCACGGACTCTGGTATCGGTATGACCAAGGCCGACTTGATAAACAACTTGGGTACTATTGCCAAGTCTGGTACCGCTGAATTCCTGGGTAAGATGCAGGAGTCGAAGGCGCCGGCAGACATGAACGACATGATTGGTCAGTTTGGTGTCGGATTTTACTCTGGATTTTTGGTGGCCAACAAGATTGTCGTCACTACTAAGCACAATGACGACAAACAGTACATCTGGGAGTCCGACAGCTCCAGCTACAGCATCGTCGAGGACCCACGTGGGGACACTTTGAAACGCGGTACCACAGTG
Organism: Microplitis demolitor; assembly: GCF_026212275.2. Lineage (NCBI taxonomy): Eukaryota > Metazoa > Arthropoda > Insecta > Hymenoptera > Braconidae > Microplitis > Microplitis demolitor. The sequence goes on along the minus strand of NC_068545.1, from coordinate 23,527,974 downwards.
AGCCTTCACTTGAAGGAAGAAGCTCTTGACTTCTTGCAGCAAGACACGATCAAGTCTTTGATCAAAAAGTACTCGCAATTCATAAACTTCCCGATTTACTTGTGGGCCAGCAAGACGATCCAAGTTGAAGAGGAGGAAGACACCGAGACCAAGGAACCCGATACCACTGAGAAACCCGAGGAAGACGATGATGCCGCGGTTGAGGAAGCTGCCGAAGAGGGAGAGAAACAGAAAAAGAAGATCGACAAAACCGTCTGGGACTGGGAGCGCATGAATGACTCGAAGCCCATCTGGACATTGAAACCAGCTGATGTTCCTGAACAAGACTACGTCGACTTTTACAAATCTCTTACCAAAGACACCCAAGAACCTCTAGCCAAAATCCATTTCGTTGCCGAGGGAGAAGTCACTTTCAAGGCTCTTCTGTTCATCCCCAAAGTCCAACCTGGAGACAGTTTCAGTCGCTACGGTACCAAAGCTGACAACATCAAATTATTCGTCCGGCGGGTGTTTATCACCGACAAAATAAACGACATGATGCCAAACTACTTGTCATTTATCCGCGGTATCGTCGACAGCGATGACCTTCCACTTAACGTTTCGCGTGAAGATCTCCAGCAGCACAAACTCATCAAGGTCATTAAGAAGAAACTCATAAGGAAAGTGTTGGACATGATCAAGAAAATAAACAAAGAAGAGTACGAATCATTCTGGAAGGAGTACAGCACAAATATTAAATTAGGAATCCTTGAAGACTCACAGAATCGCGCTCGCTTGTCGAAACTCCTGCAGTTCAAGTCATCCGCGATGTCCAACCTGACGACGCTCAACGACTACGTGTCTCGTATGAAGCCGAATCAGAAGGCAATTTACTACATCGCCGGAGCCAGCGAAGACGAAGTTAAAAAGTCTCCATTCGTCGAACGTTTAATTAAAAAGGGCTACGAAGTTTTGTATCTCACCGAAGCCGTTGACGAGCATGTCATCTCCGCACTGCCCTCATTCGACGGCAAGAAGTTCCAGAACGTCGCCAAGGAAGGATTCACACTCGACGACAGCAAGAAAGCCCAAGAACGAATGGAGGAACTCAAGTCCACATTCGAACCTCTTACCAAGTGGCTCGGAGACGTTCTCTCAGAGTACATCAACAAGGCTCAGGTGTCCGAGCGTCTTACAGACTCACCCTGTGCTCTGGTGGCCAGCATGTTCGGCTGGACTGGAAACATGGAACGTCTCGCCATCTCCAACGCCCACCAAAAGGCCGACGACCCCCAGAAATCTTACTACCTCAACCAGAAGAAGACTCTGGAGATAAATCCAAGACATCCGCTGATCCGAGAGCTTCTGAAGAGAGTCGAAGCCGACGCAGAAGATGCCACCGCCAAAGAAATGGCGACTCTCATGTTCAAGACCGCTACCCTCAGGTCCGGGTACATGCTCCGCGAAACCGCGAGCTTTGCCGCCAGTGTTGAGCAGCTAATGAAGAAGTCTCTAGGCATTCCTCTAGACGAGGTGCCTGAGGAAGAAGAAGAGGATGACGAGCCCCTAGAAAATGCTCCCGAAGACGACGCGCAGGAAGTTGATGCCGACGACGAGCCGAGAGATGATGAGCATGATGAACTTTAAATTTAAATATTTCTTTCATTCCTTTCATCTGCAATCGTCATTGCAAGCAACCGCATCGACTGATTAAAAACTCCTGCGGTTTTTTATTTAAAATGTTTAAATCCTCAATATCTGGATACTGTTTTAAACGCACGATTTTATATTATAGTGAAGACTTGTATTATTTATTAATTAATTAATCAAAGTTTAAAGTTACAATTATAATTAAAGACCAGCGCAACATCATTTTAAGTCATCCTAGTCCTAATTCCATCTCTTTCATTTTTATAACGTTAAATTTTTTAAAATCATTGCATAACTATTATTATCATAGATTTATATTTTAAAATCCTGAATTTGTAAATTTAAAAAATACTAGATTATTATTTTCAGTTCTTCCGTTCGCCGTACTGCAGAAAAAATATATTTTAAAAATATATGAACCTGTATTACGATATAATAATAATAAATGTATTTGTATAATAAAATAATTATATAAAATATGTGGTATCTATTTAAATAACCAGATGTCTAAATAATCTGTACTTATATTTTTAAAAAAACTCGCAGTTTATTTCACTCAGTGCAGCTTTTAAACCGGATATAGACAAACAAAGACAATCAACCTTTGACTCCACTTATCTACCGACCCAACAATTTTATTAATATATTAAATATAAATAATTATTAATATGAATTGATAATTAAAAGCTTTCATTTCATTAGTTCTTGAGTACGCGGATAAATTGCCGATTAATCTATCAGGCATTTTTTTTTTTATTTTATAAAATGGAAATTTAATGAAACACTAATTTATGTGATATATATTTAATTTAAAATGTATGTTGCGTGAGTGAAGGAGAAACATTAATAAATTCAAAAAATTATTTTTTATTGGAATTGAGGGATTTTTTTTTACAAATAATACAAAATGAATGATTAAATATCGACTGTCACTTAATTATATAACATTTATTATTTATTTACTTTAATTATTATTCTAATTGGCGTAAGTCTTAACGAGTATATCAATTGAATTTATTATTATTATAATTATTTCTATTTTTGTCTACTGGTTGAGCTGACAGTAAAAAATTTGAATCAGGTGTCGGGACCACTCGCTCTATGGACTACGAGTTTTTAAACGCTGCAACAAATAATGGTGACTTTTATTACGGGAGTCGGTAGCAATTTTATGGCCCACTGGTTTCGCAATGGTGGGTAATTAGTTTTGGATAATTGGATGATTTATTTTGTGGTTTAATTGTCGAATTTATTGTAGATTTGTTTTAATAAAAGTTATCTTCAATGGTTCTTAGAGGCTGATGGCCAGCAACATTACTCGAGTATTTGGCTTCTGCTACCAATTGGTTCGATATTTATTACTGCGTTAGTTATTTTACTAATGGTAATTATTATTCATTAATAAACAAATTTTTTATTACTTATTTTATTTTTATTTTTTCAAGTCTGGCAATAAAATTTTTTTTTAATTTTCAATAATTAAATTTTTTGAAAAATTTCCTTAAAAAAAATTTCTTTAATTAACTTATTAATAAAATAAAAAAAAAATTCTATAATTAATTTATTAATAAAATTAATTGAAGAATTTTCTACAATTAAATTTTAATAAAATTAAGGAAAAAAAATTTCTATACTTAATTTTTTAATAAAATTAAAAAAAAATTCCTTTAATTAATTTATTAATAGAATTAAATATAAATTTTTTAAAGGTACTATTTAATCGATGTCCACGATTCATTGCAACAACAGTAACCGGAATATTTGGTATGATTATAATATTTGTAGTTCTTATAGTCGTAAATCAAAGATCTGTTTATATATAAAATAAAAATATCAATAACAATAATAAATGTAATTACTCACTGTTATAACTGGATTGAACTTTAAATCTGACCATGTCATTCGACACACGGACCACAGTGTCAATGTAACACTCCAACTTATTGTTCAAATGCTCGTAGCTCTAAAAAATTTTAATTATGTTTTAAAATTCAATCACCAAATAAATTACTATTACTTATTACCTCAATATAAGTATGGTCTTCTTTGCTAGCATGTTCAAGTTCCGACAATAAAACTTCTAATGTATTGAAAGGCAACCAAACTGCTGGTCCGGACATAACTAGTGGAGTCTCTAGTCCAAAGTGCTCTTTCCCTTCACCCAAAACGGCGTTTATGTAGTCCACAGCCAGATCTGTTGCCTCTAATAGCCGCCCGGAGTTGAGGACAAGTCTCAGTAACTCTGCTGCATTGCGTTTCTGAAAGCATGACGTAAATTAAATGACAAATTAAAAATTAACTCAATAAGTAATGAATTAATTTCTTACTTTGTAAGAAGCAATCAGCCATTGAGGCAAAAACGCTTCGTGTTGGAGAATCTTCTTGGCCACGGCTTTGTGCAGCTCGCTGCTGTCCTTCTTCTCGTGTCCAATAGTCAACTTCTCCAGCAACCGCCACGCGATGTCAGTGATATTGGAGCCGTAGCCCGTGATATCAAAGACGTCGTTGAGTACCAGCCAGTCCCAGGCATTCGGGTCCTCGTGCTCGCTCAGTCTCAAGCTCTGTGCCGCAAGATTCTCCAGTACGGGAGCCTTGCCAATATTGAACTTGTCACACAAATTAAGCGCCACCGTGTACAGGCCGACGCTCGACAGAATAACAATCAGCTCAGCGGCCCCAGCTTGGGCGATGGTGTGCAGCTCGGATTTGAATTTGGAGAGCTTCAGCCTCGCGTCCACTAAATAGTACTCGTTCTGTATGTCCTTGAGCTCCAAAACCTCGACCATTTTTTTAATCTTGTAATGCAGAACTTCTTTGCCGCCGATGCTCCGCTTCTTCTTGGGGTTCGCTTCGTCTGGGTAAGTCTGGTCGACGACCGGCTTCACGATCCACCTGTAATTCTCGTTGACCAGGTTCAGAGCGTTGATGCAAGCGAGCAGACACTGAGCTTGCCGAGTTATTATCGGGACTGAGTGGGATTCCTGGCTGAGGCGCATCGCCTGCTCATACATTACAGATGCGGCTTTTCTGATGTTGTTCTTCTCGATGTGAAAGCTGTACAGGAAATTGTAGTAATTGTTTTCCATTAAATCGACGCTGCGAGCTCTGCCGACGACTATTCTCTCTAGTTCCTCGTACATGTCGACGTAAGGAAAAGAAACTAGGTCTATTAATTTTTTCCGCTCGAACAGAGTGACCACCAGCTGTCTCAGACAATCAGAACGTCTTGCGGCGTCGGGGTTTGAATTCAAACAGTGGTAAGCTTCTTTATGGTGTCCAAGCTGGAGGTGCTGGGTGAATATTATGGAGTGGAGGGTCGCTAGGTTTGGGTTGTCCTTCTCTGCGATGGTGATGGCGGTTTCGGCGAGCTCGATTATATATTTAGAGGGTCCATGTTGCTCGAAGAGTTCTATCACTTTGAGGAAGTACTGAACGAGCGCGTCGCTGGAGTCGTCGGGTGCGTCGAGGAGAATGCTCACGAGGAAATTGTCCGTGAGAATGCCACCGGAAGCACGGAGGAACTGGTCGCAAGCTTTGCTGGTTTCTCCGAGCTCCAAAAGAGAGACTGCGAGTATAAATTTACGCGAGGCGCTGTTCCACTCGCACCAGGTGCTCAGCAAGCGGACGTAGTCTTGGACGAGAATGAACTGGCAGCTGGACAGGAGCCACTCGGGGAAGACAAAGTTCCCGCAAATAGGCCAGACCAGTTGGGCGATCAGATTCACGTGGGTCAGCATCCCGAAGTGCCAGGGGATGAGAGTCGTCGCGTCGAGTTCCATGTTGTTTGCCATCAGTATGTAGGCGTGTTTTGCGCCAGAACTCTGGATGAACAGCTCAAGTAGTGACGTAGATCGCTGATGTCTGCTGACTGCTGTTATTGCGCGGGTTTCATTTAATTTCAAGGTTTGGAGTCGCTGCATACTGGTCTCCAGGAGGGTTGGTCGCGACTGAGAGTTCACCGTCGACTCGCAGATCCAATTTACTACAAAGTATGCCTGGGTAAGGATTACTGTACGCGGTGCCAGTGATGATTTTATCGTGTGGAGTATCCGGGAGTCGAATATTTCCGGCCGACCGAGAATTATCTGCTGGAGAAGCAACAGATTGCGGCAGATGCTGAAGCGGAGTTTTATTATTTGCGATACAGACTCGGAAACTGTCGAGACGCCGAGTTGGCTTCCGAAGAGATGGCTGATGGTGAGAAGCATCCGCGAGGTCTCGGGCTCGGGGTCCAGTTTGAGTCTGTCTGGCTGACCGAGATCATAAGTCAAGGCTTCTATTAACATCGCCATGGCACTCGCTGCGTCTCTGATGTTCTCTAGTTTGTGGTAGAGCTCCATTTGGAAGTCGTACTCGGACATCGGGTCGTCTGGTTCGGTCAGAAATCTTGAGAATAATTCCTCTACGATTATGTCCGGGCTCTTGAGGTAAGAGAGCTCGCGTTGGAAATTAACTTTTGTTTCTTCAGACAGTTGTTCTTCGAGCATCACCAGAGTTTCCATCAGTTCAATCAAGTCCTGGCAAGTGTCTTCATCTTGCGATAAGATCGGGGTGGTCTTGAACCGGGAGGCGAAAGACTTTTCGTTGGAGAGCATCAGGTGTTCGAGGGCCTCCATCGGTCGCAGAAGTGAGAAAAATGATTTCTTTAGCAGCACTACTCCATAGACAGTCGGCAGCAAGAGTAAACCAACAGGTCTGCTGCCATTAACGTGGTACTGTATCACACATGAGTAAAATTTCGACCAGCAGCGATTGGCGATCTCCAAGTAATCTTCGTCCGTGAGTTCGTAGTCCATAACTTCTGCTTGAATTTCCGCTTCGACGGCCATGCAAACTCGTTCCTTCAATATCGCAGGCGACAGCGTCATGTCCGCCATAAAATTCGACCGCCGGTAAATATTTAGAGCTCTCGTGATGTCCGCAAGAGAAAACTGACCCGGGTGGAAGATGTAACTCAGGTAAGCCTGACTAGGATCAGTACCAGGGTCTGTCATAATATAATCGCGGTCGGGAATCGGTTCCAGAATCGCCGTTTCCCATTCAGAGCTGACCTGCGCGCCACTGAGAGGCAACTGAGCATGAGTTACCGCGACCGCGTCCATGTGAGTCGTTCTCCAGACGGCCCACAGCCGCGTTGGTGTGAATGAAAAGTCAACTAAATGCTGGTCCGGTGGGAATAGTGTGCACACGCGAATAAATTTAAACAGACCCGCGTCCTGAACAGGTCTGAGAATACTAAACTCGCACCCGTAATTAAACTTAAGGTACGTTCCTAGGTACAGCTCGTTGTCCATTGATCCAAGAATTTTTCTGAGCATATGACCATGAGCACCCTGGGCAACTTGACTGTCAGCAGCGACCTCGGTGACTGCAACGCACTGGGCCTTGTTGCAGGACCACATTCTGACGTTTCCTTCACGACAGAGCGCAAATAAGTAGGTGTCATCACCACAGGGATGAATAACTAGCGACATTCCCACCATTCCTTCAGTGTTGCGACCTCTGAAGGCCGTGGCGATCCCGCTCAAGAATCTCGGGACTATTGAGTCCTGTTTGAGCTCGCTCGTGTGAACCAATCCCGTGGCCGCGTCGAGTCTCAGCAGCAAAATGCTGCCAGTGTTGTAAGCCAGCGCAAAAAGCGCTTCCTCATGGGGCAGAGTCAGCCATGAGGCAGCTGCATGTGGTACTGGTGCGTTCGTCGTCCCAACATTCGCTATCACGTGGAAAGAATGGGGATCGCGGGCTACTTGGGCAGAGGCTTCGCTGAATATCGACTGGATCGTCAAGTCTGGGTGTGAAGCCAGCAAGTGTTCCTAGAAAATAAGTAATAAATAATAAATATGTCTAATTATACAGCCAGATGTTGACGTGGGCATAAAGCTGCTTACCTGCTTGTGTATTTTATCCGGATGCGGAAACGTCAGTTTGTGGATACTAGATACGGTCGCCACGAGTATTATCACCGAGTTAGCTGTCTCGTGAATAGAAATACCGTCCAGTATCGGAGTGTCAGTGAATTTATAACGAATTTTACAGTTTATTAGATTTATATCAAAGCTGTGCTCCACCAGTTCCAAGACATCGTGGCTTATTCGCCAGTAAATGAACCGGTTTCGTGTGTAATATTTGTAGTTGTCACGATAAGAATAACCACTGGCTCGTTCTGGTACTTTTATGTCCTGGAGAGTACTTTGACTTACACCTAGAAAATTTAATAATCATGTCATTTATTTACACAGCATGCGGATGTTGCAATAAATTTTATCTGCTTTATAAATAATTTTAAATTTATGCGGGGGTGAATTTAATTATTTTTTAAACTGAAGAGTTTGTATTTAATGTAAATGAATAAATAAATAATTTTAAAAAATATAAATAGGTTATGTGTTTTTAGTTACCGGTGTTCAAAATAATTTCCTTCCATTTTTCAGGCTGGGTTTGATCGGGCACGACTTCGCGGTACCCAAGTGGAAACTCGATCATTTTTTTAAAAAAAATTCTAGTAACTTTTGTTAATTATTAACTATTTTAATTTAAATAATTAAATTATGTTTTAGTAAAATAACTTTTCAACATTTTGAGCGGGCAACGGCTGTCGTTAAAAAAACCAGTTGATTTGCTCTGCCGCCATGTTTAAATCATTTGAATTTTTAATTTTACTTATAAGATGGCGCCAGCTGCCAGTTTCGCGCAGCTCCCTTAAGTTAGCGGGGGGAATTCAATTTTTGGCAAATATTTTTTAGTAATTCGTTTGTTCGTCAATGTTCGCAATAAATAATTATTTGTTCGTTTTTTATTTTTTTTTAAATAAATTTTTAAAAATTTATTTGAAGTTAGCGGTGACTATACGAATTTTCAATCCATTTTTTTTTCCATTTATCTTGATTTGTTTGTTAATATCCCACCAAAAATAGCGTTTGTTCATTTGTTTTTATATTTATAATTAATCATAAAAATTTTAATTATGCCCGTTGTTCCGATAGTATTTGTGCGCATGCGCACAAGTCTAGTCTAGGTTTTAAATTTTTTAAACGAAATTTATTGTGGCTGATTGACATTACTCTCCGGTAAACATCTGGATACTATTATGATGTGCTAGATGATCAAGAGGATTTAATAATTGATAAGATTAGTCATTTCCATCAACGTTCGCCAAGTCCGATAACTTGTCTTTCTTTTTTTAAACTTTTCATTTGTTCTACCCAAGTAGCACAGAGACAACTTTAAGATGTCATAAAAATGTTTTTTAAAAGAACAAACTTTTGTTTTTATCTCCAAGTCAAGTTTTTTTATTTAAATAAAACACAGAGATGTTGATACTAGGAGTCATAAGAAATTCGTGTTCTTTTTCCCGTCTTGAAAAAATTATTTCAATTGACATGCCGTTCAGATGACACTTGATAACATTCAGGTGTCATCAATCTATCAAAATACAACGTCAGAACTGCTATCTTATAGATGTCACAAAGTCAAGTGTGCTACTTGGGTACCAAAGTATGAAAAAAATAATTAATTTTATTTTTTAAATTTCAATATTTTCGCGCGAGTACTACATGGAGTCATAGCTGAGATTGGAAGGTTGTGAATAATTCTCTGAATTTTGAATTTTTTCGTTTAAAATTTTTATCTTATATCCACTGAATATCTACAAATATATCCTTAAAACATTAAAACATTCCATGCCATAGTTTTTTTTTTAATTCCCAAAAATCATCGTTTTTTTAGGCAGCTCCTCATAACATTATGATTTTACTCTAAAATTGTACCTCATTGTGTACTGAGTAATTAAAAGAAAAAAGGCGCCCGTAATAATAATTAACGAAAAAATTATTTACTTTAAAATAAAATTTCTCATCTACAATAAAAAAATTTTTTTCTACTTATATAATTTTTAATTATTTATTCAATAATATTTTATTTTTTTTTTAGTGAAATTGAAAAATTAAAATTAATGATCATTTTTTGTATGATAGGTATTTACGTTCCTTATGTTGAAGCCAGTAAACTTAGCGGACAGCTGACAAATTTTAAGACTTTGAAATAATAAAATAAATTTTTTACGTAATGAAAATAAAAAAATTTACATTTAGAAAATTCAAAAATCAGTGCATGCCTCTTTATAAATTTTACCTTTTTAATTAGTTAATTGTTTTTTCATGTAATTTAAAAATAGTCTTATATCTATTCCATTTACTCTCATCTTACGTTAATAGAATGATAGGTAAAGTAAGTGAGGGATTTGACATTAATTATAATTAAATACTGCTATTTTATTTATTAAATTGACATGTTAAAGATTCATTGTAAAAAATTTTTTGTGTTTTAATTTCTTGACTCTATACAATTATTTCGTATTTATATGAGAATATATAATTTTATGTTAATAAATGTGGTTTTCAGAATAATGTAAAATGTTTAGGAAAAATATGTAAATTTTAAATAATAAATATAAAAAACTTATAAAATAATTTTTATGTAATCGCAGTATTAATTTATTAGTTTGAACGGAATTTTGTTTTTCGAATTTTTTGTTAATTAAATAAATTTAAATTATAATAATACTAGTAATAATTTTTTTAGTTTTATAAATTAACTCAATAATGACAATCGTTTATTTTTTTTTTACTTAAATAAAATTTTTTAATTGATATCAGTCTATTATTATTTCTATAAAAAATATAAATGATCTATACTATATATTTTATCTAGTCTACCATCACAGTTTGATTCTTTTTTTTTAATTCAAATATGTTTTTTTGGCGCCATTATAATACTTTAATGCTTTTCTTTTATTTTATTTAATTTAATAATTTCATGTTGTTTTTATAATAGAAAATATGAATAATTTATTATCTCTTTTTTGCCGCTGTCATAGATATATATCTTTTCTTTATTCTTATTATATATTTCACACTAATTATTTAAAATTTACTTTTTATCAATAAAAAATATAATTATTTTTATCGTTTTTATAATTATTTTATTTTATAATTATAAGTATTTCCAATTTAATTTAATTAAGTTATAAGTTATGTCAGTCTTTCATTCTTTTAATTACGAATAAATGAATAAATAAATAACAATATTAATAACAATAAAGGAAGACTAGTAAAGTATCGGAAATAGTTGTCGCAAAAACGCAGCTTTCTCAAATAAACTTAGATGAATTATTAATATTTTTACAACATAATACGGCTTGTTAATATCAGTCTTTGTTTTTTAAATTAAAAAAGAAATGATGTTTTTTTTTCCCACCAAAAAAAAATATCATTTTTTTTTAAGTTATCAATTATGTTTTGAATAATTTATTGTAATAATTTGAAATTATGAAAAATTAACAAATAAATAATTAATAATAAAAGGCCATAAGGGCATAGAAAATATACATATGTTTTTCTGATAAATCACAACATACATTTTTTTTTTAATTCATATAATGTTAAAAATTTTTTTTCTTTCTTTTTTCATTTCTTTTGAATAATAAAAAAATAACAAAATTTTATTTCCTTGACTGATCATTAATTTTTAATTTTTTTTTTTTTGTCATAGAAAATATAGACAAAAAAAACAGTTATTTTGTAATTTTGAATAAACGTTATTAGTATACACATATGTGTGAAAATACATGTATACTAATAACATTCATTACAATTATAAATTAACTATTGTTTTGTCTATATTTTCTATGACACGTCACTAAATAATTCATACGCACGCACACACACACACACACATTACACATACAGACTAACACACACATAAGCAGTATATAATAAGTAGGATTGTAAGAAAAAAAATAATAATAACAACAATAATAATAATAATAATAATAATAATAATAATAATAATAATAATAATAATAATAATAATAATAATAATAATAATAATAATAATAATAATAATAATAATAATAATAATAATAATAATAATAATAATAATAATAATAATAATAATAATAATAATAATAATAATAATAATAATAATAATAATAATAATAATAATAATAATAATAATAATAATAATAATAATAATAATAATAATAATAATAATAATAATAATAATAATAGTAATAATAATAATAATAATAATAATAATAATAATAATAATAATAATAATAATAATAATAATAAAAATAGAAATATTATTATTATTATTATTTTTCCTTACAATCCAATTTCATAATTTTTTTTGCCCCGGCGCTTCCACAACGTTTTGTGTGCCTTCTTCATGTGGTCTTCACACCCTTGAGGCAATGCTTACAATTTCTCGCAATACTCGCAGGCAAACCGTCCGTCGAAATGGTCCCTCCAAACGTGAATGAGAATGTTCCTGGAAGCATGTGATTCATTGCAAGTATTGCAAATGAACGAATTGCTTCCAGGAACTTTAGAAGTATACTGAGGTCTTATGCAAAAGTACTCAGAATAGAAAGTGGGATTACGAATCAGCGACTCATCTACTTGAGAAAATTTAAAATGAAACAGAACTGTTAAATTGTGATGTCATACTACTAAATCCACATAACTTTACAATGCGGAGTAATGTCAAGTCCTTTGATGAGACTTCAGACTAGTTATTCGCGGTTTTTATGAGTTCTGATGACTGGAACATAAAAAAAGCCATTCAGCAGCCGAAATAAAAGGTAGATTTCTCACTCAATAGATCTCATAAGATAATTTCTTACATGCATATCTTGTAATACATGTTAGTGTAGAGTCATGGTACGAAAGGAGACTCATTTTCTAAAAGTGAGGGTAAAAAAGGCCAACGACTTACATTCTTAGAGAACTTCAAATAGTTAATTTGTTATACAATCAGTGATAATTTCAATTAATTGTTAAATTTGAATTTTTAATTTAAATAATTTTCATTACAAATTTTACAATACCGATCTGTGATTATTTTTCGAAATTCTATTTTTAGAAAAAAAAATATGTAAAGCTGTAAATATATATAATAAATAAATATAAAAAAGTATCATATTTAAATAAAATAAATAATAAATATATGTTATCAGCGCCATGTATTCATACCGTACCTGGTTACAAGCGTACTTTTTACTTTTCTACTTTTAGTACTCTACCAACATACAAGTCTCTTAAATAGATTTCTATGCGAAATATCAATATTAAATATATTTATGTTTTAAAATAAATCTATGTAAAATTATCTCTATATAAACTTATTTTACATAGAATTATTTTGCAATGTTTTGCGCCGGCTGTTTGAAACCTCTGCGCATGCGTGCGTTTTAAAGAATTGGCTGTTACATTTTCTGAATTGCGTACGTTTTGTTCGTTTGCTTGTACATTTTGAAAGTTTTTTTAATTTTTTAAATTGTCAATTATTTTTATAAATTAATCGGTGGGTGATCTGGGTATTTATTCAAATTCCTGTATCCTGACGCCATGGAGGACAGGAAAATCGAACGCATGTTTCGATCATTTCGTAAGTAAAAAAAAAACTTAACCTCATTACCATGGTTTAGTTGAATTAAAATTTTAATTTTAATTTCAGATTTTAAATTACTTTGCCCGCAATAATTAATTATTTATAAATTAATAGTCAGTACAAATTCTTTTTGTAAATTTTTTTTAAAAAATTTCGTAGCAAAAAAAATAAAACAAACGATTGTACACCACGAAGTGTACAGTAATTAGACTAATTAATAATTATGCAGTTTAATTATTTATTAATAACTTCCATGCCAGTCCTAGATGCTGAATTACTTCAATTGATTTGTATTAATTAATATAAATATTGACATAAATGACAAGTCAATAAATTTTGATAAATTTTTATTTATTTCTCAGATTTGGTTGGACAGGATTCCGAAGAATCGGTGGCCACTGAGTACGAGGACTCATTTGCACATCACGTCGCAGACAGCCAGCTGTTCGAGAAGTCGAGTGCCTCAGGATCAACGCAGCACGGCAGCCGTAGTATTGATTACCGTATCAAGTATCCGGCTCTTTACAGTCTTGAAAAAGTCTGCAATTCGTTTCATGTGGAAGACGAATCGAACGTCGAGGTTGATACTGGTTTCTCTCTTGCCCCTCGGAGATTGAATACCAGTTCCCAAAAGTCTTCGGAGTATTCCTTTTATAGCACACAGTCTGTGCCTCAGTCTAGTGTATCAAGTATATCAACAGCGCCAGCTTCCGATGACTACGACGCCGAGGAATCTTCATCGTCACCATCATTTGAAATGGTTGAGAATTTTTTAAACAAGACAATCAATGAATCGGCAGCAACGGCGTCCTCGTACGCTGATGCCACCGGGTGTCAAAATAATCCGCATGACACTTGGCAGAGTCACCAGGATTCTTTCCAATCTACTGCAAGTACTTCCTACCTGGAGATAAAAACTGTCTTGCATAAACTGAGCAAAATTCCTAATAAAAAAAAGGACTGTGAGACTGCTGAGTCAACTCAGTGTTTCAGTCGTCTTTCTAAGTCATTAGAGAATGCGACCAATGATTTCAAGCAGCAATTGATGACAATTCTGGAGGAAACTCAGCTGGGTGATGACAATTCGATCGGTGTCTTTAAAGAGATGATAATGAAAATAATCGGCAAGACTCGCGGCATCCAGGACGAGTCGGTGATATCTTTTGTAAATGACCACGAACTATCCAAAGTATCTTTTGAACAATCTCCTACACCTACAGCTGAAGTTGACGTCAAAGCAGCGTCTTCAATGGCAACTCCTGTCAATACTTCTGTCGCAAAGAGTAAAAAAATTTACCGCAAAACACCAGTTGACCTGGTTAAGGGTTCGCCGTTTGTTAGCACGCCGCTGCGAATCGCTGCGTTGACTCGCGGTATGGATACACCGAAATCAAATATACTGTCTCCATCTAGTACTCCAGGATCACTGAGAACTCCCGGGTCAGGGAGAGACTTGAATGAGTCCTCTTTTACTTATCTCGAGAGACAGTGCTTGGGAGACAAAATTCCTATAACGCCTAAACCGATGCCAGAGTTAACTGAAGAGCAGAAAAAATTGCTGGCTGAATGTCATATGAAAGAGCTTGAACTGGCGTCCGAGTCTCCTTACTCGTCGAAGAGTCAAAATAATTGCAAGAGCACAGACTTTGATGACAGCAATCATAAAAGTAATGAACTGTCGCCGATTCATTCTGAAGCTCGAGGTGGAGTCTCGGATAATTTATGCGACTCGCTGGATGACTTGGATATCGAGAAGGAAATGGCGGAACGGGACAAGCGGATCGCCGAGACTGAGAAGACGATCAAAGGAATCGTTAATAAGAAAATTATCGGGTCTTATTCTGATGAATTTTTGAATATCGTAAATACTTATTTTGATAAGTCTGGCAGCAGGGCCAAAAGTGGTGAAGGTTTACATGACTCTGGAGTCGAGACGGTTTCGTCGGCTCGTCACAGCAGGAAAGATAAATTTTCTGGCAGTGACAGCTCGCTGGAGTCCAGATTAGATAACGTCACGCTGAGAAAATTGTCGCCTAGTTCAATCAACATCAAACACTCAGGAAGAAAAAGATCACCGGTCATCCAGGTGTCGAAAACAAAATCAGCAACGCCGACAATGTTTATAGTTAGAAATAAATCTCCACTACCAGGTACTAAGTCACGGGTCCCAGTTACTCCTAAGTCAACTCCTCGGACTCCGCGAAGAATTCCAACGCCAGCATCATTAACTCCGCGGGTAGTTTCTGCTAAAAGAAACATAGCAAGTAAATTTACCCCTGGGAAATCAGTGTCTTCCTCCAAATTGTCTTCCGCTTTGTCAGTAGTTGCTGATAAGTCCAGAAAACCAGCGGTTGCTTCAAAAGAATTCAAAGTTCCGGTTGCGCCGCCGATGATCCTGGTGACTCCAAGCACGCCAATCGGCAAAGTCGTACGTCAAGACAATTTATTTTCACCCATGAAAAGTCCCGCCAGTGCCGGCAAAATCGGTTCGTACACTGGGGGAAAGTATTTCAATACTCCGGGAAAAGCTCCTGTCGCAAAGAAAAAAACTGTCTTCTTCCCGTCTCCTGCGAAAGTAAATGAAATGCCAAAAAATAATGAGATTAAAAAACTTATTGAAAAAATATGCCCGAGCACTGCTAAAGTTAGGAGCCCAGTTGCTGATTACATTCGCGGAGGCAGAGATGTTACGACCATTAAAACAATTCCGAAAACTCAGAACGAGTATCTTCTCTCCAAGGAAGAAATTTTGAATTACAAGGTATTTATTTTTTGAATTTTATTTTATTTCATTTCATTCATTTCTTATATTAATTACTTTTTTTTACAGCCTAATGTCAAAGTCAACGATGAAAATTATTCCCCGAATTCAGGTTTTCATTATCCTCCTGCTGTCTACCGACCGGATAGGCCAGTGCGAGAGGTAATTATAAATTTTTTAAATTATTTATATTTCTTACGTCATAAAAATATTTTTTACAAGACGTAAAAATAAAAACTAAATTTTTTTTATCATTTAGAAGCTTATCAGTGAATCTTAATGATTAGAAATGTACACAAAAAATTTTCATGCCGCCTATTTAGTTTTAAACTTTAAATCTGAATTTTTTTTTAGATTGATGCCAGCCCGATAACGCCGCAGGGTTCGCGGGTAAAGAAGCTAGTCGAGAAAAAAGACAGCCGCAAAGTTATAAAGCATCGTAAGTATTTAAATATTATTTTTATTATATATTTATTGATTTGTTTTTGATATTTATTATTATGATTTTCCAACAGAAATTCATCAGCCGGATATGTCGATACATATCAAAACAGTAGCAGAAAAAAAAACCGCTGTAACTCCCCGCGCTTATAAAAAATGTTAGATGATAAGACAGTTTTATTTAATGTATAAATTTATTATTTATTTATTTTATAAGTTTATTTCGAAATTTCTCTGATTTATCTATTGCTAAATAATTATAACTTGAGTTTAAGGAAAAAATATTAACGGGTTGACTCAAATAATTAAATAATTAATTGAGTTAAGGGTAGAAAAAAATTAATTAGAGTTGTCATCAATTAGAAGTTGAAGGAAATTTTTTAAATAAATTTGTCTAGAAAATTTGAAAATTTGAATTATAAAATTTATATAATATTCAAATTAGCAGACAATTCATTATTTTTTAATTTTTACTTCAACTAATTAATTATAAAAAAAAAAAGAAAATAAAAATATGCACGTGTAGAAAATTAAAAAAACTCTCAGTGCAATTTTTTCAAATTATTTTTTTTTGGAAATTTATCATTTTAAAAAAAACCCAAAAATGAACGGGCGTCAAATTTCGTTTTACTCCTAATTGACATCAACTTTTTCAAAAAAATTTACAAAACTTATACAGCTATGGCAATTGAAGGTCTTTTGAGATTTTGAAAAAGTGGCGGGATTTTGAAAATTATCTTAATAACAAAAATTATAAATCAATTACGAGAATATTTAATCGATATATTTTTCTCATACAATAATATCTTTTTAACAAGTCAATTAAATTTAAATACATAAATATATATAACAAATTTAATATTTGTAAGAAATTTATTTATTAACGTCAACATAAATGTATATATTTTATTAAAACAACATATATATTATTCAATATTAATTATAAAAAATACTCACAAATATATTTAAAGTAAAATGATATTTTTTTAAACTTGTGGTAATTAGCGCGTTAAGTACAAGATAAAAGAAATATATAAATTTTTTACAGTAAAATATGAATTAAAAACTCGGCGGTTTCTATTCTATTGAATGTACCATAAAATAGATAAAATAAAAAATAAATAAGCCGAATGTTCTAGAGCCTTGACTTGTTTGTTTTTACAATCTCAGATGATTCATTATTATATGATGTATATCTATATATGTATCTATATCTATATATATGTAGTGATAATATGTTTACCGAACGGCAGTTTCTCGAATTGTTGCACACGGTTCCTTGTAGTGTTTTTTCCGTATTCGATTTACTCCAATAACGCGGTGGGAAATACTGATAAAGTACACGGCCAATAGGGAACCAGAAAGTGGTGGGTTTGTTGCACATGGCACCCAGTTACCCGGGTCCGTTGCACACGTCCTGAACTACGTGAGACAGTAAGATCTCGTAGAGGCGAATGATGATGTGTAAGTCGTACTGAGGATAGTGGGGGGCAATCAATAAAATCGAACCGCGCGACGTAAAACGACACACTCTTCTGTGATTACTCAGTGAACTTACACTTGTATTCTTTGAACGTTAATTTTCGTACCGGCAAATACTTATCAAGATGCCAGACCCATGTGGAGACAAATGCAAAGGTAATTTTTTATTAAACTTCTGATTAGCGATTTTATTTTTTTAATTTCATGGGAATTTTAATATGACACTAAATTAGCCGACGTCTGATAATTTTTTTAAAAATGATAAATTAAAAAAAAAAAAATATTTAAATAAATTGCACCGATAGTTTTTTGAATTTTCTAAATGTGCATATTTTTAGTTTTTTTTTTTTTTTTTTTTGCTGTTGATTTTTTAAAAAGAAATTAAAAAAATTATTAGACGCCGGCTAACTTCAGAGTCATCATTTAATTTTTTATTAGAGATAAATTGCATGATTTTATTGCTAATTAAAATTTATTTATGGATATGAAGTAATAGAATTAATATGAGGATAATTTTATGTGGAATTTTAATGTTATTAAATTGTCTGGGTTTTTAAACTAGTCATTGTTCGGACGGAGCAATAAAGCTGAGGAATTCCAATATCGGTCTTGGGAGTCAATAAGAATTAAATGAGTTTATTAAATAATAAGAAATAAAATGATATATATATATATATATATATATATATATATATATATATATATATATATATATATATATATATATATATATATATATATATATATATATATATGAGATTTTATTAAATAAAAATTTTATTTCTTAGAATTTATTTTATTTTAATTAAAATTTAATTTATTTAATTATCAAAATGACTTTTCAATTTATAAATAAATATAATTTTTTAATCAGTTTTTGACTCCGGCTTATTGGAAAAAAAAATAAATAAATAAATAATTTTATTTTATTTTTAACTTGAAGAATTTTGACTGGAATTTTTTTTTATTTTGAGTTTTAATTATTAAAAAATATTTTTTTTTACTTGGAGTAAAAAAATAATAATTAATAATTTTTAAAATTATTTTAGATAAATGCGGAGGATCATGCAAATGCGGTAGCGATTGCAAATGTTGCGAGAGCGGAGGTAATAATTTTTTATTATTTAATTACACAGTAAAAGTAAACTTAAAATTAAATAACAGAAAGAATGTCGGGTCTTTGAAATAGATTGAACGATAATTTAAAAGTTCAAACCAGAAAAAGAAAAAAAAGTTAAAATTGCTGAGTAAAATGTAGTCTAGTGACTTGAACCATGACTTGGTAGATTTTTCATTTCTTGTAACGAGTCAATGACCGTCGTGGTATGAACCTTGGGAACAATTCCCAAGACTACTCGCATAATTTCGAGTCACGCTGAGAAAAATTTACTTTACCTGCTAACTTGAACTAATGAAATTGTTTAGTGATTAATTTTCGTTTTACTTTTTGTTACAGACAAATGCGACTGCAAATCTGGCGGTTCGTGCAAGTGCAACCCCTGCGCATGCAAGTAAACCGACCAATTGAACTCCCATCGACATCACTATGATTCCTGTTGCTATTAAAAATTTAAAAATTTTATTTATTATATTGCACCAGTTGATTTGCTTCGACAATAATTTGATTTAATGAAAGCTAAATTCATTTCAATGCTTATTATATTTATTTGAACTATATTCTGTTTGTCAGCACATTACATATTATGTAACAAAAGTTACGAGTATTAAATAAAAATAAATTATTGGAAATATAATTGAGATTTATGCATTTATTGAATATTGATAATTTTGAGAATATAAATATATGACATTGTTAGCCGCTGTCAAATAACTTTTGAAATTTTTTTAAAACGATGAATTATAAAAAAAAATATTTAAAAAATTACACTTATAGTTTTTTTAATTGTCTACATGTGCATATTTTTGGTTTTCAAAAAATACGAAAATTGTTAATTTTGTTAACCAGAATCATTTAAATATGTTGAAAGGTTGAACACATGTTGGATAAGTAAATAAGTATAAAATTATTCGATATGACTGCGTCGATTACTAAGACCATAGTTTATGCCAGTACATGGAGGAGAATAAATGATATGACCTGCAGATTTGATCCTGATGGAATAAACTTCTGACAACATAAATTTTTTCCTTCATGATTTCCTTTTGTGGGAGTCCTGAAAAAAATTAATTTATTTTATCTGGCGACGCGGGAGATAAGGAAAGATGGAAGAAAACGCTTCCGCCTATGGTTTCTTGAGGAAATTAGTTTCTAGATTTGATCTTGTAGGGATAAATTTTTCAAAACTTTTAAGTTTTCCTCTTTATAGAGTCTTTTAGTAAAAAAGAATAGAAAAACTCTTGAAGGAATTCAATTTTTTTTCTTTTGATGTCGGGGAGATGCAGGTACATGACATTATCTGTGGCTTTCATGAACAATGACCTGTAATTTATCTTCTATGGGAGATTACTCCATACAATATTAATGATTTTTGTTCCTTATGACATCTTGGTAGAAAAAAAATTAAAAACTCTAAAAGAAATCTTATTTTTTTTAAACGAAGGCAGATACGGGCAGGAGCGGGCACATGACGTCGGTTTAATTTTATTAATAACAACCCATAGATTTTCCCCTGTCGGAAATAACTATTCAATATGAAAAATTTTTTTTGATAATTTTTCAAGTTTAATTTTCCCGCGTTTAAAATTTATCCTTTGATTATTACAACTATCTGATGGTAAAAAAGAAAGTTCACTTCGTAAAGAGGGAGCAGCTTATTGGCTGATCATAATCTAGATTTCAAAAAAATTTTCCATAAATTAAAGAAAATCAAATGCTAACTGATGCTAACAATAGGCAATTCAAGGAAACGCTTTTACTACTGGAAAATGGATAATTAAAGAAAAAACCTTCATACGGTGGCCTTTTATTATTAATATATTTCTTCAAATTCTCACATCAATTCCAAATTCTACAAATTCTTGTCTTTTAATTCATCTGTCACATTCTCATGACCTTAGTCTTCTCAGAAATTTTTTAAATATTCCACCCCTCCCCTTTCTACATAAATGAAAATTCGACAGTCCTTCAATGAAAAAAAAAAAAATAATTCATTCTATTTTAAATTCAATTTATGTATCATTTATCTCTCTGAAAATCCTAGACATATCCTAGACAAATCCTATACAAATCCTAGAGAAAACTTAGAAAAATTTATCTCTCTGAAAATCCTATACAAATCCTAGAGAAATCCTAGAGAAAACTTAGAAAAATTGATCTCTCTGAAAATCCTATACAAATCCTAGAGAAATCCTAATGAAAACTTAGAAAAATTTTCCTCTCTGAAAATCCTAGACATATCCTATACAAATCCTAGACAAATCCTAGAGAAATCCTAGAGAAAACTTAGAAAAATTTATCTCTCTGGAAATCCTATACAAATCCTAGAGAAATCCTAGAGAAAACTTAGAAAAATTTATCTCTCTGGAAATCCTATACAAATCCTAGAGAAATCCTAGAGAAAACTTAGAAAAATTTATCTCTCTGAAAATCCTATACAAATCCTAGAGAAATCCTAGAGAAAACTTAGAAAAATTCATTTCTCTGAGAATCCTAGAGAAATCCTAGACAAATCCTAGACAAATCCTAGAGAAAACTTAGAAAAATTTATTTCTCTGAGAATCCTAGAGAAATCCTAGACAAATCCTAGACAAATCCTAGAGAAAACTTAGAAAAATTTATTTCTCTGAGAATCCTAGAGAAATCCTAGACAAATCCCAGACAAATCCTAGAGAAAACTTAGAAAAATTTTTCTCTCTGAAAATCCTAGACATATCCTAGACAAATCCTATACAAATCCTAGAGAAAACTTAGAAAAATTTTTCTCTCTGAAAATCCTAGACATATCCTAGACAAATCCTAGAGAAATCCTAGAGAAAACTTAGAAAAATTTATCTCTTGGAAAATTCTAGACAAATCCTAGACAAATATATAGAAGGACTTCATACCAATAGGCGGCTTTCAAAAGCGTTTTCCACCCTAAGTTATAATTAATCATTTCAAAAACATCAATAAACCGACGAACAAACTTCATATATAATATATAATAATGAATAGTTTCAGCTTTCACAAAATGTTAGCACTATAACTGAACCCCAATTATATGCAAATAGTCGAGTTCTTCAAGCTCCCATAATATCAGTTTGCTTTCAGCATAAAATATCAAATACTAAATGTATCAACTATTCGTTGAAATAGTTGTTGATAAGTGCAGTATTTTGCAATTGATATATGCAGTATCAACTTCATAATGCCACTCACCAAACTCGCGAATTCAAATTTTCCGAGTGCTACGTCCTTCAACACAATCACAATTGCTCCAGTTCCATTCATCTCACGTACCATCAGCTTACAGTTTGTCTTTATCATCAAACACAATATTTCCAATTAATAACAACATATTAACTATAGAATATAAGTGTCATTTGTGGCAACTGTTAAATTTTTAGCCATCTAATATTTTATTTCAATTAATAAAAACATATCAAAAATTAAATTTCCACTCTAATAGTGGGATAAAAGACAACTAAAGTTTTCGGATTTTTTTTTCAACAATGAAATTAAAAAAAAAAAAAAAACTAAAAATATGCACTTGTAGAAAATCAAAAAAACTATAAGTGCAATTTTTAGAAATATTTTTTTTTTTAAATTTATCATTTTTAATAGAATCCAAAAATTATTAGACCTTGGCTAATTTTAGAATCATCGATAAAAATTTTTTTTCCACATTTAAATCGACTAATTCATTGTGTCTTTTACAAATTATTTTATTTCAGTGTTTCAAGTGTCTGAAACTGGTACTGAAGAAGTCAAAAATGGTACCTCTGCCCTAGACTAATTGTCTTCAATAAATAATTTCCATTGAAATCTAAATATTACATTACTTTTTATTATCTTCAACTGCGAACCTCCTCTGCTGTTTCGAAAACCCACGGCCTCGATGAACATCGAAATTTAAAGTAACTTTATTCTCGATGTAATTCGTAATGTAATTCTGTTCGCAGCACGAAATATAATAGTTCTATCTGCGGACACAGCAATGCGATTAATTTAAACGAAACATCTGGTGAAAACTAATTTTCTGGCCGCAGCAATGCTTTACGTATTACAAGAGCAACTGATTTCTCTCTATTCTCTATCTTTCTCTTCATATATATTTTTAAAATTCACAGCACAATATACTGCTAGCGTTAAATCTATCACTTAGTAACTCAATTTATTATTTCTACTCTTCAACCCAACACACAACACCTGAGTAAAAAATTTTGTATTTATCTCTACTCATTTTTCCCAGCGTTTTTCTTCACCATATCCTCTGAATTATTGATTTCGCACAATGGATTGATTTTTAAAATTTTAACCAGATAGATTACATTTTTAATTAACTAAAAATAACTCAAACTTTATAAATTTTATGTTCCCAGGATTTTTAAGGATCCGAGTTGAAACGATAAAAAATTTTCGAATCAACATTTGCTTGTTGGTACTTTTAAATGTGAGTGGATTTAAAAAGTTTAAAGTTCACAGCTAAAAGCTAATGCAACTGGGCTAATAAAAGTCTCTTAGTCCTTGTCCTTAAAATTAAGTACAGTAGCAAATAATTATAACAATTTTTATTTCACTAGCATGCAAAATACTTGGCGGCGATCCAAATAAATCCAAGTAAGCTCTAGATTCCATTTTAAGTTTTAAGTATTTAATACTAAATTATTCCCTAAGGTCTCGCGAACAAACGGCCAGTAGCCATGCAACCTGACTGTAATCCACCTGAACACATTACCTATTAACACTTTAATAAGACTTACTTTAATATATTTTTGCACTTGATGCCCGAGCACTCTATCAGACAATTATTTGTTATTTCATATATTTATATTTTTTTTATTGTGTAAAAATAAAGGGTTCATTAACTGGGGGCAGAAATCGATTGTTGAATTAGCGGTCTAATTTTATCTCGATTCATTTCTGGTGGGTAAAATATAATCCTAAATTTATGACATATATAGCACAGATTAAATTAACTTGCTAATAGTCTATCATATGAGAAATTAATATGGTCAGGATGAGTTTTGATAATTGAAAATTTAACGGGTTTATTTCTAGAAATCGAATTTAATTATTTTTTTTTTATACATCAAGTCAACGAATTACTGAATTTAATTATCTGCTGCTATTGAGTATTTAAAATTTTATCTTATATTTATTTATCGGTCAATGCAGATAATTAAATTATACTTTCAATTTTTATCGAATAAATTTTATTTTTAAAAAAATTTTCCCGGGTGAATTTTAAAAAATAACAAACACGTGTCATAAAATTTAAATACATGAATTCCAATGAATATAAAGTTAATAGAGTATTGAATATTGGCAATAAATTATTTAAACAATGAAAAATATATTTATGATCATCTACTATCTCAACATTGCCAGTATATTTAATAAAAAATATGATAATTTTTTTTTCTCTACTTCATTATTATGACGGCCGGAATTTGTTAATTAAGACTTTTTTAAATTAAAAAAAAAAAAAAGTATCTCAATTACAGCAAAACAATTTAGTTTATATTTAATTACGTAGAGTATTTTATTTTTATTTGTTCGTTAATTCGGTCGTTGTGCTTTTGTGAGATTGTTAAGAAACTGAAAATGTTGCGGTAAAATTCTCCAGCGAAATCATTATGTCGTAATATAAATTTTGTTGTAAGTTGTTTTGAACAACTGAAAAGTAGATTTAAAATTCAAATTGTTATCATTATTGTGCTTGCGGTCTACAGAATAAAAACTTGTAAAATCATCTACTTGGAGTTTTATTCTCTCGAATAATATCACAACAATCGTACAGAGTTTTCATATTTTTATTCAAAAGAAAAAGAACAATAATAGTATGTTATACGATATACAAAATATAATATGATAAATAAATAAGGAGTCTAGATAATAAAGTTGTGTTAATTATATGCGCTCGGGAAAATATGAGACTCCTGTGGGGACTAGTATTAATTGGGACGATTAATGTGGATGTCATAGATACGTTGCGGCGTTTGAAAGCTCAAGGTTCCTTGTTCGAAATGAATTTCCGTGGAATCCACACGTGGTATTATCATTGTTCGTTCAAGCAAAGCTCCCACCAAAGCTGCTCGATATTTATGTGTCCATATATTACGTCTTTCTGCATCTACACGAAATAATTCCGATTGAAAAAAAAATTTCCGTGTTCTCGAGCTGCTGCTGCGTTAAGTTATGAAGACAAGGAAAATCCATATTTATAAAACCTTTCATTCCTTGTTTTAATCAGGACAAAAGCTCTCAATTGACGCTTTTATCATTATAATATTTTTGTTTTTGAATTTAACTTTTCAATTTATTTTTCATAAATATGCTATATGTTATTCATGAAATATAATGCATAAGTGAGTTAAAAATTTTTTTCACCCGAGATCAAGTGAGCGTAACAACTCGTGAATATTTAAATTATACTTTCGGTTTTTTATTTATTCATCGTTCCTGCATTTTAAAATTCAAATTTTATTTTTTTTATAACAATATATATATTATTTTTTGAATTATTTAAAATTTCGCGCTTTATTTTTTACTTAAAGTTTTGATGAAATTATCTTGCGTTGATATTTTATATATTTATTAATGACAAAGAGATATGACCCACTTTCTACATCATTTTTTTCTAAATTTTTTTTTCCGTCTCAAGAGATCGCAACCACTCTGAATATATCATCCGCCCTTGTCGGTTGCGTACTTAGAAAATTTAATTGCGGAAGATGCGTGACCGAGAGCCATGAAAATATATATTTTTCAGTCTTATATATACTTTATATTGTTTGTCGTGACTAATGATTAATTATATTTTAGTAATAGTTTTTGCGGTTACGATCATTATTATTGTTTCATCGTTACTTTGTTTGTAAACCAGTGGGAAGATTGAGTAATTGAATGGGAATCTGAAAAGACAGGGAAAAAAAAATGATAAAGAGAAAATGGGAAGTAAACAAAGTGACAAATAAGTCGTATTTCATGTTGACTACCTCGTTGACGTTCCCTATTTTCTCACTCATAAATAATCTTCTGTCAAACTCTCATTATATAATCGGAATACTGATGAGTCAGTCATTATGCTTTTTTTTGGTAAATAATTATGAGTAATATGCTGTAATAATCATTTTTTATTTTTTAAAATATGTATATATATTGTAAAAAATTTGCGAAGAGAACGTGGATTTAATTTGGAGTTGATTTTTTTTATACTAAAAAATTGGGAGTTTTTTCAGCAGAGTGATCTGGATTTTATTTAAATTCGCATTCACGTCGATTCGAAATTTTGATATTAAAATGAACTTCTTTTAGATGTCAATTTCGCTTCAAGGGAATTAAATAAATAAATAGTCATCCGCTACGCATTCATTTCAAATTCATACTGCGTTCACGCTGCTAATTTTTAACTTCTTTCGAAATTTATTCCAGAGGAGGTTATTTTAACATTAAAGCCACGAAGAGTGAATGCGAATTTAAATAAAATTTAGTCCATTGAAAAAAAAATTTACTACTCACTCTATAGACGGAGTGATTTTTTTTTAAACTTCGGAATTTTGGTGGAATGAATTCAAATTTGTACAAAATCCGTATTCACTTCGAATTTTTGACAGTAGGACCTCGTTATAAGACTATCATTCTGTCTTTTTTATAAACCAGGTATCACGATTGTTTGAGAGAGAAACTAATAGTCTTATAACGAGGTTCTACTGTAAATATATATTGATATATATATAATAACCTAATTTCGTTGAATCAAAAATAAACAGAGCCTAGAAATTAAAAACAATAAATTTAAATTAAACAGCAAATTTAGCTAAAAGTAGAACATAGTCTAAGAAAATGTCGCAAACAAAAAATTCAATCATTTTTTCAGTTTCACAGAAAAGTAAACTTTTCAAAGAAATTGAAAATTTTTTTTCTATTGTTATTGCAAACACATTTTTTTTCTATTTCGTTGTATTATTTTTTATTGTGAAACATCTGTGTTATATCGATTTTTTCCAATACAACGATAAAGAGATAATTGAAAAAATTTTCATCAAAAAATATTTACAAAAAATTATTTTCTTTATTGAGATAAGAAATTGGTATTATTTAGAATTAATTTATAATTAAGTTGGATAGAAAGACAAACAACTCGATTAAGTTTTTAATCTCCTCAGCAGAAAAGAGATTAAAAAGAAGATGCGAGTAAATCAATAGTGATTCAATAAAACCCTCTGTCCAAGTTGATTTGTAGTAAATAATCTAGACAACATATGAATAAAATTTATCGTCGTAATTTGAAAACCCAGTCGAGTGAATTCAACACTTTTTTTATCTTACCAAGTACCGAAACGTTACGTCAGCTATATTTAGATTTTCGTCTTATATCTCTGAAGAATAGAAAAGCACGAGACAACAGAAACTCCCTGTGGCATTTCTTTATTTCTTGGCGCGCTGTGATTCATGGAGGTCCACTATTATATAAATACGCTTTAAAAATACTTCCGCCTTTTATATTTACTTCATATTCTTTTTATCGTCATGCTTACCGTCATTCATAAAACACCCTGACCCTGTCCATCCACTACAAAATATAAAAAAACTCCCCTTCTAAATAAACCCACGTCATTCCGATGGCTATTTTATTTTTTCACAGCAACCTAATCGCTTACATATTTATTTTCAACTATAGAATTTATTCATAAGTGTTACTATTGAGTATTTAACTTATCACTGATTTGCTGTTGTAGTCACGTAGTTACATTTACTCAAATATGATTTGTTATCTAAACTAGCGTTTCATATGTTTATTCTTCAATTTAATCGCATTACATGTTTACTTTTATATCGGGTACGATAATCTAGCGTGTCAATGTTTGTGTACAGTCATTGCTCCTGCGTTTATATATAAATAGGGGAGGGCTTGGCAAAATGTTATCGCTCAGAAAAAGTCAGTCAAAGTTTTATTAACTTAAATATCTTGATTTTTTTTTTACTTTCCTCTTAATAGTGTTTTTTAAAAATTTTACTTTTTGGGCTGTCATTCAAAAATTTTTTGGGTTTGAAATTTTTCTAAGTTCTGTAATTTTATTTGAAAAAGAAATACTGTGACTGAAAATATGCCAGCTCCAATTATTGGCCTTTTTTCGATCAACTTTTGAACTTTTCAATTAACTTCTACAGTTTCGAGGTGATTTCAGTCAAATTTAGACCTTTTTGAATAAAATTCTATAATTCCTGCGTGATTTCCTTCAATTTTCGATATTTTCCAATAAAATTCTACATTTTCGAGGTGATTTCGGTCAAATTTAGGCTTCTTTGAATAAAATTCTATAATTTCGACCTGACTTCAGTCAAATTTCGACCTTTTCCGATTAAATTCTACAATTTTGAGGTGATTTTGGTCAAAATTAGACCTTTTTGAATAAAATTCTATAATTCCTGCGTGATTTCCTTCAATTTTCGATATTTTCCAATAAAATTCTACAGTTTCGAGGTGATTTTAGTAAAATTTAGGCTTCTTTGAATAAAATTCTATAATTTCGACCGGATTTCAGTCAAATTTCAACCTTTTCCGATTAAATTCTACAATTTTGAGGTGATTTCGGTTAAATATAAACCTCTTTGAATAAAATTCTATAATTTCGGTCGTATATTTTTATTCAGGTCAGTAAATTTCTGTTCTCAGAAAAAAAATATCTGTGTATAAAATTTAAAAAAAACAATTAAAGTTACATTATTGAATTTATTAAAAAAAATCTTATAATTAATATAATTTTGTACAATAATTAATTTTCAAAAGCAAAAAAAAAAAAAAAAAAAAATAAACAACGTACGTTAAAGCTCCGGCATTAATCACAGTTAACGATGATAGATTTTCAGTAAAAATAATCCAGCTTTAAATATATTTCAAATGTGAGTTTCGTCCAGTAGATTATTTTTTTCAGATGCTCTACATTTAGCACGGCCGTTGCTCGAGTGAATAACTGTCGAGAGCTTTCTCGTTTCAATGGGAATTTCGTTGAAATTATTCATGACCGTGAGGTTGTTTACGAATCTTTCGTGTTGTAGGTAGTGATTTTGATCGTCTCTCGAGTTGTCCAGGTGGTACCTGTCAAAAATTTACCAAAATAATTGTTGTTTCATCGTGACAAAATAAACTTATAATAAATAGATTCAGGTTGAAATATGAGTTTATTAAATTCACCTCATGCTGCGAGTGCGTCCCCGCGCAATTTGTGAACTTCTCATTGACCCACAGCGATAAATCATCGTTTCCTTGACGCTGCTCTGGTCGTCTCTGTTCAAGTGATTATTGGTATGTGCCGTGCAGCACAAGGTTTCCATAAATGCCCCTCTGTATTTAGCGCTCATAACATTGTATAAAATTGGATTTATCGCGGTGCTTATGTAGTAAAGACACCCGCCGAGAAAGTACAGCCACTCATTAATCGCACCGAGTAGTCTCTTTGAATCGTACACGTAAAGTAGACGCTGGGCGTGAAATGGCGCCCAACAGATAAAAAATGTAACCACTACTGCACCTATAAATAAATGTATAGATATATATTCAAAATTTAAAAGTTTGTTAAATATTTAAATGTGTTATCGTATTGCTTTAATATAAATGTTAAAAGTTTTGCAAATTCAAAAGTTTTTATAAAGTTTTTTAAAAAATAATAATACTCTAAGTTATTAAGACTTGACATGAAATATATATTTTTGCGGTAAACAAATTTTAAAATCAATTTAAAATCGTACTGCAAAGTTTATTTAATATTATTCCGGTCGAAAAATCTATTTAGAAAAATTGTGTAGTATTTTCTCGGATTTAAATGACAAATAAATAAATTAAGCTAACAATAGATAAATAATTAAAGACATAATATATAAGGTTAATCTTATAACGAAAATATATGCAACACATGAATAAAAATCCAGGGTGAGTTTATTAGTTGACATTTAAAAGTTATGTAAATCGGGCACGAGCGCTATTGATATTGCGTGACTGTCCTCGTTGCCGACGTAAAATCCGTATACTTGATATAATAGAGAACATTAATCGTATATACTATAATAGTGAATTTCAACGAGCGACAAAGTAAAAGAGAGAGATAGGGATGAAGTTACGTTTCTAACTTGTTAATGTGTGCTATTTCCATTCGCAGAAAATGTGGAGATGTCAAGTAATAATATTAACCATTTCAGAGAGGGTGTTACTAACTTTGTACAACTAGATAACTTATTATGAGTTACGGCTCTAAATGTATCGTTACAGTGAGTATGTCATAATTATTTTATCCGCTTATTCTATTACCCTATCAAAAAAATCCGTTTTCGGATTTTTACCCATATGTTTTTCTATAGAAATCCAGTATAGATTCCCATAGAGATTCTTCTGTAGATTTTTACGATTTCCCATGGGAATTCTTACCCTGCAAAAGTCTATGGGAAGTTTAGATTCTTTTTGGGTTTCCTATATGAGAATCCAGGTACAGAAAGTTTTCTATGCAGAATCCTTACAGGGAATTTAGAAGTCCAAGTTTTTGTTTACTTTTCTACATGGATTTCTGAGGATTCCCATACAATCTCAAATGGATTCTTTTGACAGGATATGTGTTGATTAATTTATAAATAAAAAGACAGTAAAAAAAAAGCATAAAAATTACTGAGCATCCTGATGATGGCTTTCCGTGACTGGACTTGTCTTGTTTCCCCATGAACTGTACCTTCAATGCTGCGTCCCAAAGTGGTGCTTTGTATTCTGAGACCCATGCGTATGTAAAGTACCATTATGAGGACCAGAGGTATCAAAAAGAATATCAAGCAGCTTAATTCGTACAATGGAAAGTCCGGCATGTTGTGTAGCAACATGGCACAGAAAGCTGATTCTTCAGAATCTCGTCCACTTCCTGAAATTCACAAAAGCTTTGTTTAATTTAATTATGACTAAAAATAATTATTCTCTACTTTAGTACTGCGTTTCCTAATTAGATTTTTTAATTAAATTTTGTATATACTTCATTACAAAAGAGTTCCGAAGTCTAATTAGAATATTAAACATTAATTATTATTAAAAGTCTGATAAGTTATTGAAAGCTCATCGCTCAGCTTAAGTATTTTTGAGGGGAAATTTGTTTGAGGTTCAAACTGCGTGATGTCAAAGCGCGCTATTATTTACACAGCAATTTAAGTTGTTTCCATTTATTTAAGGATATAAAACGAAAGTAAATGCACTTTTTTCCCGATAGATATTGTGAGATGGAATAAATAAGAGCAACACAATATAGATATAAAAGGGTTTTTATTATTTTCTAAGTGCATATTGTCGACAGAACATATCGGGCCGAATTCCATCGGGGTTATCGATTTATAAACTTTACCGTCTCTCAGCTCTATTTTCTTCTTTAAGTGTACTTACACTCAAGAGAGAGGTAGCTTTATTCTCACAGGGTCTTTTAGTTCTTTTACTTACGCCAGAGAGCGATTTTTACGATTACCATAATGCATTTCGATTTAAAAGCCGAGAGAACTGAATGTCAAGTAGACATTGTCGGAATACAACTACAAGATCATATAAATTATACTAATTTTAATTTATATCATTTCGATGTCAAAAAAATTTATATACAGTTTGCAAAGTAATGCGAAATTCCTGTTAGCGGGGTGTAAAATTTTCAGTGAACCGAAAATGCATCGGCACTCTTTCAGTTCGAACTGAAAACATTTTTTATTTTGAATTATTTAATGGTTTATTGAACTTTTTGACATAAAGTATTACAAATTGACATTAAAGAGAAGCTAATGGATGAAAAGTAAGCGGCTTACATTGAAAATTTAATCCGACATTAAAGTCGAATAAAAAATTCATAAAATCAACCAAGAGCGAACTGTTTATGTTCGATGTATTGAAATTATTAATTTTAAATCTCAATTTCAAATATTGTTAATATTCAGGTACTTTTAATGCTGACCGCTTTAATTACTTATAAAAATTAATGAAAGTTTTGAGCTTCACTGTATCAAACTTGCATTGTATTTTTCATGATAAATTTTTCTAAACAAGAGTTTGTAGGAATTAAAGATTGATAAGAAAAGACCGGGAACAAAGGCATGGGAACTTTTTTTCAGAATACATGGATGAAAATGTATAACGGCTCGAAAAATTAATTTTCTTTCTTAACGTTCCCGTTCATAAAACTTTTCCTAAAAAAAAAAAACGTCAAGTCTTATAATAGTTTTCTACAAAAGTGCAGACTGATAAAATTTTTTTTTCGGCTCGGTTGCGAGTAATAAAATAATTTTGTTGACTTTTGAACGAAATGTAAAAAAAGTTTTCGTAAAGACTGGCAAGTAAATAGGCTTTTAAGAAGTTAATAAGTATAATAGTTGTCTTTATGGATGAAATTATAAAACAAATTAAGGAAGTTATGTAATTTAGTAAATAATATCATCAAAGTTTAGATTATAACAATATAATTTTTCCGATATTGCTGAAACTCACCAGGCGGGTACTCAACGTAATTGAGTTTAGTGTAAACGGCAAACGGGATGGCTGCGATCATAGCCAGGAGCCAGGCCGCCAGGATGAATCTTAGTGGTCGCTTCAACCCACTCATCGCATAAAGATGTAGAGGGTGACAAATTGCCAGGTATCTCTCCATAGAGAAAGCCACTATCGTTAATACTGATACGTAAGAAGACCTTGAAACATAAGTTTGCCTTTATTTCATTATTATTTTTTTCTTTCGTGGTCAAACCACGAAAACTTGTTAGTTATCTCTGAAACTTTTCCATCGAAAATTAATTGAAAACTTTTTCTCCCTTTTTTCGGCAAACTATTTTTTCGTTATGTTACAGGGAAGAGGGTCGATAGTTAATTTTGTGAAAACTTTTGGCCGACGTTCTCGGGAAAAATTATAAATGAATTACAGTACGTCAAGCCATTAGTTTAAAACTTTGAATAATAAAATAATTTTATAAATTTTAGGTTAAATAATTCCGGTTTTATGGGTGGACAAAATAAATTTTCTAATTACTTACGTTTCCGATACATACGCTCGTATTTTACAGAGACCCCAGCCCAGCTCCCACGGATACTGCTGCCAAAAGACACTCAGCTCGAACGGCAGTCCTGGAAAATGGTTTAAAAGTAAATAATTTATTATTTGACGGTCAGATAAATTGTTAAAAATACTCAATGCCTTGTGGGACTTTAACATGTGGATAAATAATCACCCGATAACATTATTAGCAAGCTTGCTGTATAATATATATATGAAAAGTAATAAAGATAAGGTTCCTTATGCATTACATGAGCTACAACACCTGCCGTTGGATTCATTAATCAAGATAGTCTGGCATTTAACCCTCAGTTGTGATACATTACACACGGTCACTGAATATCTTTCAGATTTATAGTGAGTATAGAAGCGTAGGGGAAAACACACGGGGAAGTATTGACGTAAGTCTTGGATCCAAATGATTAAACTTTTTTTTCTGATTGATTATTTTTTATTTATTCATCAGCGATACACTTATTATTATTATTTTTTTTTTATTCATCATTGATATGTTAATATTCGTTATAAATTATTGAAAATAGGGTGTAGTTTCATTGAATTTTATTTAATTTGGTGCGCTGGTACGAAATTGTATAAATATAATGAGATATGTTACGACTGTGCCAGAGATCTATAAATAGATAAATTAATCAATTAATTAATTGAATAAAATTTTTAATTGGAAATTAAAAGTTTATACTCACAATGGCCACGAGTGTACGATCTAGTGGCACAATATCACAGGCTGTGAACCCAACTTTCAAGTGCAGGAGGTCGCTTGAAAATTTAGCCAACTAATTTTGAGGTTATAAATAATCATTAGAACGCCTGATTAATGAAAAAAAAAAATAATAAATAATTTTAGTTACTTGTTCCTTGATTTTCGGATCCATGTTGCAGCGATCCATAAGTAGATTTATGATATTTGCTGTTTTTTGACTCTGAAAAAAAATAATAATTAGGTCTGTTAGCCATAGTTTGGACAATTGACGTCAATTGGCCAGCGAAAAATTTATCAATGGTAATTTTTCAAACACAGCGACAGCATTTTTTAAAAAATTCACCGATAGTCGACCGAAAATTTTCACTGTAATTTCGCATCCAAATATAAGTGACGTTAACTTTTTTATAAACTTTAATAATACAATTATCATCAAAAATTCCTTTACATTTAATATTGTCCAGAAAATTATTTCATAAAAAATTGGCTGAGTAGTTTCTGAAAAATTTGACGCCAATTGACGAGAAATTTTTACTAAATTTCTTGTGATCTGATCTTACATAAAATTGACGGTAATTTTGCATCACTAGTTAGCCATAGTAGTAACAATATTTTGATATTTAGTTGTCTTACCTGTTTAATTACTCTCACAACAAAAGTTGTCAAAGTCATCAATATAAGAGGCGGCCAAACGATGACTATTCCACCGATGATGTACAATGATAACTCGATTGGTTTTGCATTATCTAGTGACATAAGTACTAAATACAAAGATCTTGTCATTATTTCTCCAAACTTGACAATAGCAATGAAAGCAGGTAGCCCAAAAAAATCTTCAATATTTTGACAAACATCACATAGTTCCAAGTAAACGAATTTAATGTTTTCAATTTCGTGATAAACTGATTCAGTTAAAAGTCCTGTCTTAGTCACAAATATCGGCTGTAATTGAGAGCAATTTTTTAGTTTGCCTAATTTCGAGATTGACATATTTACGCTCATGAATTTTTTATTTATTATGTATAGAAATGTCGTGTACTGTATTAGGACCCAGCTGGAGATAATGCTTGGCAAAAATTTAAAAAATACATTTAGCCATGAATAATTTTTTATTCCAAGTGCCAACAGCGTAGTGGTCAGTAGAACATTAGAAGTAATTATTAAATAAATAATTAAATAACTTTCTGCTTCGTAGTATGTACAGTTATTTAGACTTTCTTCCACACAAATAAGTTTATTCATAACACTAATCATTATATTTTGTCGAAAAATGTAAATAGTCATTATAACGGCTACCGACAGTACCGACACAAATTGAATAGTATTAAATACTGTTGGTGTCAGAACAGAGTCTGCATGCATGAAAGAGATCGCATTTAACGAATAAATGTTGTACGAATTAATAAGTATAATCAGCAGAATATTATATAATGTTCCGGCATACGAAATATTGAAAATTTTATTTTTATCATTATTAATTCGGAGATTTTTATTTGAAGCTTTATAAATATTTAGTGACCATGGAGACAAGCCGATTATTTTATAAATAATGTATTTTATAAATATTAAATAATGAAAGTGAAAAAGGTAACGATTTTTTTTTTCTGATTTTTTAAAAAAAGTTCGTTCCATTTTTTTATTTTTATGCAAATACACTTTTTTGTGAAATAATATAATATATAGATAGTGTGATTTCTGCAGTGGTTGCAATCGAGACTGAGGAGAAATGTAATAATATATCCAGTTTATCAGCGAGTTTGTATTTCGTCGCGTGATTGCTGACATTTTTTTCAGTTATTTTATTATTATTATAATAATTATTATTATTATTATTATCTGATTAATTTAAAAACTTATGAAAATAATAATAATATTTATCACATATACCCTTTAGATTTTATTTTATTTTTTATAGCAATTTAATTATTAATTATCATATTTCCAAGCTAATAATGTTTTTCATATTCATGTTCATTTAATTTGAATTATTAATTAAAATGGCTGGTCGATGAAAACAGTCTCATTTCTCCGCGGGTTGGAAATCATCGATTTCTTCCTAAGGGACGAAAGTTGATTTCAGCAAATAAATTTAAAACTTTGTTTTATTCCCGCCAGAATTACAATAAAGTTTTTTGGTGTAAGCTAAATATCGGTTTGACAGTTTAATTTGTGCATGCGCAATTGATCTTATAACTTGAGTAAAGCAAGACTAATTAAAGTGATGGAAATTAATTATCTGATTGAAAACGCGGTGTTATATGTTACTGCTTGATGTTTATGTTGTTATCATTAATAGTAATTAGTATCCTTACGATTAACAGACAACGTTATTATAATAATGAATGTTATCAATTATTTTATTCAGCCCAGTATATATTTAATCATTTGGAAAATTATAAATAAAAAATTAAACTCAATGTTTCTAAAAGTGAACCATAGAATTTTATTGGAAAAGGCCGAAAGTTGGCCGAAATATTGGTGAAGCCGTATAATTTTAATGAAAGAGACTGAAAGTTGGTCGACAAATTTCATAAAAAGTATATTTAATAAATAATAACTTTTGGCAAT
Source organism: Microplitis demolitor (assembly GCF_026212275.2). Lineage (NCBI taxonomy): Eukaryota > Metazoa > Arthropoda > Insecta > Hymenoptera > Braconidae > Microplitis > Microplitis demolitor. The sequence continues at coordinate 23,491,765 of NC_068545.1, read as the reverse complement.
TAAGTGAACGATTTCGATCGTGAGTAAAATTAAAAATATCTACAAATTTATTAGCTCTATTCTTAGAGTTAATTGACTACTGAATTATTTAAAACTCAAGTGTGACCTTTAGAGTGCTCGCAATTGAGACGAATAAAAGTATCGTGTAAGTGTTATCCGATTGAATACGAGGCTTGCTCTGCATTGCGTGATTATTTATGTCTTTTTATGCACTCGATTATCAGATGGATTAAAAATATTATTTCATGTGCTATAATTTTAATTAATTTGATTATTTTATACTATTGTAGGGTTGACTGACAGTATATACAAAGATTGATAATATAAAATGTTTTAAATTCAAAACTTTGCTACTGTGTTTTATAAAAGTGTCCATTCGCAGTATCAAGGCAAGTCCTATCTCTTGACGAAATACAATCAATTTTTCGCGAAACAAAAATACATGTATTTGCTGCATTGCGTCAGCTGAAAATTGTAGCCACCTCTAATTATTCCTTAAGTCACCTTTCAGCAGCCAAATCAAAAATTTTTTCGTTTTGTTGTGCGAAAAACGTTCTAATTTTCAGGCACATAAAAATGGAACCTTAAAATATAAAATAAATATTTGTTCAAAATTATAATATTTGAATGTACAGTTGCGAGTTGAACCATTTGTTGTTGTTTGTGTACTTATCATTGAAGAAAATTACTCAGCTTCAAATTTGACGTAAAAATAAATAAACAATATTTTATTCGTTAACTAGATGCACTTATACGAAATTGTAAAATTATTATTAAATAAGTCGCAGTCGTTCCGACAATCTAAAAAAAAAAAAAACATTGCATTAAATATTTTCCGACTGCTTGAGTCAATTTAATGGGTATAAAAATAAGATATTTTAAACTCACGATTGCTAGGAAGGTACGATCTAGAGGCACAATATCACAGGCGGAAAATTCAACTTTCAAATGCAAGAGGTGATGCGAAAATCTGAACAGCTATAATTTAAAAATATTGAAAAAAAAAAAAAAAAAAAAAAAAAAAAAAAAAAAAACTGGAAGTTATTTTGATGATCAATTAATTTAATAAATTTTTTTACTTGTTCTTTAATTTTTTGGTCCATTGGGCATCGATCCATAAGCAAATTTATAATATGTGAAATTTTTTTACTCTGAAATAAAATTCGATTAACAAATAAAAATTTTCTGGCATTTACATAATTATACCTCCTTCATCGTGTTCGTGACACTACATGTCAATACAGTGAATAAAAAGGTTGATAATGACAACCGCATTCCATTAAACAGGTGCATTGTCATGGTGTGTTCGTGTCCCTGGATAAGCGACGAGATAGCGAAATATAAAACAATTATAGTTTGAAAACCAAAGTGAAGTATGACAATCAAAATAGACAATCCATAGAAATCCCCAATATCTTGACAAATTTCACACAGTTCTACGTAGGCATATTTAATATTATCAATGTCATAAAGTACTAATTCACGTAACAGTGATAATTTTGTGACGGATAATGTTTGCGATTGAGTTCCATCGCTTATAATATTACCGCCCATTTTCAAAATGCCCAAATTGATTGATTCAAATCGCTTGTTTATCATATTTAGTAATATTGCGTACTGTGTTACTGTCCAACTACCAATAACACCAGGAGAACATCGATTAATTAACATTACGAATGAATGATACTGCCCCAGTAATGCTACCGCTGCACTGATCAACACAAAATTTCCAAAAAATATCAAATAAACGTTTATATTACTTTCCATTTTATAGCTGCCCCATCTTTTCCATTTTTCGTCAATATCGACCAGTCTATTGATAGCACTTATCATCAACTTTTGACGACAAATGTAAATAAGCGGTACCAAATAGATACACAACGTCATTATAGATTCAATTTTAGTGACCAAACTGGCCGTTAACATTGTGTCAGATTGGACTTGAACAGTGGGTATGTCAATTAATTTATAAAAACAAAGTACAACACTAGATAAAAATAGTATAGTATTATAACACGATCCTGCGTGCGAAAATCTACACACATTATTTTGATCATTATTAATAATCATATGATTTCTACGGAATATTTGGGCCGCGTCCAATGTCCATGGTGACAGTCCAAATATTTTAAAGAAAACATGTGAAATATATATGGAATATTGTGAACAAACTGAATAGTATTGACTTGAACCTAATTTTGGTTTAGATATTTTTGAGTTTATCTGCTGCATGATGTTAAATTCTGTACTTAAAATATAGTAAACTGAGGTATTTACTTTACAGCTGCATTATTACGACTAACGAATACTAGAGTTATCAAATTGAATGTCATGCTCTATTTTGATATTGATTGTCTTCGTCCATTTGCTTGAGTTTATTTATAATTTGATAAATGGGACATTTTAGCAGAACCTTGAACTTGTTAGATGATTGATTGTTATGCACTTTATTGTGCTTTACAATAAGATAATTAGTTTTTCCATTTAAATAAATTCGTAAGCTGTAGTTTATTTTGTTAGCGAAATGTATAAATAAAATTTTTAAAAAATGCCGCCAAATAATTTTGTGACCGGAAATTTAAAATTCAGTTAGAAGGTCCTCTGGTCCGAAATTGGAGGACAATAACAAGATAAGTAGCAATAATACCAAAAATTTGGAGAAAATTTTTTTCAAAATTTATTCAAGTGTAAAGCTAGATGCGTAATTGTGTCGGGTAATTTATGGTCCAGTTAAAGACAAAAAGCTGCACATTTACTCAATTTATGGTCCATGTTTTTCAGCTGATTAATTGCACTCACTATTAATTTTTGCCAGTAAATTTAAATAATTGTAATATCGTATCCACAAATTGTCTCGATTAATTTAAATTTCGCTATCACTGCCAGAATTAACATGATGACAAATTGAATATAAACTGATAATTAAATTAATTTATCACAAAACCAAGGCCGAGGATAAATAAAAATAATAACATATTGTAAAATGATCCAGCATATGAAAATTTCCATCTATTATTTTTATTATTATTATTTGTACTATGTTACTAAGTATTTTCGATGTATCCGATATCCACGGAAACAAACCCATTATTTGGTAAATAATGTATTGAATAACTATAAAATATCTGTCGCGTACTAAATTATGATAATTGTAATTCGATATAATTCTTATCATGTTCAATTTTTTTTTATTTTCTGTTTGAAAGTATAATAAATTAAGGAACTTGCTTTCCAACAGGATTATTAAGACTAATGAACACCATTACTATTGTTATTGAATTAAATGTCATGCTCTATTGTACTGCTGGTTATTTTTTCATCCATTTGCTTAATATTGCTGAGATGATTAATGAAAACAATTTGAATAAAAAAATTAAACTAGTTAGCTAATTAATTAGCGCCTTGACTCTATACATATATATATGTATATATATATTTTTATAACATTGTACCAATTAATAGTAGAATACACTATTACTCAAAAAATGGATATTTGATAATTAACGTAATTTCGACATGATCTTTCGTTTAAAATAATTTAATTAACTGTCTTTGATATTTTATTAATGATACAGCTTAAGATGTACAGGATAATAATGAGTAATTATTTGAAGAATTTAATAATTAGTTATTTCTGCGATGAATGGTATAATTGAAAGATATCTTATTATACACATAATTTAGTAGCAGCATGGCTTGTAATATAATTAATTAGAGGTATCATTGAATTTACCTTTCATTAACCTCGAGCCCTAAAATATTTTTTGCGGAGTCTCTTGCGAATAGTCTGACATAAATGTCAGGTAATAAAATTGTCATACTCATCATTTCTACATGAAATTTAGTATAGTGATATCAAAAGGTCATGAAGGATTTTTTGACATTAAGGAGGGAAAGATTTGAATTCAAATGCACAAATACACTATTTCCTGAAGAGGTCTGAACTTTTTTCTCTATCACACTCGAGTCAATGAAAACTATCCTTGTCGCACTTGCGCAGTAGTATAGACCCTCTTTAAGCGACCCCGTTTTGCCCGCGCTTACCGTAAATTTAAAAATAATAAAAGTATATGAATATCATTCATTGTTAATTATATGATATACATTTGCTACGGAATTATTGATTATATATATTACTATGCATTAATAATAAATTTGATACAAAATTACCCGTTTGATATATTTACAATTTGATGACAATGTAATACATATTGATAATATATGCAAATAAATAGTAAGCCTTTAAAAGTAATTATTTAAAAATTTGAGTAGATTGACAATGATTTATAGTAATTAGCCGTTCGACATAATTTAGAAACCATCGAATCACACAATCAACTGCCCACTAGACTTTTTCAATACTACAAATTACAATGCTCTTCATTAGGTTTTATCGCGTGTTAATGTTACATGTCAACCGTTTCAATAAAAAATATCGAGTCGTTAGGAGTACAAAAAAAATGTTTTACACTAAATATGACTCAGCACTCGACCGAAATTTGATAATTAGTCGAAAGATTTTTTACAAAATAATCGGACTGTCGCCATGGACTATAAATACCCGAAATAGTAAATTCACTTTTTCATATATAGGAACATTGTATAACATATTATTGAATTTTATTCTTATTTTGAATATTATATATGTGATATTTGTTTTTGGCCCCATTGAAGACGATATCGATTCATTTGTGACAAGTAAAATATTAAAATATGTAATGGACGTCGGAGTATTTGTGACATATGTCGTATGGCTCATATATATATTGTAACATTGGTTGGTAATTTTTTTGTTTGCATCTACTACAATATCGGCGACAGCTACAGTTACTAATTTTTAATCACTTTCATACGAAATTTGACATATGTTATTAATAGTTTTATAATAATACAGTATATAATAATAACAAGTGCAATTAATACGCGACTAGAAATGATTTATTCGGCTATTTCCAAGCTTTCTAGCACCAGAAGTGATGTGACTCACCCCCACGTACTATCTACGATAAATTTATCGCTTTTACGTGAATTAGTTTTGTATGACATTAACAATCTTAAATATTCACATGCGGCATTGTGTGAAATTTGTCATAATATTGGGGGTTTTTATGGATTAACTTTTTTTATTGTCATTATTTTTAGTATTAAAGGAATAGTAATTTCTCTTTATTTCGTAATTGTCTCTTTACTTTGTAATCGATTAAATAAAATTATTCTTATTAATTAATTTTTCTATTTTTATCTCAGATTACCGGAACGATTGCAACTTATCTCATTATCTTTGTACGGTTTCGAATAAGTACTTCTTATAATTAAATAAATTACACTATTACTCAGTTTATATCTCCATTAACTTTCTGATGATCGAGATGTATTAAGTAAATGAAAAAAAATGTAATTATAAGTATTCACGCGATGAACCATGTACTAGGTTATTCAATGAATTACATTAAGCTAGTCTCCATTAGTCTTTTACCGCTTTAGAACACTGTACACAAATTTTGACTTCTGTAATATTTTCACTATAAAGTGTATATATTTAATTAAAAATTACCGTAAATATGTATTACAATAAATATGACTCAGTGCATCACCAATATCTGACTATTTTTCAATATATTTTTTTAAAATTAATTGGACTGTCGCCTTGGTCAATAAGACATTCAGTAGTATGTCGCAAAAGCCGGAAGATTAATAATGTCCAAAATAACGTCTGCAATTTTTCATTCGTCGGATCATTTTATAACTTCATGTTAAGTATTTTTGTGCTTTCATTAACTCTATACTCGTTTTATAATGTGAAAATTATTCAAGTACAGCATGATTCTTTAATAACAGAATCGACCATGACAAATCTTGAGTACTTGGCAGCACTGATTACAAGTATTGTCTACTTAATTTATTTGTTCCGACAAAAAATAATTATCGATGCTTTAAATAAGTTAGAAAATGTAGACTATAAGTTACAAAGATGCGTGATGTTTACCAGCGAAAATCACTACATGATTCATTTATTATTTATGGGAAATTTATTAAGCTGCTGTATAGGTTCGGTAGCTGGATTTTATGTTTTTAACCGTTCTTTAGTGATGACATTACTGCGATTTTCCCCCAGTTTTAATTTTAGTTGGATAATAATCGAGTATACAATAATGTTAAATTTGATTAATAGAAAATTCAAAAGTATCAATTTGATGATGAAAAAATTTTTAACTGTCAAAACTAGTGAGGATCAACTGCAGCCATGTTTTGGAAAAATCATAGTATTGCGTGCATCAGTGATTCATGATATCAATAATATTAAATCTGCTTACATTAAATTGGGGGAAATTTGTCAAGAAATTTCCGACTTTTACGGAATATTATTTTTGATCGCTTTACTATACAATGGGTCGTCAAGTTTATTTCTTTCGTACTTTATGATATTGTCTTTTTACAAAACAATTAAATTGAGTTTAGCAGTAACTACAATTAGTGGAGGATTAATAATATGGATGCTTCTTCAAATTATGTTGCTTACAACTTACGTTAATAGAACAATTAATGAGGTATATTATGATATAAGTAATAAACTGTTATTAATGATTTATTAATTAACTGCATTTTTTAAAAAATATTTTCAGAGTGATGAAACGGGAAATATTATCAATGAGCTAATGGATCAATGTGTAATGGATGAAAAAGTTGAAAGAGAAGTAAAAAAAGTTTATAATTTTGAGGTATTCTAATAAAGTAATGCTCCTTATTTTTATATTTCAGTTGGATAGTTTTTTACGCAACGTCTCGTATCGGAAAGTCAAATTCACCGCCTTTGAAATTGTCTCATTAGACCGTACACTTTTAGGAACAGTGAGTCAGATTACTTCAATATTAAATTTATATGTTTGCATGATAATTTTTTATTTTGACTAATGAGAGATTTTGTGTTTCAGATCGCGGGTACATTTGTAACATATCTTATCATTCTAATACAATTTCGCACGAATCCGCCAACTGTTTAATATAAATTTTCATTGTTTCAATTCTTATTTTCTTCTACAATTAATCACGACTATCACTCAGCTCATATTTTTTATACAAAAAGGCTGGAATGGGATTATACTGAAGGTCAATTTGACGCTCGATTTAAATCAGTAGCTATCAGTTTCCTATTAAGATTATTATTTCCAACTATGGTTGTTCATATTCTCAATAATTATTTATTTATTGAACAACTCGTATTTTCTAGATGTTATATTTGCTATCACACTTCATGATCTGCAATTACTGATATCCAGTGTATCGGTAAAAAATAGCTTTGTATAATAGAATGCTTCGCATTTTAACTGTAAGAGCATACGAACATAAATCACGCAATGAAATATATATAAATCATGTTTTTCAAATCGATGACAGTGTAGCAGTCTCCGTTAATCCTCTATCGCGAGCGTTATTAAAAGAGCATACAAGTCCGTATATTTTTTCAAGCTAGTATATACATACTTCAACAAAAAATGTATCACAGCAAATACGACTCAAAAAATCATCGAAACTTAATATTTATTCAATCGATTTTGCTTAAAATATTAGGATTACTGCCGTGGACAGTTTGTACTCCTGTCAAGTATCATAAAAAACGGCGGGTTAATTTTGAAGATTACAAATGCAAATTTTCTTATTTTGGATCGGTCTACAATATTATATTAATTATTCTAATTGTTTCATGGATAATTTACGTCATGGTCAATGAAGAATTTGATAATACACATAACGATTCATTTTTAACAGACTCAGTACAAGCAACTATTTATCACCTCACTGCACTATTGGCATGTGGAATTCTATTAATTTACGTTATTAATCAAAAATTAGTAATCAGTGCGTTTAATCAGTTAAAAAATGTTGATGAAACGTTGTTAAAGTGTCGAGCGTACAGATCCAAAAACTATAATAGAATTCATGTGATGTTTATTGTCAACTTTATTATGCTCATTTGCTACGAGGCTTTTTACTTATATCATTATCCTCTGCATTCAGTAATAATACGAGACTTGCCAACTGTTATTAATTGCTGTGTGATAATACAATATATAATGATAATAGATGTTATTAATAAGCGATTCGAGATGATTAATTTGGCTACTTCGAAATTCGGTAGTGATAAAAAAACAGAGTTTGTATTACAGCCGATATCTGAGGCGAACTTATCGATATTGGGTGAATTGGTACCATATGAAATTGAAGATCTTAAATGTGCTCATGGAAAACTGTGTGATATTTGTCAAGATGTTGGAAATTTTTTTGGGCTGTCTATGCTGTTCGCTATTATACGCTACGGTTTAAAAATGATAACCACATTGTACTTTTTTATCTTGTTGAGTGTTAATGTACATGAATTCGATCATAGAATTCATGTTCATGATATTATGTGGCTAATATGGATCATTCCTAAATTTATTGTGTTGACTACATACGTCACTAAAACGGAGAAAGAAGTAATAAATATTTGAGACAGTCGAATTTCGTTAACTCGGACAGTTTACGGTGGAATGGAAATTTTTTAGAAATTCCGAATTATCGAATGCCCCTTCTCTCGCAGAATAATCTACAGCGCATGCGCTCTATACAAATGTATAGCATCGGGTGGGAGACAGTGTAGCTCGGAGTGGGGGTTAAGATTGAGGGGAAGTTCAGAGTTAATGGAATACGACTGTATTATTATTAAGTTAATTGTTATTGGAAAAAATATATAACTCCGGTATTTTCGTTTTATTTTTAGAGTAAAAAAATGGCAGATATTATCATCACAATAATCGATCAGTGTACGATGAGTGAGAAATCAGAAGAAAAAGTAAATATTCGATTTTGATTTTTTATTATTGCATATCATAAACATGACTGATTTTTTAATTACAGTTGCTCATATTTTCACGTGATGTCTCAGAGCGAAAAGTTGACTTCAACGTATGTGATATTTTGCCGCTGAACCGCTCAATATTACAAACTGTAATAAAATTTGATTTTCCCAAATATTTTTTCACGGAAATATTTCATGGAAAAAACTTCAAATAAAACGTATAATTTAATTTTTGTTTCAGATCGCGGGTACAGTTGTTACTTATCTCATAATTGTTATACAATTTCGAAATTGCTCGCCTTCAAACCAAACTAATTAGAATAATTACTCACATTATTTTTCATTAACTATTTGATGATCAAAGTATGATTATGTAAATGAAAAAACACAATTATTAAAATTCACGCGATTAAGTACGTGCTAGTTTTTTTCAGTCGAATATATCAAAGCAGTCTTCACCAGTCACTCGCCTGCAAACGTTTTAATCGTCGCTCTATAATATTATCTCAATCAAAATATAAAATAAATATGTATTATAATAAATATGACTCAGTCTACCACAGAAATTTAACTTCCTTGCAATATATTATTTTTAAAATAATCGGACTATCGCCCTGGACAGTAAAGATTTCTAAAACATCACGTAAGAGCCGAAGAGTTCAAAAAAATATCTGCTATTTTTCATACGCAGGATCATTTTACAATATTTTATTGGTTGTTCTTGAGGTTTCAACTATTCTATATTTTTCATTCTATAACATATTAGAAACACCACCACGTGATATTTTAGTAACTAGAAATACTGTATCAAATCTCAAATGCTTCGCAATAATGGAAATAGTTATTTTAATTTTGATAATGACATTCCGACAAAATAAAGTTATTAATATTTTGAACCAACTGAAAAATGTCGACAGTGATCTAGAAAAGTGTGCAGTTTTTACGACGGAAAGTAATTATGTTATCGTTCACCTTATATTCATTGGAAACTTTTTGATCTACTGCTGTTATTTGGCAATGGAATCTTATATTTATCACTTTGAAAATATATTACTACTGATAGTGATTCTCCACTCACCCATAATTGTCTTTAGTTCGATAATAGTCCAATATACGACTCTACTTGATATCATTGATAAGAGATTCAAAAGCATTAATTTTATGATAATTAAGCTGCGCGGTACCAAAAGTCATCTCAATCAATCCCAAATATTGTTTGTTTCAAAAAAGCCATTACGCGAATCAGTACATTATGATGTCAAAAATATTAAATGCGCTTATGTCAAACTGTGTGAAATATGCAAAGACACTGCTGACTTTTATGGATTACCAATTTTAATGGCCATTGTGTATTTTGGTTTGACAAGTATATTAATTTTATATTTTTTTATGTTGTTATTGTCAAAAACAATTCAAATAAATTACATCGTATGTCTATGCCAAAGTATGCGATTACTTTGGATGGCTCTAATAATGTTAATGTTAACAACTTATGTCACTAAAACTATTAATCGGGTATATATTTTTATGCTTGTGAAATAGATTACATAAATCATAATGTTGTTAATTAAATTAACTGCACTGGAATTTTTACAGAGCAAGGAGACGGCGAATATAATTAATGTACTGATGGATCAATGTGCGATGGATGAAAAAGTTGAAAAAGAAGTAATTAACTTATTTATTTCATCTAATATAATTATGATAAACATTAACTTAAGACGAAATTTTCAGTTTGTTAAATTTTTACGCCACCTTTTATTTCGAATGGTTAAATTCACCGCCTGTGATATTATATCATTAGACCGTAAACTTTTGGCAACTGTAAGTTAAATTATAGATTCAAAAATGATTAATTTTAATTTTTAATCAAAAAGTTTTACTTTTTTCAGATCGCCGGCACAATTGTAACTTATATAATTATTCTGATACAATTTCGCACAAATGAGTCTTGAAAACTGATAAAATCAAATTACTAAATTTTTTTATATATATATATTTCAAATATTACATATATGTAATTGATGATTTTCAAAATATTCTAATAATATAAAATATTTACTGTGGATATTAATTATTAAATTTTATTGTATGCCCACTGCTAAATATTTTGCATTGAAAACTTTCAGCTTTAAACTTAAACTTGGGTTGCTCATCGATTTTGAATAATTATTTATTTATCAGACGACTTCTATGTTTTCTATCGGACTTCAAGATCTGCAATGGCAACTGATAGCGTATCGGTAAAAATTTCACTTTTAAATGTACAGAGCGAGCGTATATGAAGGGTCGTGTTTAAACTAAAAGAGTTTACGAACATCATTAACGTAAATAAATATGAAAATAATGTTTTTGAAACCGAGGACGACATTCGAGTCTTGTTTAGTTCAAAATACAAGTTCACCGAGTTACAACAATTTCAGTAACAAATACTGTCCCGTGACAGGTCGATAGTAAGCTTCGCGATCGAAGTGTGCAATTAAGAAAATGTATTTTAATAAATATGACTCGGCTATAAATCAAAACATGATATTTATTCAGTCAATTTTCTTTAAAATAATTGGACTGTCGCCCTGGACAATTAGCATCCCTGAAAAATTTCGCGATAAAAGCGGACCCAGTAATAATAAGAATTATAAATGTACTTTGTCTTATGTAGGAATGTTATATAATGTAATTATATTTGTCGTTGGAGTTTCGCTGATTTTATATGCTAAGATTAATGACAAATTACATGAAATCCAGGAAGATTCATTGGTAACTAGCTCAGTAATGATTCTAATTTATTGCTTCATCGCATTAATATTTTGCGTATTAATCTTAATTTATGTTATCAAACAAAATTCAATGATCAATGTGATAAATCGGTTGATAAGTATCGATGGAAAATTGTTAAAGTGCGCTTGTTACAGTATCAAAAATTACAAAACGATTTTCGTAGTATTCAGTCTCAATTTTGTCATAAGCATTTATGATGTCATGTCTGAAGTATATACGTACTCACTGCTGACAGCGTTCGTACACGATTTACCGGTTCTTATAAACAGTTGGATTATAATACAATATACAATAATATTAGATGTGATTATCAAACGATTCGAGATGATTAATTTGGCCGTTTCAAAATTGAAAATTAGTAACTTTACTAGCTCTGCATCGCAACTTAAATCAGTGATAAATTTATCATTACGCCGTGAACTTGTTCTTTACGACATTGACAATCTTAAATCTGCATATATGGAATTGGTTGAAATTTGTCAAGATGTCGGAGAGTTCTTTGGAATATTTATTTTGATCATTACTATATATGGTGGAATATTAATTATATCTGTATTATATTTTATATTCGTGCGATTTATGAATGACCCGAAATTTGACATCATGGCGCACCTGAATGATATAATTTGGTTGATTTGGATATTCTTGGAATTCACTCTGTTAACTACGTATGTAAATCGAACGGAAAAAGAGGTTTGAAGATAACTGAATATTACTTTCAGCAGATTGTTGCTCAAAATTTATAACATGTGCAATTGTTATATTTTTAGAGCCAAAAAACGGCAGGTGTTATAAATGTAATTATGGATCAGTGCACGGAAGACGAGGAATTAAAGCAAAAAGTAAATATGATATGGCGCTTTTTTGATATCAATATTTTTGGACTCGTTAATGCTAAGTCTAATTTTTTGATTACAGCTATTCTTATTTTCACATGCTCTTTTGCACCAGACTGTTGAATTCAACGTGTGTGATCTAATTCCTCTAAACCGGACACTTTTACAAAATGTAAGTGACATTCATTCAGATATTTTGTTATTGACTGAAAAGTTTTTGTTTTATTTTAGATTGCTGGTACCGTTGTAACCTATCTCATTATTCTTTTACAATTTAGAAGTAGCGCAAGTTCTAATTAAGTCAATTAAAAATATTATTTTGGTTGTAAATTTTGCTAATGAACTGACAGTCAAAATTATCAAGAAGTTAATCTCCATCAGTTTAGATAGCTTTAAAATACAATAGAGACTTTAAACCTCGTTTATATAATATTATACATATTCAAAAAATATATTAATCAAATTAACAAATCAACAAAATATATATTACACTAAATATGACCCATTTTTCCATTAAATTATAACTTTTATTAAACTTTCGCATCTCATTTGCTGTTAATAATTATTTATTTATAAAAAATATTCGTATTTGTGATGTTATATTTCCTATCACACCCCAAGATCAGCAATTAGAACAGATAGACAGTTTATCAATAGAAAATTGCTTTGTAAGTGGAGGAGACCTCGCGTTTTAACTAAAAGTCAATACAAACATAAATCACGCAATGAAAAATAGAAAACTTGTTTTTCAAACCGATGGCAGTGTATCAGTCTCTATTACTTTTTAATCGTGTGCGTATTAACATTTCATACGATTCTGTCAGACTTTCAACAAAATATATCCATTTACTTTGAAATCACGAGAAAAATGTATTTCAATAAATATGACTCGTCAATAAATCAAATCTTGATATTTATTCAATCAATTTTCTTTAAAATAATCGGACTGTCACCCTGGACAATTATTGTACCTGAAAAATTTCGCAAGAAAAACAAATCTCACAATGATCAAAATTATAAATGCAGTTTATCGTATGTGGGAACAATTTATAATATCGTAATATTTACTGTTGGAATTTCATTGATCGTAAGTGCTGTCTTGAATAATAGTCTATATGTTATACAAGAAGATGAATTTATAATAAGCTCAGTAGCAGTTATAATATTTTATGTCAGCGCATTAACAACTTGTGGATTATACTTAATTTATACGATAAAACAAAAATCAATTATCAGTGTGATTAATCGATTAGTGGGCGTCGATGAAAAATTTTTGAAGTCTGGAGCTTACAAGTTGAAGAGTAATAAAACCATTTTCATACTATTCAGTGTCAACTTTGTTTTGAACATTCACGATGTCACTTCTATAATAAATGCCTACCCCCTGCTTACAGCATTAATACTCGGGTTAGCGGTTGTTATCAACAGTTGGATAATGATACAATACATTATAATGTTAGATATAATTATTAAGCGATTCGAGATGATTAATTTGGCTGTTTCAAAATTACAAATTAATAATTACACTACGTTATTATTACAACCACGATCTGTGATAAATTTATCTATATTACACCGTGAACTTGTTCTTTATGATATTGGCAATTTTAAATATGCATACATGGAATTGGTTGAAATTTGTCAAGATGTCGGAGAGTTCTTTGGACTATTTATTTTGATCATTATTGTATACAGTGGCTTGTGGATTATATATCTTTTATACTTAATAGTTTTGCTCATTAATGACCAAAAATTCGATATTATGGAGAATCGGGTTACTATCGTTTGGATAGGATGGATAACTTCAGAATTTATTTTGTTAACTACTTATGTCAATCAAATGGAAAAAGAGGTGCGAGGATAACCGAATATTATTTTCAATAGATTGTTACTCGAAAAAATTTATAACTGCTGACAATTATTATTTTTTTTTTAGAGCCAGAAAACGGCGGGTATTATTTCCGCAACCAGGAATCGATGTACAGCGGACGAGGAAATGAAACACAAAGTAAACATAATTTTGTAATGTTTTCATATATATATTTTTAGATTTTTAGTCGCTAAGCCTAATGTTATGATTGCAGTTACTCTTATTTTCACATGCTCTTTCGCATCGAACTATTGAATTTAATGTGTGTGACATTATGCCACTAAACCGTACACTTTTACAAACTGTAAGTGATTCATTTTGATATTTTTCAAGCATTATTTTGAACAATTTTCTAGTTAAAAGAAGAATTTTTAATTTATTTCAGATGATTGGTACCATTGTAACCTATCTCATTATTCTTATACAATTCCGAAATTGCACAGGTTCACATCAAATAAATTAAAAATGTCATTCACTTGACATATTCTAATAATTAAGTGATCGTTAAAATTACAAAGATTATAAAAAAAAAAAAAAGAAAACTACAGACAATCACGGGAGCCATCACACGCATTTTTTTGATTGATGATAATCAAGTCGCCAATTGACATAATATATATTAAATTAAATATGACCCATTTTGCCACTAAATTATAACTTTTATTAAACTTTCGCATCTCATTTGCTGTCAATAATTATTTATTTATAAAAAATATTCGTATTTGTGATGTTATATTTTCTATCACACCCCAAGATCAGCAATTAGAACAGATAGAAAGTTTATCAATAGAAAATTACTTTGTAAGTGGAGGAGACCTCGCGTTTCAACTAAAAGTCAATACAAACATAAATCACGCAATGAAAAATAGAAAACTTGTTTTTCAGACCGATGGCAGTGTATCAGTCCCCATTACTTCTGAATCGCGTGTGCTATTAACATTCCACACGATTCTGTCAGATTTTTTCAGCTAAATTTATTTATTTACTTAGAAATTGTGACGAAAAATGTATTACAATAAATACGACTCAGCAGTTCATCGGAATTTTGTCTTTATTCAATCGATTTTCTTCAAAGTGATCGGATTGTCGCCATGGACACTAAATATTTTTGAAAAATTTCGTAAACAGAGTAAAGCCAATAATTACAAAAATTACAAGTGCAAGTTCTCATACCCCGGGTCTATATACAATATATTATTAATCATTCTCATAGTTTCATTGATATTGAACGTCATATTTAATGAGTCATTCCATCAACTCGAAATTGATTCATTTTTAACCGACTCAATCCAAGCAAAAATTCATTACATCTCAGCATTCACAACATGTGGAGTGGTTTTCAGTTACATTACTCAACAAAAGTTGATGATTAATGCAATTAATCGGCTAAAAAGCGTTGACGAAAAATTGATAAAGTGCGCAGCTTACATAATAAAAAGTGATAAAATTATTATCATAATATTTATTATTAGTTTTGTTTTGTTCACTTGCCATGAGATTGTTGAAATATATTATTATCCATTGCAATCAGCATTTATACGAGATTTACCAGCTGTTATTAATTGTTGGATCATGATGCAATACACGATAATACTAGATGTTATCACTAAGCGATTTGAGATGATTAATTCGGCTTTTTTGAAATTTAAAAGTAATAAAGTCACTGCCTCTACATCACAGTCATCATCCCTTTCAAACTTGTCAATATTGCGCGAATTAGTTTATTATGATATTGACAATCTTAAATATGCTCACGCGGAATTGTGCGAAATTAGTCAAGATGTTGGAAAATTTTTCGGGTCACCTATATTGGTCAGTATTATACATACCATTCAAACAATGATATCCACATTGTTTTTTTTCATTGTTATGTCTATTAACGAACAAGAGGCTGATCCAGGTTCATATCTGAGTGATATAATATGGCTGATGTGGATTATTCCCGAATTTATTGTGTTAACTTCTTATGCCACTCGAATAGAGAAAGAAGTAATAAACATTCGATAGTATTATTTTTTAGCTGATTTTCATCTTAAAATAAAATATTGTAACTGTATTCTGTTTTCTTTACAGAGTAAAAAATTAGCTAGGGTTGTTGATGTCATTATGGACCAGTGCACAATGGACACGAAAATGCAAAAAAAAGTAAATATACATTTTCATTATCTAATTTCAGCTCAGTGTGAAAATAGTATATTACACACTAAGGATAGAGAATCGGCCATTTTAACCCGCGTGCATAAATGTCTATCCAAGTGGAAGACGAAGATGGCAAAAACATGTATTGAGACGTCCTTCTTTCCTCCTTGGTGTGTGTATTATTTTTCATCAGATCTGCGGGTGTTATCAATCAACTTTTCCCTCATCTGAAATTGTCTTGTTTTATCTTTTCTCACACAATATATTATTGATTGTAATCGTTTGTTTCCATCTATTGTCAATATTTATCGAATTATGTTTGTTTTCATTATTACAGTTGTTCATATTTTCACATGCTCTTTCACATCGATCCGTCGAATTAAACATATGTGATATTATGCCGCTAAACCGCACACTTTTACAAACTGTAAGTGACATTGATTTAGATATTTTCAAATTATTTTTGCATAATCTTCTTTTTAAGTGAGGAGTTTTCAATTCATTTCAGATCGCTGGTACTGTTGTGACATATCTTATTATTCTTATACAGTTCCGAAATTGCACAGATTCTAATCAAGTATAGTAAAAATATCGTTCACTTGGTATATTCTGTTCATCAACTGACAGCTATATTACCAAGATAATAAAAAAAAAAAAAATAATAATTACAAACATTCACATGACTTGCACATTCACATTTTTTCGATCGACAATAATAAAGCTGTCTCCATTAGCTTTTTATCACCATCAAACACTAGAATGATTCTGCACGTCACTAATTTATATTGTCTTCAAAATATATAATTATTAAATTAACAAATCAAGAAAAACATGTACTATATCAAACATGACTTACATTTTTCTCAAATTATAACTTTCATTAAACTGATGTTTGATTCTCATTTACTCTCAACAATTATTAATTTATATAAAAACTCGTATTTGTGATGTTATATTTTTTATCACACGCCAACATCTGCAATTTAAACGAATAAAAGTCCTCGTGTTTTAATCAAAAGTGCATACAAATATAAAGCACGCTATAGAATATAAAAAACTTGTTTTTCAAACCGATGGCAGTGTATCAGTCCCCAGTACTTCTTAATCGTGAGTGCTATTAACATTTCACGCCTCTGTCGGATTTTTTTAGCTAAATTTGCTTTAAAATCACGAAAAAAATGTATTACAATGAATACGACTCAGCGGTTCATCGAAATTTGGTATTAGTTCAATCGATTTTCTTCAAAGTAATTGGACTTTTGCCGTGGACACTAAATGTTTTTGAAATATTTCGTAACCAGAGCAAAGCCAATAATTATAAAAATTTAAAGTGCAAATTCTCTTACCTCGGGTCTATATACAATATATTATTAATTACTCTCATAGTTTCATTAATATTGAACGTCATATTTAATGAGTCATTTGATCAACGAGAAATTGATTCATTTTTAACCGTTTCAATTCGAGCAAAAATTTATTACATCGTAGGACTGGCAACATGTGGAGTATTTTTCACTTATACTATCCAACAAAAGTTAATGATTAATGCATTTAATCGGCTAAAGAGCGTTGACAAAAAATTGATGAAGTGCGCGGCTTACAAATTTAAAAGTGATAAAATTATTATCATAATATTTATTATTAGTTTTGTTTTGTTCACTTGCCATGAGATTGTTGAAATATATTATTATCCATTACAATCAGCAATAATACGAGATTTACCGGATGTTATTTATTGTTGGATCATGATGCAATACACGATAATACTAGATGTTATCACTAAGCGATTTGAGATGATTAATTCGGCTTTTTTGAAATTCAAGAGTAATAAAGGTACCGTTTCTACATCACAGTCATCATCCCTTTCAAACTTGTCAATATTGCGCGAACTAGTGTTTCATGATATTGACAATCTCAAATGTGCTTATGAGGAGTTGTGCGAAATTTGTCAAGATATTGGAAAATTTTTCGGGTTACCTATGTTGGTCAGTATTATATATACTATTCAAACAATGATATCCACATTGTTTTTTTTCATTGTTATGTCTATCAACGGACAAGAGGCTGATCCAGGTTCATACCTGAGTGATATAATATGGCTGATGTGGATTATTCCCGAATTTATTGTGTTAACTTCTTATGCCACTCGAATAGAGAAAGAAGTAATAAATAGTTGATATTATTATTGTTTAGCTGATCCTCATCTCACAATAAAACATTACTGCTGTTTTCTGATTTTTTTACAGAGTAAAAAAATAGCCGGGGTTATTGCGACCATTATGGACCAGTGCACCATGGGCGAGGAAATGCAAAGAAAAGTAAGTATACATTTTCATACTCTCAGCATCGAAGCTTCGAGTTTCAGTGTCTGTACAGCCAATCGAAACAAGCTAATTTCAGCCTAGTATAAAAATAGTATGTTACACACCAAGGGTGGAGAGTAGGCCGTTTCGATCCGCGTGCGTAAACGTTTGGATTGAGACGTCCTGCATTCACCAGGTCTCCGGGTGGTGTCAGCCAGCTTCCCCCTGATCTGAAATTCTCTTGTTTCATTTCTTCTCACACAAATTAATATTGTTTGTAATTGTTTGTTTCTATCTATTGACAATATTTATCGAACTATGTTTGTTTTCATGATTACAGTTGTTTATATTTTCACATGCTCTTTCACATCACGCCGTCGAATTGAACATTTGTGACATTATGCCGCTGAACTGTACACTTTTGCAGACTGTAAGTTGAATTTATAGTTTCTCGTCTTTTTTCACTGAACTACTTGATCTTAAACTTTTTCAATTAACTTAATGTTTTTTTTTTTTTTTTGCAGGTTTCCGGTACAATTGTAACCTATCTCATTATTGTAATACAATTTCGCAATTGCTCATCTTCGAATCAAATTAACTAGAATTATTTAACTTTACTTCATACTATCCATTAATTAGTTTGTGGTGATGTTTTAAGCTAATGAACAAATATAATTATTAATATTCACGCGATGATAATGCGCACAATGTCATTAAATTGATTACATTGAAATAGCTTCTGACCAATAGTTTTTCAACTCTTGCAAATACTGTACAGAGGTTGTCAATTTCGTTCTGTTAGAATATTGTATTAGTAGAATATATAAGTCTATCAATTTAAAAAAATATATATTACAATAAGTATCAGCCAGTGAATCAACAAAATTTAACTCTCATCCAATATATTTTCTTTAAAATAATTGGACTATCGCCCTGGGCAATAAATAATTTTGGAATGTCTCGTAAATGCCGGAAAATTAGTAATATCCAAAATGATATCTGCTATTTTTCATACTCTTACATTATTAAGTATGATAATTAAATGCTCACCCTCTAATCTGTATATGGGTGATAATACAGTACATAATGCTACTAAATATGATTAACAGAAGGTAAAAAAGTATTAATTTCACAATTGTCAAGATCACTGAGGTTTAAAAAAGTGAGAATGGACCGGAAACAGTACGTATTTTAAGACGCTGGAAGTACATTTATTGCTTACTTTGGAGTACTTTCATATTTCGATAAACAGAAACCACCTACAGGCATTAGTATAGCCGAATCAATATCAGTATCATGGATAAATTTTTCAGTTTTCATGTTAACAACTTACGTTACGAAAACAATCCAACAGGTAAATATTTTTAAACTCAAATAATTAATAACTCTAAGGTAGTTATCGTGCTGTAGGAATCATGGGTAGAATTTCATGAAATGGAAATATTGTATTAAGTCCTGAACGTAACTTTAGAAAATGAGAATTTTTGACCGATTGTAAAACGAGATATTGATAATTAAAGTGCGCATATTTACAATTGCACATAATCCCACTTTCTGATTAATTAATTAACTCTATTTCATACATCATCATCACAAACTACTGATTATCAAAATGATTGTGCAAATGGAAAAATATAATCATAAAAATTCACACGACTAAGTTCATAATAGATTATATCGAAGCAGTTTTCATTAGTCTATTATCGCTCGCCAACAATATACCATTTCAAAAGTCACTTTATAATAATTTCTCTAAATTATAAAATAACATAAATATGTATTACAAAAAATATGTGTCAGTGTACCACCGTAGCTTATTTTTTATTCAATATATTTTCTTTAAAATAATAGGACTATCGCCTTGGACAATAAGCGATTTTGAAATGTATAAAAAAAACCGCCAAGTTAATAATGATCAAAATAAGGTCTGCAAGTTTTCATATTTTGGAACATTTTACAACGTTTTATTAATAATTGTGATAATTTCTTTAACTCTATATTCTTCACACTATAATCCCTTAACGATACTTCAAACAGATTCTATAATGACTAAAGAAACAGTATCAACTCTTGAAAATCTCGCAGGACTGACAACACTCGTCTATTTATCAGTGTACATTTTCCGTCAAAAATTAATGATTGGTATTTTTAATCGGTTGAAAGTCGTAGACAGTAAATTACAAAAATGTTCAATCTATAGCTTAGAAAATGATATAACTCTGCATATAATATTTATCGTAAATTTATTTATCTGCTGTTTCTTAGTGGTAACTGAATTCCATCGCTATTCATTATTAGGGACGATAATTAGATCCACACCTACTGTAATTAGTGCATGGCTGTTAATACAATATATAATGCTACTAAATATGATTAATAGAAGGTTCAAAATCATTAATTACACAATCGTTAAGATCATTGAAGCTAATCAGAATAAGAATCAACCGGAAGCAGTATGTGTTTCAAGAACGACACTTTTTCGCGGCTCTGTAATTTATGATATAAATAATATTAAATACGCATACATTAAATTGTATGAGATTTGTCAAGACCTCGGCAGTTTCTTTGGCTTTTCTATTTTGTTGGCTTTGATTTTTATCGGCGCTGAAAGTGTATTTGTTTTATATTTTGCAATACTTGAATTCTTCGAAACACAGAGACTTAGTGGTATCAATCTAAATGATTCAATATCAGTATTATGGTTGAGTTTTTCAATTTTCATGTTAACAACTTACGTTAATAAAACAATTAAACAGGTAAATATTTTTAAACTCAAATATATAGTCATATATATAGATCTTGAAACGAGATATTGATACTCAAAGTGCGCTTAATTAATATGTAAAGTTCTTTCAGAAAGTCACTGTCGATTTTTACCCCCAGTATTAGAAACTAAGTTTTATCTGACGCCGTTGCTACATATTAACATTACAAACCGAAAATTTCCGACAATGCCCGACGGCAATTTACTTTCGGGAAGACTTTAGAATATATTGAATGACATTTACACAGCCATGACGAAGTATAGAAAGTTCTCCCAGAAAGCAAATCACCGTAGGGAATCGTCGGAAGTTTTCGGTTTGTAATGTTAATTTTTAGTATCGACCTGAGATTAGACTTGTTTTCTAATAGTGAGGGTATAAACTAACGGCGACTTACTTTCTGAGAGGACTTTACTATGATAGACTTAAATACTCTCTAAGAAAACTTTAGTAAGCCGGATCTATCCAAAACAAATTCATGTTTTTACTAATATTTCAAATAGCTATCGGTAGAATCTCCCTAAAAACTAGTAGATTGTAGGAAAACAATTATAAGTTAAAAAAAAGGGTTATAAATATTCAAAGGTATTGGCTCACAATTTTTGAATGAGCGATAGCGATATAGAGTGAAAGAGCAAGTAATAGTAAAAGAGAGAGTGGGCAATAGCACACACTCTGAAGCATTATTCATAGTTTTTGGACTAACTATGGACTTGAATATTTCAGAGCAGCGAAACAGCGAATGTTATCAATCTGTTGATGGACCGATGCGCAATAGATGAAAAAGTTGAAAAAGAAGTAAACGAACTTTTTTATATCATCGTATTCGAATCAATTAATGCTTCTCATTATTAACTTTAAATTTTTAAATTACAGTTGGTTAAATTTGTACGCGATCTCTTGTATCGGAAAGTTGAATTCACTGCCTGTGATATTATTTCATTAGACCGCACACTTATAGGAGCCGTAAGTTTTGTTATTTTATCATAAAACTTTCAAATGAACTATTTATTTATTTATTTGTTCCAGATTGTTGGTACAATTGCAACTTATCTCATTATTCTGATACAATTTCGTTCCAGTGCTGATTGAAATGGATTAATACGTTGTTTATTAAACTATTTCTCATTATATGCATTCTCATTCCAAAGCTTCAAAAATAATATTCAGCTATTTTATGTATTTATTTATGATTAAAATTGTTTACTATGCACATATTTATTAATAATTAAAGTGTAACAATCCAAAATAAAAAAAATTTCAAATTTTTCCAATTTATTATAACTTTTTCCTCGTCACAGCTCCTATTTTGGCGGTACTTTCTTAACTTTTGAAGAAAATAAATAAAACTTTTGAAGAAAATAAATCGATGAATTGTGAATTTGATAGGATAAGTCACCGATAAAGTTGGCAAAAGCGGATAGAAGTACATATTTAAAAGGTGGGTATAAAAATAATAATTCAACCGAAGAGAGCAAGTTGAATAGGAACGAGTGGTTGTTATAGATGACGTAAATTTATCGGACGTCGGAGTTTAAATTACCATAGCTAGCAAAGTAAACTACACAAGTCTCTAGTTCTTAGCATACTTGTCTGAAAACCTTAAAACTTTTTTCCCAGGTTTAGTATCAGAATCTCGTCTCAACGATATGATATTAAAAAGCAATGACCTCTCCTTTTATTTTTAAAACCATTATCATATTCCCGTTAAAATCAATGTCGCCATTTAATTAAAGAGTCCATTATTTTTTATTATCACTCATTATATATTTTTATCATCATCATTATGATAATAATATGGTATTGTGGTTCCATAAGTTTAAGAATGAAACAAAAAATAAAAATAAATAACAAAATTATTCCGAGTGAAGTATCGAAAAAAAATGTACAAGAGATTTCTTTCGCTGCAATAAATTTAATGTCAGATGTGAAAGTCCAAGGGTCTACTTAAATAGGCTCTGGAGAATTTCAAAGCTTTTCATGACGTATTTCATGCACTTTTTATATATATATAAAAAACAAGAATAAGAACTAAGATAAAAGATATTTCAGTTGCTTTTATTTGCATTGAGAAATCGTTTTTGCTCTCTCACCCTCCTTAGTATGAGCTTGAATTTGATGTACTCGGCAGAGCATTATTATTATTCGCTCTCACTGTGGTGCCAAGTGTCTATTCGGTGAACGCCAACAGACAATGACTTTAAATGGAAAGCATCCGAATCTATTTAGATGGAAAGATCCGTTGGTTTAAGAAGCTTTGAAACAAAAAAAAGCGTCAAGATTGGGCTGGAGTCAGTAATCTAATCGAGCAAATAACTTTAAATAAATGAAATTCGGGTTTATAATGATAATAAGAAATTATCGGCTGTCTAAGAGTAAAATATTACTTTTAAAATTCGTTAGTTTTTATTTTAGAGAGAAATATGTTATAGCGGATTTTAATAGCCGAGATTTTTTATTCGAAGACTGATGTAATGGAAAGAAAAATATTTTTTTTTTTAGGTGGCAATGTTATAGAAGCAACAATACGCTTTCGAATATCGTGTGCATTGTAGTATAGAACGAAAAAGTTAATCTAACATTTTTCTATGTCAAAATACAAATTCACTCTATATTCGAATAGAATCAAAGTTGAAATGATAAATATTTGAAATAAACGAAATTTGTTTGCGACAAACTTTTGACAGAAAGAAAAATAGTCCATAATTTTGAGTTTATTGATTTAACAATAGTTATGGGTTTCCTATAAATTATTATATTTTTTAAATGTCATTGAAAATAAAAAAAAAAAACTTTTTTTTTTTTCAATTTTCTGAAAAATACATTTTTTTCAATGGCAATTAGAAATTGTCAAACTTTTGCACACGTGATATACTTTAGTATATTGATTTTAAAGATACACATATTCTTTTATTTGCATTAAATAAATTTTATGTATATATTTTAAAATATGAAAAATATATTATCCACGTTTTGATAAAAATATGATAAATATTAATTAATGAAATTATTAAATAATAACTTACTTAAAATTTATCAATAATCTTTTTAATACTCAGTAATTAAATAAATAATAATTGTCACTATTCCTTCTAGATATTTTTTCATAAATCATTAGTATTAATGCTTGTACTTAAATATTATTAATTATTGATATTCTATTATTTCCATTGATTCATATTGTCGCATAAATTAATTATTTTTAAATAAAAAAATAAACAAACGTGACAGATTTGTTTACGTCGCCATTTTGAATAGAGCGCTCTCTTTAAAATTACGCGGGAAAATTTTAAATTTGATTTTGCGAAAAATGAATTAAATATTTATACCAAATAAAATTAAAAAATTGAAAAAAAAAATAATATTATTATGATAAAACTTTGATCCATAATTATAATCAGTAAATAAAAAACTTTAATCAATAATTAATTTTTTAAATCTACTCACGCTTCCCGCCATTTTTATTTTCCGCTGCCACTGCTAGTACATTACCATCAAGAAATAAATAAATTAAACACAGAAGCACTCACTAAACCAATTCAATTATCACAACTAATTAATCAGCAAATTATCACAATCATTTAATTATATTATTTATAATAAAGGAAAACTCATTTAATTATTTTCATACGCGTTTAAAAATTCCGACACTAAACATGACACTAAATAACCCGAGAGCTAAGCTGACACTAAATTTAATTTATTTAATAACTACACTCACGGACACACATAAATTCAAATCACGGAATATTTATAATTTAATAAAAAATTATTTAAAACTAACATTACATTTATAATCGAGTGTCGCAATACTTAAAATAATTATTTTATCTGAATAAAATTACAACGACAATGAGAGAGTATCAAGCGAGAGACGAACTGGGCCAGAAGGCTTCTGCGCACGCGTATCTCAATTTAATTTCTACTGCGCAGGTCGTTCCAACCGCTCCCACAACTGCGCAAGTGTTCTGGGTCCAACTTCATACTGTCACCATGGTAATGACGCCGGCCGCGTCTAGTTCGTAATTTAATAAATAAACAATTCATCTATTCAATCATATTTATTAGAACAAGTGTCTTTAAATATTATTTGACAGCCATTGAACATTTTGTGATAATAATTAAATCAGTTTGTAAAAGTATAAGTAGTGAAACAATTCATTTAAAAAAATTGTATCGATGTTTCCATTGTGAAGTTATCGGTGTTCGTTGTCGTTCGTTTTGTTAATTTAAAATCAGTGACAATAAATTTTATTAGTTATTATTTATATGGACAAAGTGTTCAAGACTTATCAGTGAGTATTTTTGTGTGAGTGACAAGTGTTTTTTATCAAGTGATGTGATTTTTTTTTTCCTAGTTACTTTTTTGCCGCTATTTTTAAAAATTATTCTGAAGTTATGAGTGTGAATGTACCAGACGTCAGACAAATTTAAAATTTTAAATAGACAGAGTTAATAATTTTAAAAATAGTATTTATAAAAAATGCACTTGTTAATTTTTAAATTTTGTAAATGTGCATTTTTTTGAAATTTTATTTTTTAAATTATTTACTCTGTTTATTTAAAATTTTAAAATTGTCTGATGTCTGCTACATTCACACTCATCTGAAGTTAGCAGACAATTAATAATTTTTGGATTTTTCTAGAAACGATAAATTATTGAAAAATTAAGAAAATAAAAATATGCACATGTAGGAAATTAAAAATTCTATAGATGCAATTTTTTTAAACTTTTTTTTTTTTAATTTACCGTATTTAAAAAAACCCAAAAATCATAAGACGTTGGCTACCTACTGTATTATTTTTTAAAATATACCTGTGTTATTTTTTTTTTTTTTAAATAAAAAATCATGGTTCAGTGAGTAGTGGTTTATTTCGTAAGTGATGTCAATGTTAATAATTAACATCAGTGTAATTTAGTGTCAGTGGTTATTTGATTGTGTCAACTGCGTTTTCACGTCTAAGTCCAATGAAGTCATCGACAAGCAGCAAAATGTGAGTTTTTAATTTTTTTATTCAAAAATTATTTATCATATTTAAAAAAGTAAGCGAGTATTTATGATTTTAAGTTATTCCTTGTGAATTCGGAGTTTCAATTTAAAATCAACTCCTCTTCGAAGTGAATTTTATTCACTCTGTAAATTTTTAACAGCATAATAAACCCGCTGTTTTTTTTTTTTCTAAAAGTGTTATTATAAAATTATTCATAGTTCAAATTTTTCAGATTGCTCTAGCGTAAATTTTTCCGGAATAAATATGGCCGAAATAGGTAGAAAAAAACTAGAGCCTGAGTGGTATTTATTTAAGCTTGAGTGACGGACAGGATATAAATATAGAGTATTTTAAATCGGTGCCCATGACTATTCATAGTTTCATGGCGCAAATATGAAAATAATGCTCGTATAAAAAATCAGTTTTGTTGTTATAAGCTTTCATAGTTTTTTTAAATCCACATGGACAGTCACAGTAGGCTAATGACGTACCAAAATTGTTTGTTTTGCTATCAGGCTAGAAAGTAGGTTGTTATTATTAATTAGTGTTGAGAGCTCTAGCGACTGTAAATCACGTGGGTCATTTCCTTTTGATTTATCTGATGATGAGTCTGTAATTATCGTGTCATGCACAGCGTGTATACTCACTAGCACGTAGGATGTAGACATTAACATGATATCCATACTATAACCCAAGTTATCTTCAAAAATAATTAACACTCGTAATGATATCGTTATATGATATTACGTCGGATAAAGTTTAGAGTTTTGTGAATAAATATTTGATTCCATTAACTCATCCATGTAAATACTTGTAATTTTTCCTCTAAGGAATTCTTTTATTGACAGCAAGGGCATTCGGAAATATAGTGACAGTCGTTAATTATCTGGTACAAGTGCATGCAGAGAATTGCTGACCATTGGGACATTAGTCATTAGGTCTATGTCTATATACGAACTGCAGTTGGTGCAAATCAGGGTAAGGAAATACGTCGAGACTTTGTCACTTGAAATTCATATTTCATTTATCGTCGGTCTTATTTCAGATATTTTTTTAAATTTATAAATTATTTTATTGACATTCTCGAACTTTGTTAACTTTTGATAGTTAAAAACTTTGGCTGGAAATTTATAAAATAAGTTAGTGAATTTTTTTTTATATTTTTATTAAAAATATAATGACTTTTATTGGTGGGGATTAAAAGTTTTATAAAATAAAATTTTATAGTTAATTATGAATATATGATATGATAATTACATACTATAATGACTTTATTTTTCTCAAGTAGTTTATTTTAAAACTTTATGATCATAATTTGAAAACTCATTCTTGTTTGAAATTGTGCACAAGCTAAATATTTACGATTGTTATTTAGTTTTTCCACAATGTACTTTTTTACTTGAGACCATATTTGAAAAAAAAAAAAAAACATGTATTTTGTTTTATATCATAAAAATAGTGATTTGTATTCGTGAAAAAATTAATTGCAATAAATTTCAGCAACTGTAAAATTTTATATTTTAAAATTGATAGAAACAAAAAAAAATAGCTGCAAGAACTCTTTTTCTGACGGAGATATTATTGGTGTATTTTTCTATCTATTTATAATTTTAATTGGTGATTAAATATCTTATGATTGGATTCATTCAATTTAATTATTGCGTTCAATTAAAAAAATTTTTACCTCAAAAGAGTTTCTCGTATCGCGGATGGCATTAACTAGAATTTTAAAACTAAATAAAAGACAAGACCACAAAAGAATAATTGAAATTTTCTACAGAAAATAAAATAAAAAAAAATACAGACAACGAACAATGGAAACAGTGTCACGGTCTTCTTCATGTTATGGTAGCTGTAAATAATTAGTCTGACGCACTAATTAATGTTGCTTTCAAACCTGCTCTCTTTACTCTATTATCAATACCCTTTACTTTAATAAAAGATATAAACTGCCTTACGAATTTTATAATTACGCTTATAGAAGTTTTTAATGTCAGTGTTCTACCAAACGGGCATTTTTTCTTATCACGAACCACAAAAAAAAAATACTTGTCAAGTTAAATGGACTATTAAATTTTTTTAATCACTTTAAAAGCCCAAAGTGACTCTAAGTTGCTTCAAAGAAATTTAATAACCTCTCTTGTTAAATTGGGGGTAAAAAATAGCTCGAATTTTTCTCAAACGAAACTTTTTAATTCATTTAATTAAACATCTTTCAAAAAGACCTATAATTTATTAACCTCATAAAACTCGACTTTTATTTTTTTTAAAAATAAATCTTAATAAATTAACTACCACAGAATTTATGAGTGACAAAATTTTTTGTGAAAATATTTCCTCTCATTACTTTATAAATGAAAAAAATTTATATAAACAAGTAGTATACAGTAATTTAGCGAACGTTAGTAGTAACGGATTGTGAATGGTCAGCCTTGAAGTTGAAATATTGCACAGGAATGCCGAGTCACCAGTGAGCCCGATAAATCTCATGAAAGTATTTACGAACTTTTTTAAATTTATCCCAAGTTAAAGTAACTCTACTGAGTATTTACTGGAAAAAATAAATAAACAATTATTACTTACCGAGAACGAGTAGCAATAAATCGGAAATAGCTAAACTGAACAAATAATAGTTTGTGGCTGTTTGCATTACGGGATTACGCAAGATAACCCAACAAGTCATTATATTTCCCACAATTCCCATTATAAAAATAATAACATACACTATCGTTATCGGTACAACAACAGACGTCGGCAAGTGTTTAGGTCCCATTTGGTACTTCAAATAGTCTTCCTCACTTATGTTTTCAAAAAGTGATAGATTTTCCATCAGCAGAATTATATCCGCATCCCACGTCAAATTTATCATCGGATCGAACTCCATCTTATATATTTTATTTATTTACAATTTATACAACCAACTTAAATTTTTTTTTTATCTAAATAAAAAAAATTTCACTGAAACAAAAAATTCACATCACCACTTTTGCATCGTATTGTTAATTGATGTTATTACATATATTTTTTTTACATCACCTTAAATATTTAAATTTATTGAGGCATAATTAGTATTTAAAATTTGTTTTTTAGTACTTTTTCGAGTCATTTTAATTTATTTTAATAACGGCAGATTAAAAATAATAATAATTGTAATTAAATACCGTCATGATAATTATTATACGAGTTTAGAAGTTGGTTAATGAAGAGACATAAGTAAGGACCTGAAGAGCACGCGGCTCACAAGACCGCGGTCGAATGAGGCCACGTCGTGCTCAGTATCACCCTTGAACCGCGTTTCGCCTACTACGCAACCCACCCTTACGTCTGTTCCTCTTCTGGCTCCCTTGCTGCTTCCACTCTATTCATATCTATATATACATTGCATCCAATTTTGCTACCCACCACCTTTAATCCAATGACATACGGCCAGAGGTATTCATGCATTTCATTTACTTCAATCCCATTCCATTTATTGTTTTCACTTATCTTAAATTCTGTAATTAATTATTTACAACATTAATTTCAAATAAGGTACATTTTTTATTTCCGAATATTTGCAATAGTGTTTGGTATTACCGGAAAAAATTTTAAATTGACCTGGGTAAAAATATTTGACTGAAAATACGCCGAAAAAGGTAAATGTGACTGAAATCACGTCGAAACCATATAATTTCATTGGAGAAGGCCAGAATTTGATCCAAATTACATCGAAACTGTTGAATTTTAGTAGAAAAGGCCGAAAGTTGGCTGAAAACAAGACGAAATTTTGTTATTTTTAGTAAACAGGCTGAAAATTGAGCCGGCCGATTTTCAGCCATAGACGTTATGTTTATTCTCAAATTTCGACCTCGTGTTAAAATGTATGAATTCATTACCCGGGTCTTTTGTCAGCCAGTTCTCGGCCACCAAAACATTCTATTATTTTTTTTTTTTGCTCAAATTTTTTTACTTGAGAATAATAAAAAATTTAATTTTTAAAAGTAGTTATCGCGTTGAAAAAAATTCATTAGCAACTGAAAGTTTAGGCATTTTTTATTTTTAAATTTACGTATTACATATCTGAAAAGTTTTCTTTTTAATGCAAATAATTCTAATGCACTTTTTACCCATCGTCTGAAAGTATCCCGAGTTTTAAAAAAAAAAAATTCTAATGCAGGAAAATTTTTTTTTGTTTTTTAATAAAAATTTTAAATTTTTAATAAAAAATAAAGCGAGTCTTCTTTATAAATCCAAAGTGACTTAAAATTCTTCCACACGTTCAAATTGTTCCCAACTTTTCTCACTAACAACAGTGTCCTCAGTTATTTCTGATGTAGAGTCTGGATTAATAACAACGATAACTTTTTCAACTTGTTCATCGTCTCCACCGGAATTTATAAATTTTTTCTTATTATTGTTATTGTTATATTTATTTATATTAATGTCACTAGGAATATTTGACTTTAAAACAATTTTAGATATTTCCGTGGACGTTATCACCGAGCGCAGCTTATTAACTTGAACAAAAGTGTCACTTGAATAGTTTTGAGAAATTTCATACTCGGTGCTGTCAAAAGATTGCGTAAATTCTTCGACAAATTCAATTATTTTTTTAACTAAAGAATTTATATCACAGTTAATTTTATTCACAAACGAATCACGTACTCGAAATTCTTTATCTGACAATTCTGTCTCGGTAATAAATTCTTTGGATTCTATTTCTTTATTCATTTCACATAACTTGTTTTCAATTACACGAGTAGATTTTTCGAGACCGAGACTTATATTCTCTCTGAGAAATTTTATTGATACGCATTCCACTTTCTCATCACCATTTCTATTATTATCGTTGTTGTTATCAGAATTTCTTTGTCCTGCTTTAATAAAATCATCCAACGAAGCAGAAAACAGCATTAAACTTTCATGTGAATTATTTTCCATGATTTTCCGGCCTATTGTTTTCGGATAATCATCACCAATAACTGGCGGATATATTCCTTGATACAGTTGCCTTTCAAACCTTTCATAGAATTTATTCTGACGGTTGACATTTTCAATCCCGTCACACAAATTAATCGGGCTTTGTATTGGATACATTGTCATTAACATCAAACCGATTGAAAAAAATATTATTATTATCTACAATCATAAAATATAATTATTATTGGCATTCATTATCAATATTAATTAAAAAATTTACAAAAGTCAGAAACTATTCAATAAAAAAAAAATTTTTACTCAATACGCTGCAAAAAATTTATGAAGTGCAACAAACTCTGGTGGATAATTTTTGCGGCAAAATTTTGACTGCGGAAAAATTTGTTTCCTTTACTTTTATGTGCCTGCAACCTGTCTCGTAGTTTCTCTTTCAGTCACGGGTGTAGTTTTTACTTTCATGTGTCAGTCATCTTCTATAGGATTTCTCAGAATCTCCGAGTCATTTCAGAGAAAACTTAGAAAAATTTCTGTCCTTTCCTTTTATATACCAGCGATGTTGTCTAGGATTTCTCTGAATGCTAGACTCAGCCTAGAGAAAACTGAGAAAAATTTTTTTTCTTTACTTTCATGTGCCAGCATTTTTCTCTATGATTTCTCTAAATCCTAGACTTACCCGAGAGAAAACTTAAAGAAATTTTTTTTAACAACGTTTTCGAGCTCAAGGAGCTGGAAAACACTGGGAAGTTTCAGAGCTGCCCCTAGAGTCAACCGATAGACAGATTTTTTCCAGCGTATCGGGTACGGTGGTCGTCGTGAGGCAAGTTGGGCTTATCAAAATTTTTTCAAAAAATTTTGTCAACACCAATTTGCCACAGGTATTAAGTGAATTTTTAAAAAAATTTCTTACAAATTATATTTAATTTTCTTAAAATATTATACTTTATTTATATATAAAATATTACCCTTGTAGATAAGGAGAATTTAGATATCTCGGTAATTGGGATTGTAAATGTAAGTAAAGATAATTCTAAAAATAAGCCAATTAAATACCAAATTAAATGTCCAAAGCAAATGAGAAAATCCACCAAAGTCACGTTTTCCATTTTATATCCATGCCCGCAAAAAAAGACATTTTAACGTCAATTTATTTAATTTAGTTTTTTTTAACAATAAATTTGAGCCTTAATCTTAACCGCAACATTTTCGTATTAAAATAGATTTTTAAAGCCTCATTAAACTTAATGCTTATCTTCACTTGTTTCGTTTAAATTTAACGTG
This sequence comes from Microplitis demolitor, assembly GCF_026212275.2. NCBI lineage: Eukaryota > Metazoa > Arthropoda > Insecta > Hymenoptera > Braconidae > Microplitis > Microplitis demolitor. The sequence continues at coordinate 23,459,054 of NC_068545.1, read as the reverse complement.
TCAATAAATTTAACGAGTTTACAGAATCTTTTGTTACTTTTTCAAAATTTTTTTTTTTTATTTATCTATTGTTTACACGAAATAATTATTCAAGAACGTAACTCCTAGAAAGTTTTAATCCTCTTTGTTTATTATCAGCCCTGAAATATATTTATAATCTCTAAAATAGTATAATAGAGAACTTAGTAATAATGAAACGAGACGTTTCCACTTGTTTACTTTCATTGATATAGAGTCCTGTGATATTAAGGGCTGATATACACGCGAATATCTAAAGTAATTACATGCGCATAAATTATTTTATAACTTTAATTAAACTTGCTCGCTGTTTTATTTATTCTCATATGCGCTCATTCTTTTATGATTTATTCTGAGACATGAACAAATAATTAACAATTAAATTTGAAATATTCTGAACAAAAATCTAAGCTCAAGTGATTTTTTTCTCATTAAATCGCGCGAGACTATCGCAATATTATAATCCAGGGTTTCACTCACTTGTGCTTTCACATGAGAATAAACTTTTTTAATCACGCGAATCGTCTGTAATTTCATTCCATCGGCGACTGCTGTACGATAAAATAGAATCATAGATTACTGACAAAATTTACATTTTATAACCTCATTTCCTTCTGATAATAATCTTTAATTTACTGTTTTTATTTATTCAGCTATTTAACAATTATTATTTTACTTTTAATTACTCAAATATTCCATTATAATAATTATTTTTAATTTTAATTAAATTGTTGATTTATATTCAAATTTTCATGCAATCTATTAGTAATTAATTTTTGTAGATAAAAAAATTCATAGTGGGTATTGAATACAAGACCAAAACTATCTAGGCCTGAAAATGTCTAAAAAATTGAAATTTTTTAAAGTTCTATAATTTTATTTAAAAAAAAAAAAAATCTACGGCCGAAAATAGATTGGTTCAATTTCTCAGTCAATTTCCAGCCATTTTATTAAGAATAATAAAATGTTGGGGTATTTTCGGCCTTTTTCAATAAAGTTCTCGACTTTGACGTGATTTCGGGCAAAATGAAGTTTCTGTGAATAAAATTGTATGGTTTCGGTGTGATTTCAGTCAGATTCAGCCTTTTCGATCCTTTTTCAATAAAATTCTTCGACTTGATGTGATTTCGGGCAAAATTAAGCTTCTGTGAATAAAATTGTATGGTTTCGGTGTGATTTCGGTCAGATTCAGCCTTTTCTATCCTGTTTAAATAAAATTCTACGACTTTGGTTTAATTTTGAGAAAATTTAAGCTTCTTTGAATAAAGTTGACAGATTTCGGTATTCCCTCTGTCAGATTAGCTTTTCCGACCTTTTTTCGGTGTTTTTTCGGTCAAATATTATTCGCTGGGTTATAGGAAATCATAATAACGCAAATAGTTCCGATTACAATAAAATTATTTTTTTTTTATTTCTAGATAAAAAATTTATCAGAAAATTGAGTTTATATTTTTCCTTTTCTTTAAAATTACGTGACATAAAAAAATTTAGAGATTTTTTTTCTCGATCGCTTTTACAAACAAGTCTATTGAATTTTGTCAACGAGTTGTAGTAAAAATTTGTTTGTTTACACGTCAATTTATATTTTTTTCATAAAATTTATTCATTTATCTTACATTTGACTGTTTCTAAATTATTTAACTCGCTCGAAACTCAATTAACTCATTCTTAATCATCATCAAATATTCTAATTTATTTAAAAAAAAAATAAAAATATCGCAATCAGTTGATTGTTAATTTAATGATTAATTAAAGTAAATATATATTTATAAATTAAATTAAAGTAAATGCTTAAATTATTAAAGTAAAAAAAAAAATACTTGAAAAAATAAATAATACAAATATTTAATATTAAATATTTGAAATTTTAATCAACTCGCTTTTAATAACTTTAGTACATGAATAATATCAGCAAATATTACATTCAATATAAATGTAAATACCGTTGAAAAACTTTTTAGTCGATTTGATGTAGCCTGCGGCGCTATAAACAACAAATCCATTAATTATGATTCATGTTATTGTCAATAAATTTTTTAAATTTTCTATCTACCAAAAGAACGCGCTATATTTTATGGTTTAAACATACAAATAATTTTAAATTAAAGGAGGTATGGCCCAGCTATTCAATACTCCATTCAATTCAATTTTATTTTCACATACGCACACGAATCATATAAAATATTATAGTACTGTATGTTTTCATGTCAATAGTATATAAATATATATAGATGTATCTATTAACCGCGTGTAATATCTTTTTCATTATTTTATTAAATTTAAAAAATCAAAACCTATTTACAAAAATTAATTGTATTAATAATATTCGAATGAAACCAGGAATTTATTACGTTTACACTCGACTGAATTTTGAGCAGAAAAATTACAGAAAAATAAATTTATCCATTCAAATGTTTAATAAAAATAATAATTGGAAAAAATATATATATATATTAATAACAAATATTTACAACATATAAATAAACAATAAAGAGTAAATAAATAAATTAAACGGCGCTGCTTGCCGTAGAAATAGTCTCATTAACTCTGTTACCAAAACTACTGGTACTCTCATTACTCATTTGTTGATCTACTGGGAGATGTTTGTTAATTAATAACCCTCTGGCGCTATTTCCATCACTTATTTTCATGACACTGTTGTAATCAATAGGCAACTTTGCTCCTCTGTTGTATTCGTGTCGCGTTGAATTGGATTTGAACATTTCCTTTGCGTGGTCTATTGTATTTCTGCAATTTAATTTATTTTGTTTTAATAAATACAGCAATAGACGGCCTTGTTTAACTTTAAATTTTTCATGCATCAAATTTTCTAATTATAATTTCAGTCTGTCCATTAATAAATTACAGTAAAATATTTTTCATTTATTTTTTATGCTGAAACTTTTTAATATTTAATTAAACAACTTTACAAAGTGGTTAATTTGCTGTAAAAAATATCGATAGTAATATTCCGTCCGACGATTTACACTGTAAATTAACTTTATTTTTAATTCATGCTTCTGTAAAATCACTCATAACTTCCAAAGTTTCAGTGTCACGAACAAAAGTTTCGCGGAAAATTTTCCACAGGATTAAATGCCCTACTGAAAAGTTCTGAGTCCAAATATCGATAAAATTTAAATTCTACACAGTATAGACATTTCCAAGTTATAATCAAATGCAAAACTCAAAAAAATAAAGTCTTCCGTTGAAAAATTTAGAAAAAAAAATTAGTTTTCCTTTGAAAAATAAAAATAAACTATTTCCTTTGAAAAATTTAAGAAAAAAAAAATAAAAATTGCCAGACATGCTTCGATAAATAAATTTTGTTCATTCATTTATAAAAAAAAACTTTTTACCTGAATGTGCATTTGAAATTGGTTCTATGCGGAATTCGATCGGATCCACAGCGACATAAATTTCTGTCTCTGTGACTACTTCTATTATTGTTATTGTTATTACTATTATTATGATTATTAAAGCTTTGGCTTCTTCGTGACTTTTTTTTAAAGCATATAGTTTTTTTGAATGCGCTTCGATATCTCAAACTCATTAGATTGTATAAAATTGGATTGACCGTAGTACTGAAGTAATAAAGAATTCCACTAAGTATATAAAGCCACTCATTTAAATCTGGATAGTAGTCTGCTTCTTGGGCATAAACGTAAAGCAGACGTTGGGCGTGAAATGGCGCCCAGCAGAAAAAAAACATAACCACAACTGCGGCTGTAAAAAATATTGCATTAAAAAAAACTATAATCCCTACATCTGATTAATTGTAAAGAGCTTGACATACTCAACATTCTGACGATACTTTTACGCGACTGGATTTGTCGCGATTCTAAATGGGCTGATTGTACCATAGAATTTTGAGTACTGCACGCACTGTTGCGTATTTTCAAGCCCATTCTCGTGTAAACAACGAGAATAATAATCATCGGTATTAAAAAAAAAATAACGCAACTCAATTCATAAAGAGGGAAGTCGGGCATGTCTGGTAATAACATCGCACAGATTGCGGAATCTTCGGACGCCTCTCCAGAACCTGTAATGTCGTTAATTATTAATAGATTAAATTACTCAGTATTACCCTTAGTGTAGGGTAAAATTACTTCGTTAAAACACTCTGTACCTGGTGGATACTCGACGTAGTTAACGTTTGTATAGATGGCAAAAGGAACCGCCGAAACTAAAGCAATAGACCACGCGATGAACATTATTATAATTGGTCTTTGTGGTTTGTCCATTGTGTAGGTTTGAAGGGGATGGCATATCGCTAAATAACGTTCCATTGAAAATGCCACTATCGTTAATACCGATACATACGAGGACCTTTGATAAATTACATCAATAAATATTATTTAATTAGTTTTTTTGTCCGCGTTACACCTGTTCTTCTGATATGAAAAATGCTCCCTCTTTGATTTTATTTTTTTATTTTATTGCTTCTATATATCTTGATATTAATAAAAAATATACTAGAGTTTAGAAACTTGGTAAATAAAAAAAATAATTTATTAATAATAAAGTACTTTTAGTTATTTTTAATAAAAAAAAAAATTTAATTAACTGGATCTTTAATTCTCGACTTGGAAATCCTCAAGAAAAAAAAAATTTGCTTATTAATAATAAAATACTTTTAATTATATTTATAAAAAAAAATTTTAATTAACTGAATCTTTAATTTTCAACTTGGAAATCTCTCTCTCAAAAAATAAGTTATGAGGATTAAAAAACATTTTTTTTATGGATAAAAAGATTTAATTGAAAATAGAATGCGAAATGACCATAAATTTTATGTACGATCAAATCACGAGAAATTTATTGACAATTGACATCAAAAATAATTCGGCAATTTTTTTATAAAATAATTCTGGAAAATATTTGATGTAAAATCACTTTTAATTATAACTAAATCACAAGTAGTATTACGTTATAATCAATTTGTTTAAAAAAAAAAAATTCTGTCATATTAAAAAAACTGCCGTTCATTTTTTGCCGAAAAATTGACGAAAATTGTCAGACAATTTCTCTCTGAATTTTTTCGTCTGCTCTAGACCAGCATCATTAGAAACTACTTACATTTCTGAAACGTAGGCCCTCAGTTTACATAAAGTTACTCCAAGCACCCACGGATATTGTTGCCAAATACAACTAAGCTCATTAGGCAAACCTATTAACAACATCAATTATAACTTACATAAATAATAAATATTTTTGTTTTAAATATTAATAAACAGTTTGTAAAGCGGGTGAAAAAAAATTCAATAAATAGTTGTATAATTTTCAGACTAATTAGCGTTAAGTTCTCTTGTGCATTGCAGAACATTAATCCCCGAACTTGAGAGGATTAAGTAGCATTCTGTACAAAGAACTGTAATCCGTTACTAAGTCACGAAAATCAATTACTCAACTTATATTTATTCCCACCTGTTATTGTTGTTATTTATATAAGTATTCTAGTAAACTATATAAATAAAATAAATAAAGCGATTTATATATTTCATAGAAATGTCTAGACTTCTAGTCGCTAGACTGAAGAATTGACGGAAAAAAAAATTTTATGATTACGGGATTGCCGTCCAATTTAACGCTACCTGTTGCATGTGTCAACTACTCAGCCACTCGATTCAATCACGTCTCGTATTACAAGTCTCAAATTTTCTCTTTCAATTAATTTTACTAAATTACTTGACATTGTAAGAGAGGGTAAAATGCCAAGGACACGAAAAATTTTACCTTCTTGATTTTTACTACAAATATTTTACTTTTCATAAATATTACAAGAAAATAAATTTTATTTGTGACGTAAAAACGTGAAAAATTAACCCTAGGCATTTTAAATAAATAAATTAATTTAATAAACAGTAATTTATAATTTTTAAAAAATTTGAAAAATATTATTTAGCCCGCGGCTCCTTTGTAACAAAATATTTTATTCTTTTATTTTAAATGAAAATTTTCTGTACAATAGCAACCCCTAGTAACGAATCGCGTGTTATTTTCGTAACAAAAAAAACTATAATAATAACTTGTATACCTAAAGTAAAAGCAGCAGCTAATATTGTAAAAAAAAAAAAAAAATATGAAATTATGAAAAAAATGAAAAAAATGAAAAAAAAAAAAATTTGTCAATTAGTTTATTAAATTAATCTATATTAAGTGACGCAAATTGTAGCGAGTTATCTTGTACAAATAATCGCTTACGATAAATGTAAATAATCTTTTATATATATAAAATATATATACACGATTTTATTAGAAAATCTTATCGCTTAACTTGGATATAATTTATAAGTACTTCATTATAAGTAGATCAAAAAAAAAAAATATCAATTAAAATATGTTTATCAAAAGTTTATTTACAAAATCGATTGAGTAAAATGGATTGACAGCCGCCTGAATAAATATAAGGAAGGTGCTGTTGCGTAATAAGTAAGAGGTGACTAGTAGAATAACTTACCGAGGGTGAGTAAAATTAGGTCAGATATTGCGAGGCCAAAAAGATAGTAATTGGTGGATGTGTGCATTGACGAGTTCTTGATGATTACTATACAAGTCGCGACATTACCAAGCACCCCAGTAACAAATATACTGACATAAGCCAGTGTAAGAGGTATTACGAGCTTTAATGAAAGGTACTTAGGCCCTAGTATCCTACTTAAGTACTCTTCTTCGGTTAAATTTTCTCGGTTGAGTGCTTGCCAGAAATATTCAAAGTCACTTTCCTCAGATCCTTCCATTTTAATTTTCACTAAGCTCCTTTTTCTATATGGATGTTTACATTTAAATTGACATTTGCTGTCAAGTATTTGTTGCTAACTCCATTTTTAAGGCAGGAAAAAAATTTTTAGTCGAAAAAAATAGTCGAGGCGGATTTTTAAAGCCAATAGACATTAAATTCACTCGACATATTTATTGTTGTTAGGAGGAAAAATCGATGTGAGAAAATCCAAGTTGAGTTAGCGAGTTCAAGTGGTTGTTACTTTTCAAAGCATTGCACGATTTTTATTTACTACAAACTAGAAATTGAACTCTGGTTTATTTTCAAATTCCACGTTGCATACTGTCACGAAACCATTTTCTTACAATACCATCACTTTTATTTCTTCTTCTTCTTTTATTTATATTACTCTATACTTTACAGCCTTTTGTTGTCGACAATAAAAAATATTCTTTCACTTCCCACACAAAATAATATATTATTTACTTTGAATAACAACAAATATATCTGTATACAATAAATTAAACTTATTCAACACAAATTTAAATTAACTCAATTACGGAATTATATCTGACGACAGTTGTTACACAAGTTATTAAAATTATTTAATTAAATAATGAGTAGTAATATAATTGAAAATATATAGATGCAGGTTTAGGTATATATATTTTTGTAACAACAATTGAGAAGTTGACTAAAGTCCCGAGTTTTAAGTTGAATACTGTCTTGATAATCTCATGGCAATGTCTACCGTACACTAGAGTGTTGAAGACTAACACAATCAGAGTTTATAAAGAGGATGAGTTATTTATCAGTTAATAGTACACCAGCACAGACAATACCACTTACTCAATTAAATATCATTTATTTACATTATTTCTGGGATCGTTAAATCAAAATATTATTTCAAATTCATATTAATAATAATTTAAAATTTGTCTCATATTCATTATAATTAATTAAAATAAGTAAATCACTTCATTGGATGAAAATTTCTCATTATCTGATGTTTTATGCGGACTTATTATCAAATGAGCTGTTTACCATTTGACTATCAATTATATTAGCATCCTGTGTTAGTTTTCTTGGAAAACATATTTTTTTATTAATTTATTGTTTATTAAAAAAAATTTTCATTGTCAAATTTAAGTATTATACTGATATTGATAATGTTTGTTTGAGGAAAAACTGTAAAGTAGACCCAGTACACGATCTGAGAACTAGTACACGATCGCTCATGTATTTGTATATTTATTTACTAGATTTTACTAAATATAGGTATGCAAATGTATAAGTGATCGAGTACTAGGTCTTTTACTTTATAAAGCATGTAATTGTTCTAATTATTTATTGACAGTTAATGTTTAATAATGGAGGTAATTAATGGTTTATTAAATAATCTATATGATTTTAATTAATATAATTTTATCTAACAATTAAATTTTTATTAGTTAATGTTATAAATTTAAAATGTACATTAATTTTGATTATACCTTTCTGATAATTGATAATATTAGGAAACTGACGAAACATTGGACAAAAATTAAAAATAAACATTTAATAATAATAAGAAAATTTTATCCAATGAAACTGTAATTTGTTTATTTTAATAATAATAATAATAATAATAATAATAATAATAATAATAATAATAATAATAATAATAATAATAATAATAATAATAATAATAATAATAATAATAATAATAATAATAATAATTACTATTATTATTATTATTATTATTATTATTATTATTATTATTATTATTATTATTATTATTATTATCATTAAGATTATTATTATTATTATTATTATTATTATTATTATTATTATTATTATTATTATTATTATTATTATTATTATTATAATTATTATTATTATTATTACTTTGTTAGTTGAATACTCAGGGGGTTAACCCCCCTTCTTTATTATTATTATTATAACAGTATGAATAATGAGGTCATAAATATTTAGTAAATATATTAAATTTTTTTCATATTCAAATAATAATTTTTTTTTTATAATTAATTAGTTTTACGGGTCAATTAGTTTTCAATATCCCTCTTTTCCCGAGTCTATAAATTATTGAATAAATATATTCAAATTTCTCGTAGTTTAAAATTTCATTTTTTCACGCAGACTATCTTTGACTTGTGACGTATTTATCTGACATTATACTTTTTTTTATAGTATATTCATTCATTCATTCATTTATTTTGACAATTGTAAAGAAGTAGATTTATTTTGGGCGTAATAGTGACACATGGGGTATTTGGGATAGGACGGATCCAAGATTGATTGAGTGATTTGTTCGGATAAGTAGTGAAAAAGGTTTTTCTTCCCATAAAAAAAAAGTTTAAAAAAAAATACGTTTTCTCTAGTGAACTTGTTTCACTTTCTTATTAGGAACATATATTCCGTAAAAAAAACTGTGTACATTTAAAATCCCACAGGATTGAGACCTTTTTTTTTTTATACACTCTCTGGTTATTTTACCAGCTGATAAATATATAATAAATAAAAAAAAAAAAAATAAAGAAAACTAAAACCTCGAAAATTGAATTTTTAAAACTGAAAAATTATCTTGTTAGTAAATTTTTGAGTTTTTGACAAATTTAAATTTCGACGATAAATTAAAAAGAGAAAAAATATTTTTCGCTTGTTATAAAATTAATTATTAAATATATATATCTAGTTTATTGCGATATTTTTTAAAGAAACAAAGACAAGATGCTATCTTTAATTTTTTACACATCGAAAAGTGTAAATACATCTTTAGTTATCTATGCTGTGCGCGTTATCGAGACAATGGTATATCATTTTTATCAGCCAGTACGACAACTGGAAGCCAAGTTCATTTTTTAAATTACAATGATAATAATAATAATAATAATAATAATAATAATAATAATAATAATATAAGAGAAATAACTTCTTTTATGTATTTCAAATCTTTGAAATCACGCGCGTATCAAAAGTTATTTCCAACAAGATACACAATTTTTCTTATATTTAAAAAAAAAAATTTTATTATTATTATTATCAATTTTTCATTTTACTTTATAACAGACAATAGATGTCGCAAAAAACATGTCCTTGGGAAAATGTAAGCTATCAAGTCGATTGGAAATTTTATATTTATCAGGCAACATTTTCTTAAAGCCATCGGTCTTTGTATTCACGGATTATTATTCAACGAAATGAACGTAAAAAATAGTACAAAAGAAAGTGAATAAAGAACGTAATAAGAGTATAAAATTTAACAAGAAAAATTCATGTTTTATTGAAGACATATATTATATATAAAATAAGACATGATACATTTCCGTTTTTAAGTTTTTATTTCTTTTAGTACGGATAAGAAAAATCATGAGAAATAGATTAAATAAATTATTTTTCATTATAAATCGATAAATCCAAAAATTTATTCAATTTGTTGTATAGTCCAGGTAAAAAAATTTCAAGCCAGTATAATCAAATTTTTTCCCAGCCCGAAAACGGACCGGGTAGTGAATACAAGACCGAAAACTTAGGCCTGAAAAACTTGAAATTTTTTCGAGTATGGCCGACAATATGCTGGCTCAATTTTCAGTCTATTCATTAAGAATAATAAAATGTTGGTGTATTTTCGGCTTTTTTCAATAAAATTCTTCGACTTGGAGGTAATTTCGGGCAAAATTAAGCTTCTGTGAATAAAACTGTATGGTTTCGGTGTGATTTCGGTCAGATTCAGTCTTTTTGACCCTTTAAGAATAAAATTTTTCAACTTTGATGTGATTTCAGGCAAAATTAAGCTTCTGTGAATAAAACTGTATGGTTTCGGTGTGATTTCGGTCAGATTCAGTCTTTTTGACCCTTTTTCAATAAAATTTTTCAACTTTTACATGATTTCAGGAAAGTTTAGACGTCTTTGAATAAAATCGTGTAGTTTCGGTGCGATTTCGGGCAAATTTATCTTTCTTGGCCGAATATTTTTACCCGGGTGGCATTAGAATATTAAGTTGATAGATAATTTATTTTTAAATTACAAGATTTGTGAAGCAAAAAATTTTTATCGCGATTATTTTAATATTATGATAAGTTATTCGATATTATTTCTCATTTAAAGTAAAAAGCTCTCCGAGTTCTATTTAAAATTACCCAAGTTTCAGCGTATATCATTAAAAGTACTAAAACAGTAAGATTCTAATGGGCGAATGATTATCTTTACAAAAATTTAAAAGCACTCAGATAATTAATGACTCTATGCGAAATAAAAAAGCAATAAATAATTCATTGAATTACGATTGCAAGAGAATAAATTCAGGAGGTATAAAAAAAACTAGAACATAAATGTGTCCCTCGTCGACTGTTAGAGTATATCGAATCCGTGTTATTGGATCTAGTCTTCAGAGGATTCAACATGTAGTCAGAACCTAAAGGAAACTAAAAATAAATAAAAGTTTTTCGATACCGAACTACAATAGACCTTATCGGATGCGATATTTGCATCGTCCAATGAAACGGGCTAAAGAATTTACAATTTCAAATTAAAAATAAAAAAACCTTTATCAACTATCGGGTGCATTTGATTGAAATGCTTGATATGTATTAACAACAAATAAATACTTTAGGAGTCTTTTACTTTCGAAAATAAAAATAAAAATAAACTATTTTTATTTATTTAAAAATTTTTATTGCTACTTAATTTATTGATTAAAATACAAATAACAATTTTATTAAATTATTTATCAATCATCTGAGTCAGAAGTTGAACTGTCGATATTAGTGTACTGATTATTACGGTTGGTATTTATAAAAAGATCATCTTCATTATCACTATCATTATTTGATTTATTTACAGGATGAGGCTCTTTCTCTTTGGCTTCCGTTTTATCGAACTCTTTTGGCCACACACTTTGCGATCGGTAGTACTTGATATGTTCCTATGAATAAAAATAAATATCTCGTGATGTAGCGAAGGGAGAGACACAAAAGAGTGCAAACTGCAGTATTAATTTGCACTGGCTCGTGTTGCCCTCGGCTTGGAATTTTTCTATTTCAGTTGAACCCTTGGAACTATTAAGCCGAGGGCAACATGACCCGAAAAAATAATGTCGGTTGTACTTAAGAAAATAGAAAGTTTTCGGGGACTCAAGTACATTTTTTTTTAAATTTAATTTTTCGCGGGCAAAATAGAGTACTCTAAACAATATAAAAAAGCACTCATTTTGCTCCCTCCCTGGGCTACAATTATAATTATAAATAAAAATGAATGTAAACATACCTCAGTAAGGACTTTAATAATTTCAGCCTTGACTTTGTCACCCTCGGGTATAGATTCGACGAGAACAAAGTCACCCCGTTTTACATAAACATTATTTCGAAAAATACTCGGCATTGAAACGAGAAATCGTTCGCCTGTACTGTCACTCACTTCATGAAGATTATTACCCCGCGGCTCGACAAGCTGAACTATTGATTGTGATTCCAAGGGAATACTAAAATCCTCTTGAAGCTTTGTAACATGTTTACGTTTAGTAACTTTTGACATTTTTATCTGTAAAATTAAATTTACAAAAGTATTATACTTTAAATTTATATTTATTCTAACATATTTAAACGGATTTGAAGTATCAAACAAATATTATTCTCCTCAAAATATTAAATTACAATAACTGAATTTTATTTATCAATCACTAGTTAGAAATTTTAAGTTTTCTTTTCTTCAAAGCCGAGTGCCAAGGCCCGAGAGACCCGTCAGCTTTATCAGCAGCCTTCCAGACATCAAGACTTTCACCCGCAGGAATTCCGTATCTGCTTTCCATCCCATAAGGATTCGACGGAGTCTTGCAGTCGCTGCTCGCCTCCTTCCTGAGGACCGTGTCAACTTCGACGGCCGCAAAAAATGCCACCGACATCGGGAGGTCATGGATCCCCAGCTTCGCAGCGCAGAATGATCTTGTCAGCAGATTGGTGACGTGCATCGCCAACGCGGCGTTGTATTTAAACCTTCCCGGTACCAAGTAACGAATTTCGTCGTGGAAAGACAAACAAAACCTGGCATTGTCTCTCATCAGCCAGCGCATGCACACCAGCATCAGATGCAAAAAGTCAACAGCTCCGCTCTGAACGACCCAGTTTATTTTTGTTGGCAGATATTTGTCTTTCAAGTCATCGTCGACCTCGAGCGCGCGACTCAAACGCGAGTTCAGAAACGGCGTCACCGGATGCTTGCTTCCGGCTATTTCTTCAAGTCTATTGAACATCGCCGACTCTGAGCCTCCGCACCACTTGCCCCCGTCAAACATTTCCGCCAAAGACTTTCCAAATAATTTACAAAGTCTGTAGGCATCGTAGCTGGTGTACTGCAAATCTCTCAAGTCCTCGCTGATGAACTCTCTCTTGAGCCTGAAAACCTTCTTGCCCTTGGTGATATCGAACATTTTACGCGACTTAGCCAGGGCCTCTGCGTCGGTCATCGCGGGGTTAAATTGCTTGAGAAGTCTCTCGGCAAACTTCTGCCCTGCACCGTAAATTCTTGCGTAGTTAATAACTTTCGCGTGGTCACGCGATATACCGACAGCTTTGGCAGTGACGCTGTGCATGTCAGTGCCGTTTGATTTATTGCCGATGAGTGTCATCCAGCCGAAAGGTGTTGCGCCATGAGTGCCGGCACAATAAGCGTCACCGATCAGCGAAGCTATCCAAAGTTCTTGGCTATCAACGTCGGCTCCGACAATATTATAGCCAGGCGGTGCTTGTACCATTGAACGCAGCTCCGAGCCAACTCGGTCAACCTGCGCATTTGAAGCTGTCATCCATGTGGCTTCTGTTGCTCTTCTAGTCAAAGTTCCGCTCACCACAACTTGTGGTATAATGGCTCCATAACTTTGTCGGGCAATATTAATAGAAGCAGAAGCACTACTACTACTTGTACTGTTACTGCCTCGACGAACTGCTGAAGGTAAATCGTCGTTGTTCAACCATATAACTAACTGTGACATTATTCTATCACGATTGTTTCTCCAGTATGAAACCATCTTGGCTATTTTTAACACCTCAGTTGCACTAGAGTCTAAGCCAGCGAGAACGTTCTCGGAAAATTTATTCAGAAAGTCCTTGGCCAAAGGGTTGCCGACATTGAGCTTGGGTCCGTCTTTGTGCGGAAGTTTAAAAAACCAGCAGCAGTTATCAATAATCACATCACACCAAATACCAGTGCCTTTATAAAATATATCCGGGGTTGAATTTTTCGATGACTTGGTTTTATTTTTACGACCGCGCCAAAATTCCATTCTGTGCAACTCGTTCTGGACATCGGTCCTCAAAGTAGCCATCGCGTAGCTGGTGTCTGAATTAGTAACGTCCTTACGTGGCAGCGGACACTGCTCTAGTAGCTGCTTCAGCGGTAACTGAGTGACGACATCTGGGTCGTTGTTGAAAGGAACCAAAAATCCCCATCCGTGTTCTTTTATATGATGCAGCGGGTAGTTTTCCCACGTGAGATTTAGCAGCTTTGGAGTGACCTTCATCGACGTGCTGATATTCTGCGGACCTGGAGCCCAGTTCTCTTCACTCTCCTTTAGGCAGAGCTTGCGGTACCAAGCGGGATACCCCGGCATCTGCGGCATTTTGACTGGAAGCAGCTTCTTGGTGTCATCTAAATATCCGAACTCTTGTTCCAGCTCATCGACCTCGTCCTCTCCATCAGTTAAATATTTTTTGTAGTCCGACTCCTCCTCGACTTTATCTTCAACCGTGACTTTTTTCGTCGCTTTGCTCTTCACTTTGATAGTCTGCGTGCTCCAGTCCTGGTCCCACATCCACAGATCCTCCTTGTACTTGTCATCATGCATCAGCTTACAAACTTCATCAGCCCGCTTGGCCAAACTGACCTTGGCTTCATAATTTAGATCATCAAAAGTCGCCTCCGACTCCTCAATATAACGCTGCCAATTTGTATTGACCGGCAAGTAGGCCATCCCCAGCTCCAGCATCCCCGCGAACGTAACAGGATGCGGAAACCTTTCTTTGAACAATGGAAATAGTTTTTGCAGTATCTCGTGCGTCACAACTACATCCTTGGCACAGTAATTCATAAGCTTATCAAACTCTCCGCGCACATCTAGCAGCGTGCCCTCAACAAACAAATCCCTCATTGATTTCTCATGACTCTTATCGCAGTAAAGTTTGTACACATCTGCCAGATTATTCAACGAAGTCACATTCAGCCACTCCTCATGATCCAACGGGTCTTTTTTACTCATCATCAGCGTCCTCTGATAACTGTTCATACCACTGACCGCAACGTGCAGCGACATGGTATCAACAAAACGCGTCCCAGTGGAGTTCAACCAGTACTGCTCTTTGATCCTCGCTCTGTCATAGCAGACATTGTGGCCTACTATTATTTTTGGTCTTTTCTGATGCTCATTCAGCTTCTTACCAAACTCCAGAGCAGTGCTTTCAATGGGTATCAGCATGTCCAGCGTGAAGGATCTGCTTTCTACGGGAATACTCGAGCCATCGACCAGCGACTTTGATACCCAGGCGTACCAGGCATCAGCAGTTACCGCAGTGGCGAGTGTCGGCAGTGGTCCTTCCTTCATACAGACCTCGACGTCAAAAATAATTCCCTCTTCTAGTGGGTAATCCACCCGCTCGATTTTGTCCCTCGTGTACCTGAAGCCGTAAAAAAATACTGTAATTTAAAATATTTTAAATTAATTTCATCATTTACTGAAAAAATCCGTACCTGGTCCATCCTTCCTGCAGCTTCCAGCTACTGGGCATCTCAGGAATTGTCTTGACCATCTCCTCGAGGATTTTGAAATAAGGTCTGGCTTGAGCTGCGGCGATATTGTGAAAATGTTCCTCCAAATTGTCACCTTCCAGAGGCGGCAGATCTATTTCAGCGGCGGGAATTTTTGAACTTTCATTTATTTTCATACCAAATGCTTGTAATTGTTCTCTCAGTGTTTTTAATTTTTCGCTTGATAGTTTTATATTTTTGGCGGTATTTTTAAATATTTGGCTGTGCAAATTTTTTGATAACATTTGCATATTCAATTCATTAAAACGAAATTCCTCATTATTATTTTCTGTGATCTCAGAGTCTGATAATTTTGAATTATCAATTAAATTCTCATTGTTTTTATTTTTTGATTGATGATTATCAATTATGTGATCATCATAAAGACTTTGGTCGTTTAAATTCTCATGATAAAATTGATCATTAATTAATTTTTTACCAGAAAATTTATTTGCTGGATGACGTTTCCTGTCATTGTCAATTGAATAATTATTTTTTGCCGCTGATTCTTTGGAGCTGGTGGTCGTTGAGGTTAGAGGCGTATTGATCGGCTTGGCACATTTTTTAATTCTTATGGTACGTTTGGTGACGTTATTTAATTTTTTAACGGAATCATTGATTGAGTCTGAGCATTTATGACGGATGCAGATGTTTAGTAATTTTATTTTAAGTCTCATGTCTGGAGCCACGAGGGAAATGCAAAATAATAATATGTTGACAGAAAAGTTAGTTCTCTAAGTGCGATGGTGAGCTTACCTGTGATTTTTTATATGTTGTCAGGAAATGTTAAAAAACATTGAGTCGAGTTGAAAAAATCCAGAGAAATGCACAGAAATATCATATATTGAATAATATTATCAGTATAACAATACACGTGTGTAGAATGTTTCGTTGAGGTTCCATTTTTTATCTTTTTTAATCGATTTCTACTTTATCAGTTGATGTATATATATATATATATATATATATATATATATATATATATATATATATATATATATATATATATATATATATATATATATATCACTTTTTTTTTGTTATAATTTATAAGATTTTTAAAATAAAATTTTTTTTTTAAAATCAAATTTTAAATTCGTATCCCAAGACTTTAATTTGAAAATTAATTTTTTCCCGCGAAATTCAAATTTTTAATTTTAATCCCAAGATTTCGAATTGAAATTTTATTTCCCTAAAAACTCAAATTTAAAATTTTTATTTTTAAATTTTGAATTAAAAATTAATTTTTTTCCCTAAAAATTCAAATTTTTAATTTTAATCCCCAGCTTTTTATATAAAAATGAATCTTTTTGATAAAAATATTATTTTTTAATTCTACATGTACATGTACTGGCTAAAAACTAAAATAATATTAATATATATTATTAAATAATATAATTAATAAATTAATGCCCTAAAATAATTGTAATCCCTATAAAATTCCATCAGGAATTATTTTTAAATCCTCTCACAGTTTGTAACCAATCGTATCCTCATGTCAGATTTTTCTGAAGCCGTAATTTACATTATCTCTTCCATCTCTATAGACTGGAGCTGCATGACTTCATTGGAAAATATCATTTCATGCATTTTTTTTTCTCCCGGATGGAAATTGAGTGGCAGTAACATCACAAATCCCCTCTAAGCCCGTAACTAATATTTTTCTGTCAGATTATTCCAGATAAAAACTGCAAGCTAATTTTTTTTTCGATCTCTGTAAGCAGAAGCCCTATCGCTTCATCAAAAAATACATTTTTTTAATATTTCCCTCTGTAAAAAAATAACGAATTACGTCCACACCATCTATTTTAATTAACTTTTTTTTTATTTATTCAAATATGGCGGGTAAATACAAAATTTCATCTATGAAAGGAAAATGACAATAGAGGAAAATAATAAAATTCATTTTTAATTCACATGAAAATGTTACAAAATCGCATTAATTTTTTATGATGTATGACGTCATAAAATGAAACTATTTTTTCAAAACACTATCGGCTTTTAAAAATAAAATGATAATATTTCGAGTATCTGATTAAATTTTTTTTAAGATTGAATAATTGACCTACATTTATTTTCAGTTTTTAGTGAACAGGAAGGAATTTTTTGAATGTATTCAATTTTTTCCCAAACTCGTTCACTTTATCTGCGGCTTTTCGTAGCAAAGTAACAGCCAGACGCGGGTTTTTAATTTGAATTTCCTCAAGCGATGTGGTGTCAAGAACTTGGTCAATATTTTTGTCAATGAACTCAATGGCATACGCTTTCAAAACACCAGCATTTGAAGTCTCTGCGACAGTGAAAACGTCAATGATATCGTACATATGTATGTTTTTATAAATAAAATCCTGGCACATGACTCTCAAACTATCGATCTTCAAATACTTTTGTGGTAAATCTATATCTTTGTCATGTAAATCTTCAGACAGTTCAATTTCCACATTTTCACTATTTTTTTTATCGTCTATCTCTGCCCCCAAGTTTTTTCCATGAAAAAATTCAATTTGCGAATTATCTTTGACTTCACCCGCAACCTCATTATTTTTAATTCCAAATAAAAAATTCAATTCATCAATCAGCTGACACCTGGGCAGCACAAGCTCGTCTTCTCTGTTCACGTTCAATTTACAAATAACTTGACAAAATATTACAAGGCTTCCAAAAAATTTATTCATGACCACCGATCCTTGTCTTGTTATAAAATCACCCGAGCCCCATCCTTTGTGTACGCACTCAAATTTATCTTTATCCCCAACTTTGTCTTCACTATCTCGGACATAATAACTGTACTGGATTCCTCTTTTGCAGGAAGACCGGAAATTCAAATCAATCAGCAAACAATCCCCGTTAAAACTCAACAAAAAATACCATTTATTTTCGTTGCCGCCCTCACTGACCTCAAACACTGGTGACTTTATCTCCCGAGTCCCTAATTTTAGCCGATTTAAATTTCCCACCTCCCATAAATAATTAACAGACATCGTTTCATCATCAGTAATTACTTTGATGGACATCCTCACAAATTTAATATTTTGTTTATGTCAATCCAACGCTTGTTTTTAAACTACCGAAGGCTGTAAACTAAATGACAATAACATCAATTTATACCGATAATATAAAATCATCGTGCTATCACTTCCGTTAGATAAGCGACTAAGTAGTGAATGCTGAGCTATCAATAGTAACCAGGAAGTGATGTAGACATTTAATTTCATCGCTGAATAATTTGCAAAGTAATTTATTATTTTTGTTTTTTCTTATCCTTAGTTTTTTTGTCCGCTTGCTTTTTTTTGTAAGCGATGTGTTCTGGTAAAAGTCGCAATTTTCCGTAGTAGTGTAATTTTGTTCTCAAAATTTCGTCAGCAGTTCCGCTTATGGTGTCCTGATACTCGCTCATCCAAGGCAGTGGCAATAAATTGATATCGAAATTTTCACTGCCCAAGTCTATGGTGTACCTCCGTTTCCGGTTTGAATAATTCAAATTTACGTAGGTGTCATTATTGATACTTTTAATTTTACTCCCGCTGCTATCAATACTATTGTTATTCTTATTGTTTTTAAAACTGTTATCATCATTGCTATTATTGTCACCATTATTGTTATCGTAATTATCAAGGCTATTTTTTTTACTGCTGTCATAAGAAAACTCATCGTCTAGACCATTGCTAGAATGTCTCGGCGAATTAGCAGCCGTGTTTTCATAAAATTTCGAATCAACTTCTACCTCATTTTCGGCAAAACTTTTCCTAGGATTATCTAATTGTGAATTATCTATTTCCACTTTATGAAAATCTTTAGACCCACGAGACAGACGACTAGTCTGACTCGAGCGCTTGCGAGCGTTTGTTTTTTTTTCCTTTACCCCGAAATTGAAATCGCGGGGAGCTCTCCCGGGTATTTGGTGACCGCCGAGATACGGCGGTTTCGGCTGCGGTCGACACTCGATCATCTCTTCAGATTCTTTTCTCTGCATGTTGGACAATCTTGCCTTATTATTGCTATTGTAGATCCAATTATTGTAATCGCTTATCAGTGGATAGTTGTCTAAAAATTTTAAATTGTCAATAAATAAATAAATAAATAAATTTATTTTTTAAAACATTTCTTACCCAGGTTACAAAAATCTGATTGATAGGTCGTGCGCAATCGTTCCTCATTAACGCGACGCAATAAATCTGGTGGTGGTAATGGTGAAAATCCACTTCGCATATGGTTGACAATCCCCAGTTTCTAAACAAAAATTTATTTTATTTAAAAATTTTCAAAAAGACCCAGACTCAAAATTTTTCTAAAACTAAAACTCTGGAAATTCGGCTACTCTATTAATTATTAAAATCTATAGGGGTAAGATGGACCCACACCCACGATAATGCAAAAAGTCCCGGAGTTACCAGAGTACTTTTGAAGTCAAAATTTCGGGTCAGTATCAAAACTACGAAGCCCCAACCTGATCTAATTATTTAATTAAAAAATTGCAGTAATTAATTTTATAACTAACTGGTTGCTGTGATATTTTAGTTCTAATGTTTGTCTCTATTTCGATGTCTGCAGAAGGAACTGTAGGCACATAAATAAGTTTTGGTTCCACAAGTCCTCCCATCGGTCCCAGTCGGCTCCATTCGTAAGAGAAATTATTTGCTTGCTCGTAATTATTTCTGAGCTGATTGTTATTTGGTTTAATGCAGCCACAAGGGTACGAATACGAATCGTTGTACATACACATCGTGTAAGGGTTCATTGCAATTTTTTTTTTTTTTTTTTAAATATTGAGTGCTACGAAAAAATTAACACTGGATAATTTTAAAGAATTTTGACAATCGAGGTTATTTTTAAGCGGTTATGTAATGAAGATTTTTATTTTAGTTCAGTATTCAGAGCATTCGATTTTCTTGGAAAAATCAGAATTATCTGTAGACAAAAAATATTTTTGAATTATGCGTAATAATAAAATTTATATATGCAGCTTGGATATATTTTTAAAAACAATAAATTTACAAAATAATTTTTTCCATTGCATAAAAAAAGTACAATAATCGTAAATAACGATCATTATTTGCTATATTTATATCTTGAAAAACGGGTTGAATTATTGGTAATAATTTACGCGGGACAATTTAAATCCCAGAGTATTAAAAGATTTAACTTTTCGAGGAATAAGTTAATTCTGGTATATTTTGACATCTGAAATCTAAAAATCAATCTCCTGAAAATAATTAATTTAATTATCCAAGAATTATAATTTAAAAATTTTCTTACTATTAATTAATATTTATAAATTACTTAGAATTTTTTAATTTTTTAAATATAAATCAATTGTATATCCACGAATATTTTTTTATTCTGGCCTTGCTCCAAACTGAGTTCATAGCTCGCGACAATTTAAATCAAAATATCTAATTCTACATTTCTAGAAAAAAAAAAAAAAAAAAAATGAAATGCAATGAATGTAAGTAGAGAGCATAGCGAAAGTAATAATTCAAGTACAGACAATAAAAGCTATTTTATTTTAGAATTCGTCCATAAAATGACCTTGTCAAAAATTTATAATCTCATGTTTTGAATATCAGCATCACTTTAAATTTTAGACAGACAAGTTTGTAAACAGATTGAAATAATAATCTTACAATACATATATATATATATATCTGATACTCATATATATATATATATATATATATGTCTGATACTCGTTGAGTTTCGACAGTTTCTAGAAATTTTCTTTATGTAAAAAATTAACATTTTATTTATTTATATATATATATATATATATATAAATAAATAAAATGTTAATTTTTTACATAAAGAAAATTTCTAGAAACTGTCGAAACTCAACGAGTATCAGACGCATTCATACATTACAAACCTAAATATATATATATATGTATGTATATACATATACATATCAGAATATTTATATATATTTACATATATTCATGTATCGTAAGACTCTAAAGATATCGTTGTCGTCTACCGCATCGCAAATAGAATGACGACGTCATTCCGATCCTCCAACTAAATGAAAAGAGAAAATAATCACGTGCGAGTAGACATGATATGTCGTCGCTGCAACTAATTGCCCCCAGATATTATCCAAAAATCATAATTAAATAATTACCGCCCAATTACTCCTCTAATAAATTTCCCAAATCGCAGAATTTTTTTTTAACTTCAAATTAAATAGAAAATTTTTGCTCGAGTTCAAGTAAATAGTAAATAGTAGGCCAACATGTGATATGTGGGGTAAAATGGGCCTCTAAAAAAAATTAACTTGACGGAAAATAAAAAAAAAAATTTTTACCTAATTTTTGAAAGGGGCCTTTGTGCCTCAGACTCCCCTTCAATAATAATTAATTAATTTATAAAATATATTATAATTATAAATATGATAATGTATCAGAGTTTATTAAATACCGAAGGTGTGGGTGTTGATGGGTATTTATTAAATGTCTTCGTGGAACCGTGATCACAGACAACATTGCAGACGATGTTGTATAGTTAGAGGAGACATGTCTGAAAGCAATGGAAGAATGAGAGTCAAAGAAAAATGTACTGTGGGTGTGCAACGCCCGAGAGATACTGCGGGTGGTTTGTAATAAAGAAGTCATGTGTGAAAAAAATAAAAAAAAAAAAAATACATTTATATAATGTAACCTACGATTGATTTAAGAGCTTCATGCTCATATTTATTCGATGATTTTTGCAGACGTAGATTTTTTTTTATTTGGTTAGATAATGCTTGAGAAAAAAATGATTGAAATTTTTTGACGTCTATCAGATTTTTTGAATTTATGTTTTAAAAAATATAGTGATGTTAATGTCGATTAGTTACGAAGAAGTGTGACTAATAAAAAGTGACAAGTTTAAATAAAACGATTTTAGTCTGGTTACTCCTTGTTCAACGTTCCGAGTAATGCTATAAACGGTTCGATGACTACTAGTCGTAAGAGCTTATAAAACTTTTTTATTTAATTGTGCGACAAAAGATCATTGTGCTTTTAAATAAAATTTCAGAGTATTATTATTATTATTTGTTAATAATACTTAAACTATTTTTAAATAATTTTTTTTAATAGCACAAAAATTGAGTATGTTTTTGTTGACATTGTCGGGTGATTTTTCACATTCTGACATTCCGAGATGTTTTGCGGCTAAAAATTCTTTGTCAACTATTAAAAGTTCTTTGTTGACGTTTTTTTCATCATGGAAATTTTTCACTGACTAGTCTCGTTGTTCGCTTTCGTAGAAAGAGATTATCACCGTCAATGAATTTTAATTTTTTACTGAGATAACAGATTATATTTTATAATTTTAATCGTCCGAGATTTTTCTCAGAAAAATTATAATAAAATTATTAACTTTGACAAAAAATTTTCAATGGGTTTTTTCATACAAAAAATTAATCAAATAATTAACTAATTTTTTTTTTATCAAATTAATTGCTGATAAAATTGAAATGGATCTAAATCAAATGTCAAATTTACAAAGAAAAGTTTGTATCAGTGTCGCAAGTTGTTCTAGTGATAAAAAAAAAACTACAGGAAGAACACCTGCCAAAAAAACATTTAAATTTGATGCAGAGCATCAGTACATCAACTAACACGGATCAGACTGGTCGATCTCATTTCATCTTTTGACTCAATGCCTCTGTCTCTCATTTTAAAATTTATCTTTCTCTCACACCCAGTTGGAAGGACAGTGGTTTTAAAATAGGCCCCCACGAGCACACACGAGTACACGGTGCCAATGCTAAACGGCTCAGGCACTCTTTCTCCCTCACGGCAGTCGTTGATCGTGGATCGTACTTGTAGCACACCCCCGTTTAAATCTCAATAAAATAAATCTACCATCATCAATCACCCGTAAATCGCGCCTCCAGGCCGCTGAATAAATTGCGGAAAAAAAACGGGCGCACTTACGGGTGTCAAAAAAATTCATACGCAGGGAAACAGTGAAGTGCAAGACTTTGATACAAAATATGTTGTACACTAATTACTGCACTTGGCATCAGCCGCAAGAAGATCATTAACTGGTACATGTTAAGCGGATTAACTCGGATTTGAATTAACTGTTAAATGTCAACAATCGGACATTGTTTTATTTAATTAAATATATACAGATTACATACTTGGCATTTAATTATAAAAATAAATAACCACCGGTTATAAAATATTAATTATTTGGCTCGCGTTTATTTTGTTTACCAGAATCGACCTTCAAATCGATAGTTGGAATATTTATTCTGTCAACTTGTTTATCCTCGAGTGTTTTTATTTACATTTTTTTTTTACTGCATCAGTAGTATAGCGACTACTCCAGTCAGACAATTTATTCATTTTTTTTTTATTTATTTATTTATTTTTTTATTTAAAAAACAGCTTAAATTATTGAATACAGTGACAGTGTTGTGAAGTGTGAGCTAATAAATAAATAAACAAATAGTTGATAATTTTTAATTAATATATGAGGTGATTAAAATCATAACGAATGTCTGGAGCCACGTGTGTAACCCGCGAAAGATTTTTGTCTATGCCCTGGACGTCTACTATAGATCTGTCACTCATGGGAATTCAAACTACCTCGCAGTTTGTTGAAAAGTACCAACATATTATTGGTAAGATAATTTTTATTTTTTTTATACTTATCAATTAAATTTTTTATTTTATTAATTAATGAAATATTAATTACAATATTTGATGAGAGAAATTTAAAATAAATATGACGGTTTATTTATAAAAAAAAAAACCCTCATATTTATGAGGTAATTTTTAAAAAAGTCGTGCCAAAAATTATGAAATTTTTTTGTACTGAGTTTTGTATGACAATAATTAAACTTTTAGTGGACAAAATTTAATTGATTTGTACAGACACTTTGTAATTGCTTGTAGTTCAACGACCTTTCTATATTTTTACTCTAGAAGTAAAAAAAAAAAAAAATAGAGTTAAAAGTAAAAATAATTAGCTATTGAGAAATAAATTTATAAATATCTGAAGGGCTAATGAATCACGTCTAAATAAAGTCTGTAGCATCAGGTGAAAATAACAAAATGTAGATTGATATCCGCATAAATTATTTTTAGTGCTATAATTATAATTATAATGAGACAATAAAATAATTAATATAATTTATTTTGTTTATAAATTTGTTTGTTTACCAAACATAAATAATTAATGATATTAAATTAATGGCTGGTGTCAGGATTGAATAACTAACTATTTGTCTTGGATTTAAACGAGGATAGAAAATAACAGAGTGCTATTAATAGACGTATAGTTTTAGCGATTGATGTATACGTTTTTCGGGGCTGACATATCCGACAATAAGACAGCAGTTTCAAAAGCTTCGTTATTATTATTACTATTATTTATTATTATTATTATTACGCTGTCAAAAGTCGGGAGTATATTCAGTGGTTACCAATTTTATTTAAATTTATTCCGCTTACTCGGAGTTCCGGAGTTTAAAAAAAAATCTTTTGCATATGGAGTAAATAGGGAGTTTTTTTTTCAGTATATTATTATTATTATTTTTATTATTAATGGTTAGATGTATAGTTTATCAACCAATCGACAGTATTTGCTTGGCAATTAAACCGGGGCGAGCTTGTTGTATATTTAAAACCATTTCGTCACGATTGGAGTTCCCTATTTAGTTTGTTCGCTCCATTTTATTTAAATAAATAAATAAAATTTTATTTAATCAATCAATTAATTTCAAAGTTAAGAGTGTAATTAAATATTTGAATTTTTAGATAATTAAATAAATTTTTTATTGGCTTAATTAAAAGAATAATTTTATGGGTTAATAAAATATGAAGGACAAATAAATGAATTAAATAATTAAATAAAAAAATTAATAAAGCATTTGTCGAATGTCACAGTTGGTATGCCGCGAGATCGCGGATCCATTACATGGACCAGTGCCAGTCGAATTAGAGTTTGATGATTCACGTCATGTGTGTTGGTGCCGCCTTTAAATCTGAGCATCACACACGTGGACGAGTTAAATATTCGGCCAATCACACGTGCGCGCGTGCTAGTGTGACTTGTCTCGTCTCGAGGAAAATTTCACAAGTGACGTTACAGTCTTACATGCGTCATCATTGCACCATCATTATCAAATAATAATAATAATAATAATAATAATAATAATAACCTACATATGGCATCTTGCAAAGATAGACTCAGAATGAGTCAAAGAAACGTCAAACATGCCTTACACTTTAGTTGATAAAAAACCGATTTTTTTATTTTCGCGCAAAGTAAACCTTTAAATTTTGGAATTATTGACAGGACCTTTATTTAATGGCCTTGGCTTGCAAAAAGTCTATCAACCAAAGGAGGTGTTGTAGAAACATGCAAAATTTAAAGTGGTTCACAGCAAAGACTATTTTATTTCCTCATTCTAAACGATTGACTTATCGTTTCCGATACCTTTCCAATAAGAAATTATTTTTTTTTATTCCAGAAAATTTACTAATTGCTTCTAGACCTACAATACATCCTACAGAGCGCTCATAAGTTGACGTGAAATTCTTTATGTGTATCGTTCATCACTGAGACGACAAAAGTTCCAGCTGAAACTCTCGTCACTGGGATCAAGCTTACCACCCAGATAACTAGAGTTTTAGCACAATTTTTGAGCTGAAACTTTTGTCGTCTTAATGACGTACGATACACATACAAAATTTCAATGTCAACTTTTGAGCTCTTTTTGACGGCAAATTTCACATAAAAATGCTAACTGACGTCTGTGAGACATCAAAATTTGAGACGCAACAAATGACGTCAACAATACTTCAACTAGAGACATATTTTTTACTTTTTGATTTTTGAATTTACTTTGTTGAATAGTTGCTAGATCTCGCGAGCTGACTTTTCTCCAATATGTATCAAACGATAAAATCAAATCTAAACAATTTAAGTCATTTTGAGCTTCTTCTGCATAACTGCATGCAGTTAAATGTTTTTAATTAATTTTTCATGTCTCGAGTACGTCAAATAGCGGCTTTAATCTTACGTCAAATTTACGCGCAATTCGACTGTTGGTTGAATTCAACTGGCTGTCAAGGAAGTAGCATAATAATAATTTTAAAAAATTGGATGTGCACAACTCAAGTTGTACGCTGAAGCTCTAGTTGTTTGGGTGATTTCAAACTTGACATTTATCTAGTTATCGTAGGAAATTTTTTTTACCAACAGTCAGTGGTAATATCGGCTTGAAGTCAATTATCTCGCTTCTTAAGCGCAGTATCAATCAAGTAAATTGTAAACTAAAAAAAAAAACGGAGTTCCAATTATTTACGGAATTTCGTTGCAATATTATTTGTTATTTAATTATTGCTATTTATATATTAATGCAACTTTATAACTAATCTATCAAGCATATCTTAAATCATGCAGCACATATTTTTTATAACTTTTTTTTTTGCATGAAAGTGTGTTCATTATGAATAATTTTTTATTCATACCATTGCTAAAAGATGTGCATTCGGATCTCTTATATTGATTAAATCAAGGAACAACGATATTTTTTTTATAGTAATATTCTTTGGAGTTTTTAATTTTGAAGTAAAATTTCAATTTAACGAATAATGTTGATGATTAATTATTATTTTTTTTTTCAAATAAGGTCTTAGGGTATCCACCAAAAAATAATATAAAATTTTATGAATTTAAAAAATGTCTATAATAACATCTAGTTATATATCTTGACTGAGCACGATTTTGTAAACATTCACTTGATAAATTTATAATTTATTGTAAAATAATTTGATGTACCATGCTTTAATATAGTTAAAAGTTTTTATTTCTTAATATTAGATATTTTTTTGAAGCAATATGTATGAGTTTTTGTAGCAATCTGCAATTTTTTGTTTGAAGAATTTAAAATTTATCGGAATGAATATTATTATTTAACGCAAGAATTTTTTATGCTCCAACCAAAACAAAAAAGTTGTTTGAACTAAGAGATAATAGTCACCAGAACAAGGCAACAGCAGCGAGAGTAGTTTGGTGCTCGCCACTAGATCGCGCCCACCTGTTGCATAGTGTCTCTGGTAAGAAACTTATTTCAGAAGTAATATATTCGAAGCTTGAGAACGATTCTGGTATGACTATTTCTCTATTGTTCGACAAGTATCGTTTTTGATGGTAATATAGTATGTACAAAATTACAATAAGATATTAATGTTAAACACTTATGTTTCCTAAAACAATTTTTGTAATAATAAAAAAACTTAAAGTACATTTAATGTAATAGAAAAAAAAATTTCTGACATTATCACACAAATGTTGGTTAATGAGGAAAAAATAATTCAGTAACAGTACTTCTGAGTAATCCTTGCCCACGAACCACAATTTCAAAACACCATCAGTCCCTGATATTGAGGTGGATTTGCCAGATCCACTTTGTCCAAAATAAAAGAGGTATAGTGGCATCTTTGGGTCGGCCGTATTCCGCAACAGCTCTTTCATGACATTGATTGTGGCACCAGGGCCATCAGAAATGCCGTCGACCTGGAAATTGTTCGCGCGATCATTCAGCGCAATTTCGAGATTGCTGGCTTCCCTGAGAACTCCATCCTGGGAGTCAAATGCCCCAGGCCACGTTTCCATTATAATTTTCATTATGAATCTGAAATCAGAAAGAAAGATAAAATTAAATTAGTCTAGATGTGTGTTTTGGAAATATAAGTAAACTGGAAAAGAACGAGCCTCGAAAAATATAGTAAAAAAATCTAATGAACATGAATACATGCATTACTTTTATTATTTATGACTAGGCGTATAGTAAAAATCATAAAATCCTCATTATTACGATATGTTAATTTGAAAAAAATTTTATTGTATTGCTTTTATTACCAATGCATTTGTATTTTTTATCGATAGACAAGCAATTTTTATGAAATATATAAACTTATTAAAAAACGTTGAGTAATACATTTCTCCGGTAGAAAATGATTTTGTTTAAATGGATTGCAGACAAAATAGACTTGGAAAAAATAGATCCGGAATAGATAGACTCGGAGAAAATAGATCAGCAAAAACCTGAAAAAAAAAAACGGATACAAACATCTAAATGTATTTCAGGTGGAAATTAAATTTATTATATTATCTTTCATACTTATATTTAATGGAAAACAAAGTTTCGAGAAAACCATGATTTTTTTTTTTTTTCAGAACATTGATTTAAAACAATGCTTGTTTAATCATTGAACGTTAAGATCATCGTAAAATAAATATTGAGATCAAAAAGCAACAGAGAATCGAATGCAGATTATAAAGATAACAACAAGAAATTTATCTTCAACAGCAGTCATATGTTCAACATATACCAATAACATATTGATCGGAGAAATTCTTTCTTTTCCGACTGTAGTTACCTTTGAAAATTAAAAAAAGCTTTTTATTTTCATCTAAGGGGTTTCGGCTCCCAATCCCCAACGGAACTTTGCCCCTGGACACCCTGAAGGTATTCGTTTTTCACGAAGGAATTAACAACTGGGTTGACATACATTAAAAGACATGATACCATCGAATTGTAAGGGCAAGTATAGAGTTCCACATGGATCGATAGTTAGTTGAAAAATTAATTTACAGGGTTTATGTTTTCCGGATCTATGCATTCCAAGTCTATTTTTTCCGCTGACCATAATTACAAATAAACCGATACAGAAGCAAATATAATTATATGTAGAATGAGATCTGAACAGACATGACTAATGTGAACTATTAATGAGTTATGTTGTTAGTACGATTTCGTTGATTATTATCAAATACCTCGATTTTGACATGTAAACCTGATGAAATGAGGAGATGATTAAGAGGACCTAATGACCTGGTCGGAAGAAAAACGTGGTAAAAGACCTAAGTGCTTTCGAAAAATGAAAATGTTAGAGAGCCTTTAAAGAAAAAATTATTTTAGAAATTCAGTGATGTCCCATAAAACCTCCATATGGCATCTCGCAACGATAGACTCAGAATCAGTCAAAGAAATGTCACACATGCCTCGAACATTAATTGATGGAAAACCGATTCCTTAATTTTCGCGCGCAGAAAACCATTAAATTAAGAAATTATTGACGGGACCTTGATCTTATACCCTTGGCTTGTGAAAAGCTTACTAACTAATGAAGGTGCTTTAGAAAAACGCAAACATTAAAGCAGTCCACCATAAAAACTATTTTTTCCCTCAACCTAAACGATTGGCTCATCGTCCCCGGACCTATCATGAATCATACAGTGATATCCTTTCAGTAAAAAATTATAACATAGATTCGTTGATGTCCCATATACCCATAATAATAATAAAAATAATAATAATAATAATAATAATAATAATAATAATAATAATAATAATAATAATAATAACAAATATGAGACGAATAATGAGAAGTAATATAACTGGGAAATTTTTTTTTTTTATTACCGAGTTAAATATAATTTTAATGTATAGAATATTAAATTATAAAAGCAAACAGGAAGTCAAGTTACCATTGAAGTTGGTTTAATATTATTTTAACAGCTACTTAAAAAAATATAATAATAAAATTTATTGACTTTTTATTCAAAATTTAGAAGAAGCGATAAATTTTTAAAACAATAATTTTATATGAAAAAAAAAAAAAAAAATCACGATCCTGAAATTAGCATCAATAATTTTCGAAATTTTTTTTCAAAGAATTGATCAAAAAAAATTAAAACTAAAAATATGCACTTGTAGAAAATTAAAAAAACTATAAGTGCAATTTTTTGAAATATTTTTTTAAAAATAATTTATTGTTTAAAAAAAAATCCAAAAATTATTAAATGGCTAACTTTAGTTTCGTGAAAAATTCGCTTTCTTAATTTAAATTATTGGCACGTTTTTGTTTTAGTCTTATATATGATGTAGTATTATAGTATTTGGCAGCAGCAAATATATTAGTAACTGGTTTGAATAATATATCGCGAGACTGCTGGCGTGCGCGCCCATCATAATCCATAAATAACTATCGACTATGTTTCCTTCTTAAGTATATAAATATATGTACATATGTCTATAGATATTGGGATCTGCGGAGCTCATAAAGGTATTAATCTATCGAAGATATAGATTACCTGGTATCGAGAGGGTATAGCGCAAACTTTAAATTTCATGTCGACTATTATTATTAAATTTTTGAAATACAATACAATAGAATGCGGATTTGCAGTAGAATGTAATAAAGACTGATCCGTTAGATAAATGGATTAATAGATACAAAAGCCGCGGACAGATCTCGAGAGGCCAAAGGCCTTGGGGGAGGATTTTTATCATAGTGGAGCGAATCTCCATCACTGGCCTTCTAAACCGTCTGAATAGTTTCTTAATACAATTTTATTTAATATTTATACTAGCAAATTTTTTTAAAAAACATTTTATAGGCGCGATATTTGAATTTTTTATGGAGCATCAAAAAATTTAAATTATTAATTTTTATCATTTATTACAAGAAATAGGAGAAGTAAAAAGAGTTTTATCAAAAAATAAAATATCAGATATATTTATAAAAATCCCAAGTTTAGGACCGTCGCGCCATCTAGCGGGTAAACGATTCGAAATTACTTTGAGCGCTGTATAGTTTCGTGACCGGCAAAAGAAAATGAAAATTTATGAAATTCAGTAGTCGTATCATCTTATGGTCAGACATGCGAAATATTTTAACGTCTGCAAAAAAAAAAGAAATTTTTAAAATAATTTTATTTGGAAAATTTGAAAATATATTTTGTTGGTAAAAATTAATTTTTATTGCGATTATTTGATATGAGATGGCGGCACATGTACCAAAGTGGTTTTAAAAAATATATAAAGATACTTGTGAAAAAATAAAACGAAAAGGAAGCGAAAACAGCAGCAGTAACGCGGATTTGTGCCCGACCACCGCAGCGACCTTGCGGTATTTTTGCGACTACCAAAAATAAATTTAGCGTCTTATAACATATTAAATATATAATCGTATGTATAAACTCGAAAAGAATAAAAGAGAATTAAAGTGGCTGACGTGCTGTAGAAATACAATCAGTCCCCGTACAGTAGAGCGCAGACTGCTCAAGATTAAATGACGCTGGGACACTCCGTCTGCTTTATTGCCAATATTTCTAGTTGTTTTACAGAGCCACCGAAAAATATATCCATTGTATAAAAATATACGGGCATTTAAACCAGCGTGTTTACAAAAATTCCTGAACCTCAGTCTTTTCTTCCGTCAAAATTTTCTCATATATATTTATTAAATAATAAAATTCATTCAATTTTTCTGAATCCTCATTTTCTTCTTCTTCTTCTTCTTCTTCTCCTTCTCTTCACATTATTATTTTTATTCTCATTCTTAATCCGTAAATTAATTCAGGTTTTAAAAATAAAAATAAAATTTTCGTAATAAACCGGGTAAGCAAAAAAAGTTGTCAATGTATGCCGCCGAGAATCATGTGAGCTGAAGAGAATAAACGGGGGGGAGTATCGTGGTATTTCTGTCGCAATTGTCCGTCGAAAAATAGACGGATTTCAGTCATACGAATTATAAAAGTTACCACGAGACAGACGTTTCTGGCGAGCTTACACACGCGCCTTATCTCTATAAACCTTCTTCCGCGTTGGCTTTCTCTGCCCGAGATAATTCATTCCCACAGCAACGGGGGCGATAAAAAAAAAAGAAAAAAAAATTATAGCACACTCTCAGCACATCAATTTTTATATTTATTTAGCCGAGTTAATTCCGACCTTACACCTTTTTCCCTCCACATATTAGTTTCATAAGTCTCCCGTGATTTTCTTTTCCTTTCCCATCTCCCATTTCCCAGACAGTTATCTGTCGGATTTAAAAGAAAGGACCTCGAGGATCACTTTGCTCCAGCTCAGACTCTACCTGCAGAAAATAAATTTCATTTGTTCGATTATAAAAGTAAAAACAATTAATTAACTTCACCCACCGGCATTATTTTAAATCCGATGGTTTCTTGTCCAATAAAATCAGAGAAAGAGTCCCGTTAAACTTTATTGTGCTTAGACTGCAGCTGATTCTTGTCAACAAGTCACATCGCAATTACTTACATTAACAAGTAAATACTTGTGGATTAAAACTATTCGGTGCTTAAAATAAACCCGAAGGATCAGTCGATGACACCGTTCGTTCGTTTTAAACTTAAGAATTTCCACTTGGTTTTAATATCTAGTCAACATACTCTCGCTCGCCGTCTCAGTCTCAGTCTCAATCTCAGTCGCAGTAGCAATCAGAGACTTAGTAGTTTACTTGTTGTCAAATAATTTCGAGCCAACGATTGCGAGACTTTAGTTAAGTCGTGTAAAATACACTAATGTCATCATTGCCAAAATCTTTTACGTCATTGATCCGTCGTGAGGTCAGACTTAATCCTCTACAACCTTCTTTCCGCTATAAAACAAATTTTAATTTAACTAAATTCCGTATTATGTAAAAATATCATTTTTATTGGGTATAAATATTTATTTTTATTTATACAATAAAATATTTTTTGTGAATTTACATTTTTATTTACATTTAAAATTTTAATTTTTACGCGAAAGCTCTGATGGAATTTTTTAGGGACTAGAGCGCAGATTGTAAGCTTGTTATTTAACGTCATGTCACGTTAAATATTTTTAAATTTATTTTTATTTATTTAAAAATAGTTTACTGTTTATTTAATTACTCAAAAAATTTCCAATGCGAGCTACGGGAATAAAAAAAAAAATATATATATTTTTTCGTTGAATTTTCAGTAAACATTAATGCAACTTTAATTGTTTTTAAATGCGTTTTGATGCCGTTAATTATAATAATTTTGACGCAACTCTACTTGACAGACATAAATTTTTAAAAAATTATTTTTTTACCGCCCGCATAGATTATTTTTATTATTTTTTATTATCGAATTCCAACACATGCGAGACGTTAAATTAAAATTATGAATTTATTTTTATATTTAGTTAATTGTCAAGCTATTATTAGATCGCGTACTAAAAAATCAGCTGTGGTAAAAAAAGTTTATTTTTAGAATTGGGCAGTTTGATTCTTATTTGTGCGTCAGGTCGTAAATTCATTGGATGGAGAAAGAAAAAAAATTTTTTTTTTTTAAACAATAGACCACTGAAGGGTTTTACGGTTTCAATAAATATGAGAAATTAATATGAACGTAATCGTGTTCCCATTAAATGGCAACACGTGACAAGATCAATGATTCCTATTAATTTAATCTCTTTATTTTTTTTTTTGAATTTCTGATCCCGGCCATTAATAATAACAACTATCAAAATAAAATTAGACTACAGTCTTTTAAAAATAATTTTTGATTTATTACCCGAGTCTCGGTGAAAATATTATCCACGTACGAAAGTTTTTTAAATTTAAATCAGCATCAACAATAATTAATGATATTATTTATAAAAATATTTCCAAAAAAAAGCATTAATTCGTAAACTGAGTGATTGAGCAGAAATAAAAATACAATATCGTGATAGAAATAAAAATGAAATATAAAATCAGTTGATATACAGAATATATATTTTTAGAATTGCGACCGTCGGGTCAAAAAAAAATATAAGACGTTGAGATTTTTTGATGGTCGCCGTGTTGTCTACCGTCGCCTTATCTAAACGTCTTTAATTCAACCCACATCAAACTCGAGGGACTATTTTTTTATTTTTTACCATCCCTTGAATAACTCGACATCCCTATTTTATATTTTTACTCTTCGCGTAACAAAATTCCTAGCGAATAATCTAAATAACTATTCCCGAGACTTTGCACAATTTACAACTTTATTTATATAATAATAACAATAATAATGATGAAAATTTAAAATTTAATGCGGATTTCGAAATATTATAAATACACTTTTAAGTGCATACGTCACCAGTGACCCCAAGGGTTCATTTTACACGATTATCATGATTATGATGATGATGATCCACTTGTGCGAATGAACCTTCGTTAAATCTAGGCCAAGACTTTGTTATAATTTGCCAAAAAAAATTATTTACTTGTTTATTTTAAATTTCTCTCACTGTTTCACTCATTTCTTCTTCTCTAAACAAAAAAAAAAATTATTCATTCATTAATCAAAGTGTGAACTTCAACTTAAAACCCAAAATGAATTTTGATCCCTTCCTAAGCCCTCCCCTATTTTTCTACAAGACGTCATATGAAAAACGACAAAAATAATAGTGAGAAGACTCGATTAAAAATTTAAAAAGTCAACGAGATGAAGATTCAAAAGGCTCAAACACGTCAGAAGATGACAGGAAGTCTTGTATATTAAAACAGACATCAGTACTTGCGAGACGTCTGGTACAGTGATGACATCTACCACAAAGTTGTCACAGGCTTTCGAAATATTTTGTCTACAATATTTTTTAAAATTTTATTTATAAAATTTGTTTTCGTTCTCGTGAATGATAATTTTGAATTGCGACGATAATAATTTTGAAAACGAAATTACGAATTGGATCGGAAGCGAATAGGAAAGCATAAGAGCAACAGCGTTGACTTTACATCGGGGACCAGAGAGTGTAGAGTTGTAGTAAGAGCATTGGTCCGGGGCAAGAGGGATGAGAGCGGTCGGAACACTTTTAGACACAGAGCGTCCACGACGTCGCGACGCCCTGAGAGCAGTAGTCGCGTACCTTGGGCAGCCTCCACCTTGCCGGCTCGCGAGCGAGCTTTCAAACAAATTTTCATTTTTTAACTAAAACTTATTCCAGTTGTCCTTAACGCCCTGACTTTAATCACCACTTTTACCCCCGGTCTCCTGAGTAATCGCGGAGTCGGGAAACTAGTGCTGTGTCCAAGTGCAGTTTGTTCACTTGCTGAAATGAGATTAATTCTTCAAGTAATCAAGTGTAGTTAAAGTATGCATGCAATTTTTAAAAAAATAAAAGTAGAATAATTGTAGAGTGAGTTTTACTTGTAAAGAATTATCTTTAAGTGAAAAGTACTCGAGAATAAAGTTTAACGATCAAGTGACGATGGAATTACATGGATTAGAAATTCACAGGCAACATTTTACCGATGAGATAGTGCTCTAAATAAAACTGTACACAGAGCTGAGTGGGGCAACAGCCAGCGATATTGCTAGATAAATAGTCTCGCGGACAGTTGAATAGATAAATTAATACATAATAAATAAGAGCTAGAGTAAGCTTAAGAGGCTGAAGAAATTCAGTTAATCTCTCCGAGCATCAATGCACCCACACCCGCGACCCGCTTTGGCCACGTACACGAGAATCGCTCGGTTGATCGGATCGGTGCCCGATGTAAAAATAGAAATTTTTACAAGAATCGTTGCTTAAGTTTCTTCTTCTGTTCCTCCTCCCACTACTCATTTCTTCCTCTTCGACTTGCTCTTCATTTTCTCCCGCCTCAGCTCGTACACTCTCTCTCACGTCAAACTGATCTCGCTTTAAATTCCATAGTATTAAAAAAAAAAAAAAAAAGATATAAAACAATTGAAGTTTTTATGTTGTCTATTATTTCGGTTATGTCACGTGTCGGAAGAAATCTCATGAAATCTGACATTTAGTAAAATAGTTGACATGGACTTAAGAAAGCATCCGGATAATTAGTGATAAAAAAAAAAAAGAAAAAATAAATTAACGTTTGTTAATGATCTTTATTACGCGTTCGCGGAAGTATAGCCGCGAAAGTGGTGCGTGTTGTGAAAAAAACCAGGGACGCCGCTATGGCGGAACGTCCCGGTGGCGTTGGCGGGAAACGGCGATCGCGTCGTGACAGCAGCGACACTGCAAGCTCATCCCACCGTGGGACGCCGGCTTCGTCTAAGGAACGACGAACTAAACGAACTGGTAAGCCCATTAAAGAGCGATGGCTCTTGACACGCAAGACCTGGCGCTACATGGCGGACGCTGGTCGTCGTCTGATACCCGACGGTGCTCATAATCGCGCTGAGGATATTCCTAAAATAGAACAATACTTCCAGGAAGTGTGTCAGAGGGAGCCGAAATTTTTGCTGTGGCGCAAGTCTTCGTATCCTGGTACTTTGGGCTTTCGGACTCACAGACATCGGAGACTGGTCAAGGGCGGCAGCTGCCGGACCAAAGCCAGTTCTGCTGATGAGGCTGATGACTCACGTGGTTCTTCTGTCGGGCAGAGTTGTTTGCCATCGTATCCAGCGACTTCGGGTGGACGGTTTGATATCTCAAAGACCAAACGTGACTGGTTACTTTCAAGTGGAGCCGGTGGAAGTGGCAGCACTCCCTCGACACCTGTTGCGAGGCGTCGTGCTCCTGTAGAAGACACTGAGGCCAAAGCGCTGGCGGACATGCTGCAGAAATATTTGAATATACATTCAGAGGCTGGTGCTGGAGCTGGAACTGGAACGGGATCTGGAATGGGTATTGGTGCTTTAGGCGAAGCTGGAGCTGGGGTCAGCGATGCTAAAGATAAAAATAATCATGATCAAAAATCGGGAAACCAAGCATTTGATTATGAAAGTTTAATCGAAAAACTTGAGCAGCATTTGGATTTGATTATGACCCAAGGGAAATTAGACGGACATTCTCAGAATGATTCATCTCGTGACAGCTCTGGAGACGGTTCGATGCTTTCCTATAGAGGTGACTATGTCCACAAATCGTTGATTGAAACGCTGAGTCGTCACTATGCCAAGTCATCCAACCGCGAGCACGTAATTTCAGGAATTCTAACAGACAGAAAATTACTAGAGAAACTTTACTTTGACTTGAGATGCACAAGAGGATTCCGAGGACTCAGAACTACTGGTGCTTATACCTCACCCCCCCATTGGTGGAATCCACGCAGTAGGTTCACTAAAGACGGCAGCGACTCCGGAAGTGATTGGAAAGCTAGAAGGGATTTTGTTTCTCCGCCTCCACTGATTGCTGTCCAAGGACCCAGTACTGAAAGAGGAATTATTTCCGTCGACGCCGTCGTACAGACTGACCCGGTAGCCAAACATGTCCTCGACGCGCTTTATGACAAAGAAAAAGAGGAGTCCAGCCAAAGAGACAGTGGGAAGAGTTCCAGAAGACGCAGCAGTGTTGATATTGATGACGTCTCACCTTCCGTCAGTGACACAATAAAACGATACTTGAGGATGGCTCGAAAAAAATCTATCGACGCGGACAAAGCCGACCGGTTCAAGCGCGTAAACTATGACAGAAATCTACGGAACATCAAGGCCAAGGGTGAGATCACCAAACCCGGCGATGACTCCGGCAACAGCAAGGGCTGCCAGACTGAAGACAACTGGGTCAACGCCTACAAAGGAACGCTCTCAATGTCCCCAGAAACTGGTGACAACTTTTCGGACGCGGACACGACCTCGCCCGTCAGCAGGAATGCCAGCTCGAGGAGCAGCATCGACGCGGGTCTCGGATCCGAAGAACCTCCCAGCACTCCCAAACACCATCAGTCCTTTCTGTCCCAGCTGTTACACGGCTCCCATCCTCACAAAGACAAACCACACTCCGCCCCCGGTTCACCCGCTCTCACCTCATCAAATTCCGCAGGTGGAGCAGCGATGCAGAAAAGCAAATCCTCCAGCAGTGTCGTTCATCATGGCAGCAGACTGGTGGCTAAAAAAATTTGGAGATCACGAAGTAAATCCACTTCGAGGGCTAATCAACCTTCCGTCTGGACGCCACAGGTATTGCTAATTTTTTTACATTAAAATTAAATGATTTTTTTGAATGCATTTATTTTTACTATATATTATCATCACTAATCCTAAAATTTTTCCACTCAACATAAACAGAATAATATTCCCAAGCGACCTCGAGGACACGTGGTGCTAAAAAATATTAAATTTTATAAAACAATAAATTCCAATCGCTCTTGAAATGCATTTTGTCTCGCCGGTTTTAATATTTATATAAAAAGC